>NC_028640.1:32830767-32870286 GCF_001406875.1 Solanum pennellii
TATATATATATATATATATAAAAGTCATTTGTGGAAGCTAATGTGTGTTTGTACCTTAGAACTTGCATATTTGGGTTGTATATGTTGATTATGAATCTACCAAAATATGATCTCTACTCCTCTTAGTAGGAATCCACGCCACAAATCAAGAGCTCCAAGTGGGCTCGCATTAGACGAGGCATGTGGGCATTAGACAAGCGACGTTGGTGAACTGCAAGTAGCATCAACCAAGGGATGCATGCGTCGTACGTGAGATGGGTGCATCTAGCAAGTGACATAAGTGTCGGCGAATGGAAAGTAACATCGTTCGTAGCCATTGCACATCGGGCAAGCAACGTCGGCCAATGACATGAAGCATAAGCCAATGTCTGCACGCATGAGAAATGATGTGTGACCATTAGCTAGGTAACTTCGATGTTGGGCAATGATAGAAAAAATTAGCCAAGGCTTTTGCACTTCAGGCAAGAAACGCCGGCAAATGGCAAGCGGCATCATCCAGGTGACATTGGTTGTGGACTGCCAGAGGAGTCGTGGCATGTGCATATTGTTCAGAAGACATTGGAAATAGACTACCCATATCGGTCGTTGCTTGTGCACTTCGCCTAGTTATTGTCGGGCGTGAAATCCTCGCATCACACTTGGCCTACATACAGTGGTCAGTCGACGTTGGGTGTTGCTTGCCTGCATCGCCTGTGGCCTGCACACAATGGTCATCCAACCTCGACGTGGCATGCCCACATCGCCTTTGACCTACCCACTATAGTCATCCCACTTCAAACGTTGTCTTCCCACATAGCCTTTGTCCTGCACACAATGGTCAGCCACATCGGATGTGGCCTTCCCGCATCACATACCAAAACATTGAATTTACATTCAAAGAAGAAGGAAATAAAGGTGAAACACAACAAAGAGCCTCCTCGTCCAATTGCATTTGGAGAATATTTGCGAAATTGGTTCTACACCAAGTTCACATGCGATGGCACAAAAACCCCATGTAGTAATGTCGATGAAAAAGAAGCAAAAGATGCAACTCCATCATATCAATCATCAAAAGATGCTCCAAAGTCGTCTCCTAAAGTTGAAAATCCATTATGCCCATCACAAAAAGATGCTCCACATATGTCTCCTAGAGTAAAAAATGCATGTATGGCCAAAATCACATTATCTTGTGATTATCTTCTATTTTGTGGCACATTTCAGAATTGCGCTTTATTCATTGTCACTTCTGTGCGTGAGAAAAGGGTGAATAGAATCCTAGTCTGGAGGATCTGTAATAAACATCCTTCCGATTAGGATAATGAAATAACTTGGGATGTCAACGGAAAATCTTACTGATAGACACTTGATGATCAAAAGATTCAATCAAGGAGGACAAAGGCCCATAGGGACCGTCAAGATAGACCTCACCATCGGAGATTTACAATCAAGTGTGTTGTTACATGTAATTGATGCAAAGACATCATATAACATTTTTCTTTGTAGGCCGTGGGTACATGAGAAAAATGTAATCCCATCTACCTACAACCAATGTTTGAACTATTATGAGAATGGAGTTGCAAAAAGGATTATTGCAGATGATAATCCATCCACTGAAGCTGAAGGTCACTTTGCTGATGCAAAGTTTTACATAAAGAATATTCCATAAAAATTGATGAAATTGCATTCGGAGATGTCGGACTCCTTAACAAGATGGCTAAGGTAGCGGTCGGCAAGGAAAAAGTCACAAACTAGACAGATCCAAGGCTTGGTTATCCAAACAATATGTCTAACATGATTGTGTTTTTTCAAGTAAAAAGGTCACATCGATTCATCGTTATGGCCGAAGGCAAAGGATGACAAGGGACACTCTCTCGAGTTGCGAGAAAATGCACTGGAAAGTTTGACCCTTTTTGTAAGGAGAATTGATACGATGAAGTCATCCACAAAAATACATGGGAAGTCTATGTCTCCTGAGTCATTACTTCACGAAAAATTTGTGGCCCATAAGTCACATAATATGAAGCACTTCCAATGAAGCGTACAGAAAAAGGTTTTGATCGAAATGCGTACGAGCTGCTAGCAATACCTGGATTCGATCCAAATAAACCATCAAAATTGGGGAAGCTTCCGTCATAGCCCGTTATGAACCAACAATGTGAAGAGGTGGGCTACAAAAAGCCTCCACCTATCCGCATCTCCATTAAAAGGGATAGCAATAACTGCATAACTACAGAAGATGATTTTGCTAATTCTAACAAGAGTCCTTCTATCTTCGATCGACTTGTAAGCTCAACACAGAGGATTTCTATATTTGAGAGGTTAGGTCCATTGAGGAAGAAAAACAAGGTTCGGATAAATAGTAAGGGTATACAAGCATCTGCTTTACCCAAATCTCAAAATGCTCCTAAAGACTTTCAAAGTTTAGTCCATTCTAGAATAAGGTAACATACGAACATTGGGGTCCCTTGTGGAGAAGTATTAAAGAGCAATTCGCATGTTGTGGTCTACAATAAGAAACGTGAGGAAGATGAAGAAAGTGTTGGCTCATCATATCGTGTCACTACACAAGATGAAATGCATACTTTTTCTCCAATTAAAATTGTTGGAGAATTGGAGTGTGTTTCATGGTGTTACCACATATCTTTCAACGATGGAGAACCTCAAGAATATGAAGATGCTAAAGATGTGCCACCCAAACCTGAAGAAGGAGTAAAGCCGACCGTTGTATGCATTGAAAAAGTATAAAGATGTATTTACTTGAAGTTACAAAGAAATGCCTGGATTACACCTGAAGGTTGTAGTCCATCATATGAAGCAATTGCATTTACATGTTTCTGGAAACTCTAAATTAGTGATCAATCAATTGTTGGGTAGCTATGAAGTCAAAAAGCCATAATTGCGCCTCTATCATGACTATGCACAAAATTGATTAGATGGATTGGAGATGTAACTCTACAATATGTTCCATTAGAGGATAATAAGAAAGTTGACGCCTTAGCTGCTTTGGCTTGACTTTGCCCGACCAAGCTTAAATCACTATCTGCCAAAAATGGATAGTACCATCAGAGAAGAATGAAGACCATCGAAGAGTTCAGAGACTAGAAATTGGGAGCTTGATCTCACTCGGATAAGTCTTGACCCACACCTCCCATCGACGGGGCGTGGACTTGCAAACGAGCCATCGTTTTCCACCGTCGATTGGGCTTGTCCAAGAAAACCATTGGACCAAATAAAGGTCGTTCCTCAAAACCCTTGGATGGTCGCTGGGGATGTTTTCCCGGATGTTTTTTAACCGAATATGATCGTATACAGTTTTAGGACCTCCCACATAAATTTCATTAAAAAAACACGTAAAACTTGACGAAACATGCCAAGACACACAAGGTCGGTTAAGGCAAACCTTTCAAAAGTAATGGACGTTCTTGGACATTTGACCTCAAAACTTCATGAAAATTTACACACTACCTATAAACACAATATAAATCATATCATGACCTCATTAACTCATGAAACACACATATAGGCACATAACCACACATGAGACACATCGGTCACTTAGTCATTGAATGTGTTGGTCGTTCCCTAATATTTCACTTCCAATGCACCTAAATCTTTAGACATTGACTCAATACCACATTATATACCATTTTAGGACCTTAGACCCTAATGATAAACATGTTAGTATCTAGCTTCACCTAATTCTTTTTTGAGGTATGACAGTGCAGGTCTTAGTTGCACCCGCATTCCATTAGCGGATATCACTTGCTAGATGCGCACATGAAATGTGATATACTTGCATGCCTTGTCTGGTGCTTCCTTTAGTTATCTGACATCTCCATACCGATGTGTAAAGTAAGGATAATATTGGTTGGCCAAGTTAGACATCGGAAGAACAATGTGTGCAGTCTATGAACGAATCTAGCATGCTATGTTCGACAGTTGTAGAATAATTTGTGCAGGATACTGATGATTATATAAGGTCACGTTTGATGTCAGCTGGCCGATGTGTGCATGTTAAAGGCGATGTGGGAAGACTACATTTGATGTCGGCTTTTGCTTCCTTCTATTGGCTAATATCACTTGGCCGCTGCACGCAGACCACTATTGATATCGTCGAGACGATGCGTTCAATTAGAGGCTGAAGGCACCCAACCGATTTGTACAGAACACAGTTGAGGTGTGCAGATCTTGGTAGATGATGCATTCCATTGACCGACGTTGCTTGCGAGATACGCACATGTAATGTCCATGCATGCAAGGCTTGGCTAATGCCACATTCCATTGGCAGGCGTCGCTTGCCAAATACGCCATTCCACCTCCGTGCTTTCAGCCTTGAGGCATTTGCTTTTACGAGTATACCATGTTTGACATCGATTTTCCGTTGGGCGAACGGTAAAGGCGATGATGATAGGCCACTCCCAACGTCAGATGACCATTGTATATAGGGCAAAGGCGATGCGAGCAGGAAATATCTGACGTGGGCTAACCATTGTGTGCATGCCAAACGTGATGCAGGAAGCCTTACCCGACGTTAGCTAACTATTATATGCAGGACAAACGTGATGCAAGTAGGAAACGCCTGACTTCGATTGACCATTTTTTTAAGACAAAGGGTGATGCCAGATTCTACGTCTGGAAAAAATTGAGCGATGTGTAAAAGCAATGGCCGATATGGGCAGTCTATGGACAACATCAGCTAAGCAATGTGCACAGGACAAGAATGAATCGCGGGGTCCACAACCAATGTTGCCTGACTGATGTATCTTGTTGTTGGCTGACGTTGCTTGATTGAAGCGCATCGGCCTTGGATGATGGTGTATGTCGTTGCCCTACACCATTATCGTCCAATTAATGAACACACACCACAACTCATGCTTTCAGGCATTGGCTGATTCTGCCTGTCATTGGCCTAGTTGCTGACCTGATGTGTAATGTCTACAGACAATGTTGCCTGTCGTTGGTCGACATCGATGTAACTTTCTAGATGAAAACATGCCACGTCCGATGTGTGCATGCCTTGGTTGATGGCCCTTGAAGTTGGCCGACGTCGCTTGTGTGATGCCCACATGCCACGTCTGTGCGAGCCCTTTTTGCTCTTGATTCCTGGGGCAGATTGTGACCTACAAGTGTAGAGAAGATTCATAACTAACATGTACATTCCAATTATGCACGGTCTAAGGTACGAACACACATTAACTTCAACAAATAACTTTTTTATATATAAAAATTAGTTTTCAACAATATTTTTTTGTTTATCCCAAATATAAAAATAATTCCAAAAACTAACAAAAAATACAGTAACCATAAATTCAACTACTTCAATAATTCTTATTAATTATTAATTTAGTTCTATTAATCTTGAAAAATGGGTAATTCATTAATAAAGATGGAAAAATATGAAAAAATTATAAAATTAATGCCAAAAATTCACAAATAAATTTAGTAACCATAAATTCAACAATTCCAATAGTTTTTTTTTAATTTCTATTTTTGTTCGGTAAATATCGAAATTGGGCAAATTATTAATCAAAAGTGAAGAATATAAAAAATTATAAAATTAATTCAAAAAATTCACACATAAATATAATAACATTAAATTCAACAATATCATAAATTTATTTTTTTAAAATTAAATTTAAAAAAATTTCTAAAAGTTGCAAAAATATGAAAATACTTGAAAATACTTCTTAACATGTGAAACTAATGATAGAGACATATTTGTACAAATAAAAGAATTTTAAATATTGTATGAATCATAAATGTAATAAAATTGGTACAAAAGAATCACATGAGGCAGAAACGTTGAGAATAGATGATGGAAAATCGATGTATATGTTATGGTGGAAGGGTTTTCACACTGTATTGATTTTTTATGACATGGACATCCGCATGTTGAAGACTAGACCCCGATCAATGTCATTGCATGCGACGTTACACATCTAACAACTGCAAACGACAAATGATGCAGGTAGGCATGTCCATCGTTGGGTGATCGAAGTGTGCAGGGCAAAGGTAATGCGGCCAAACAACGTTTGACTTTGGAAAACTGATGTGTGCACGATACTTATGATGCTACCAGGCCACATTAGACGTTAGAAAATTTATTTGTGCAGACTATGGACGATGTGTGCAGGCCACGTCCGACGTCAACCGACCGTTGTTTGCAGAATGTAGATGATAGGTACAGCCCATGTCCGACATCAACTGATCATTGTGGGCAGTCCAAATGCGACGCGGGCAGTCAAAGTCGAATGTCGGCAGATAGTTGTGTGCAGGAAAAAGACGATGTGGCTGACCGTTCTGTGCCGAACAAAGTCAATAAGGGATAGCTACGCCTGATATCAGTTGACCATTGTGCAGGCCAAAAGCGATGGGGGAAGGTATGGCCCAATGTCACCTGACCGTATTTTTTAGGCCAAGGGCGATACGGGCAGTCCACGCCCAATGACGGCTGAGTGATGTACAAAGCCATGGATGATGCAGTCAGTTCAAAACCGACGTCGGCAGAACAATGTGTTGGCTATGGATGATACACGCACCCCACATCCGACGTCACCTGCTCTTTGTGTGCAAGCGAAAGGCGATGCAGGAAGACAAAACATTATACCGTTGAGTGATGTGCACAGACCATGGCTTATGCGACCAGTCCACTCCCGACGTCGTCTGAGAAATGTGTACAAGCCAGGGTTTATGTGGCACTCCACTAGTGATATTGCCTCGCTGATGTCATTTCCCATTGGTCGATGTCGCTTGCCTGAAGAACAAATAAATTTTTTGATGTTGCCTTCCATTTGACGACGCTGATGTTTCCTTGTCGATGCACACACGCCAAGGATGATGCTCCCTTGAATCTTCCAATGTTGCTTGCAAAAAGTGCGAAGGCCTTCGCTGACGCTGCCTTACATTGGCCGATGCAAATGTCGTCAAGCCGATGCACACACCTCACGATCAATGAGTGCAGGCCTTGATTAATACTACATTTCATTGGGCAACATCGCTAGCCAGATAAAAGTTTTTGGAATGAGGGAGTCTTTCCTTAATAGCTCCCACCTTATCACCCTGAGAAATCTTAATTCTCTTAAGCTGTTCACTAATCCTTTTAAGGATTTCAGGGGAGTTATTGAATTCACTGGTAGGTTTGGGAAAATCCTCTGGGGAAAATTTATGGATTTTGAATATAGGATTGGTTTCTAGATTGAAACCTGATTTGGAAGAACTGGGTTTGTTACCAATTTGACTGGTACCACTGTAATTATACTTTGATTCTTCGATTTGTTTTGAAACAACATGAAGAACCTGGTTAGTATAATTATTCTGTTCAAAAACCATGTTTATCTCTTCAATAGTAACAAGGTATTTTTCTTTGTGCACTGAGGGCCTTTTGAAGGGAGCTGCCTTAAGGACATCTTTCCTACAAGGGATGTTTATGTCTTCAGGAGGTGGACTAATACTTTTGACAACTTTGTCTTTGGTGTGCCACCTATTAACAAGGAATTGAAGCGATGAACTGCTTTCACCGATTTGTCCTGTGGCTTCAAACCATTTGAAGAATTCAATTTTTGTTTTGAATCTCTTCATATCTTTAAACCATTTGTCTTTGAACAAGACCCTTTGTTCTTTAGTGTATGTATCCACATACCAAGCTCTTTTCAAAGCATGCTTTGGGTTAACCAACCATTTATTGATCCTTTTTAAGTCAGGAGTAAACTTGTCGACTGACTTAATGGTTCCAACAGAATCTTTATTTTTATGAGAAGGTGCCTTCATTTCGCTTGGAGTTGGACTACCTGCAAAGAAGAATCATAATAAACTTTGGGGATGGTTTGGGCAAGTCTACCCGAAGAAACTTAACATGTTGTTCTGAAACCTCCGTGGTTTCATACAAATCTTCATCTCCCTTCCGGGTTTTAGAAGTAGAAGGTCTAGAAACCGACACTCTCTTACAGGAAGACTCAAGATTGAAAGAATTAGATCTGAGAAACTTTAGGTTTACAGATCCATTAGAGAATTGAAGGATACTTTCAATAGAAGACCTGGAAGGTTGGACAGGAAGGGGTTCTGTGATGGATTCAAATTTCCAACATTCGTCGGAAAGGATCTCATTCCACTTTAACATTCTAGGCACAAAAGTAGTGATATGCTCTTGGTTTGATTCCATAAGCATAGTAACACCTTTGGGACTGGAGTAATTGCCTTTGGGGCAATAATGGTTTTCATCAGCTTGTAATATACTCGATATATTACAGCTAGATCTCTGGTTCCTATCTTGCTATTCATATTCTTGGTTTTGACATTGAGGGTTAAAGTATCAAGAATATTGGGATCATCTATTTCTATAGAGAAATTGGGATAACAATTATAGTAAACTGGCCCCTGGGCAAGGTTACTTTCTAAGATTCCTAAGAGAGAATCTTCAACATTGAGAAGCCTAGCATCTCTAAGCATTAAACAAATAGGAATATTAAGACCTTTACGGAAAAGAGGTTTAACAGCTACTTGTACTAGACAAATATGAAGGAATTTAAATTCCTTTTTATACCTGTCAAAGTCAGCAGCAATAAGCAATTTAATAGTTTCTAAAGAATTATTAATTGCAGAAGTAGATTCACAAGTTTTTATATTAAAACTTTTAAATAAACTTAAAATACCTATCTGGTAAATCTTATTAACAGGTTCTTTAGGAATAGACCAATTTTGTAAACGCATATCTTCTTTAGATATAGAGCAATTACAGAGTTAACAACATTGTTGGTATTAATGAGAACAAATTGTTGTCTTTAGGCATGAAAGAACTTCAAGGATAAGAAATATGTTAGAAATAATTTTAACAAAGACTATCTGACTAATGAATGATTACAATTGGTTCTTAAAATCTTTAAAAATTAAAACAGTGATTATCTAATTAATATAAAAGTTAACAATGACTTAATCCATTAAATAGTCTTTGGATGTTACTCAACTATTATCACGCATGTTGGATTTTACAAGTCTTAGGCAAGTCTTATTGTAGAACGGATCACCATAAGATCGGCTGCCTGCCCCTCCTTGGTCTTACTGGACTTACAATAATCTACCATTAGGCTACCCAAATCCTTAAGCCGGAGATTAATCGACATAAAGTTGCAGTGTGAATTCTCTGATGCTTGAATAGGTAAATTACAATGCCTTATATAGGCAAAAGAGTTGAGACAAAGTGATAAGGAAATCTAAAAGCTCTTCTTCTGATTGGCTGTTTATTTCCGTCCGTTGCTTTTGATAAAGCCAAGTATCTTGTCCTTTTCTTTTGAAAAGCATCTTTATCTTTATCTTTAGATAAAGCTATGTCTGCCATTCTGTCGGCAACTTCAATTCTTTTCCACTTCTTTTTCTTTTGTAAAGAAAATTGACAGCTGCTTTTTCTTTAGGTGATGAATTCATTTCATCCTGAATATGTTAACAAAGATTGCGTCTTCTTTGAGACTCCTTTGCTTCTTTCTTTGATAATTCCGATCTTTTAGATCTCTATCAAAAAGACTAATTATTCCGGTTTTTAATAACCTCAATTAGAAAATTAATCAAAAGGATTTAAATATGAATTTGCTAAAGCCTTTGGATTTAGCATATCACCATTGTCGTCACTTTGCGAGGATGCTTCCTCGAGGAGTTGATTAATAGCAACTTCATCTGGATTATTATCTAGTTCTTAATGAGCCTTCTCAAGTCTCTTTTTTAATTCACTCTTTGAGGGTGAAGCCTTTTGTACTATCTTCTTATCTGAAGATGTAGTTGTCTCCTTCTTAGCAGGAGACCAACCTTTGACTCGGATTTCTTTGGAAAGAAATTTGATCCTGTCAAAATCTGCGATAACAAAAGTCCAACTTATAATATAAGATAAACGTTTTTTAATAAAATACTTACAGAGTTTAATGTTCTATGGGAGGGTTGATATGCCTTCGTCGATTTGAAATTGAGAATATTTCTCTGCAAACTGTCGAGGCATGACCTTTTATTTCCTCCAAAGAAGCTCCACCATTCGTAGATACATCTTGGTATAATAGATGTTGCAACCTCTGGACAATATTTTACAAACCATGTATGAGTGGTTGGTCTAACATACAAGAAACATAGCCATGCATTCTTGTAGTCGAACCAGTTGTAGATTTGTGGATTAAACCTCTTAGAGAGATTAATTGGAGTCTGTAGATGATCTACAGGTCAGTTGTAAGGAGATAGAATCTTCTTGATGGTGAACTTTGAGTAGGCAATACTATCTGGATCAGATTTGTCAGTCAATTCATGTTCAATTTCTAATGATCCGGTATCTACAAGGATGAACTCGAAATACCTTCTGGTTTATAAGGAATTATCTGTGTCGACGTAATTCCTATTTCTATAGATTGGTTTTAAGAGATGTTTTATCTCATAACCTTCATAATCCTTGTCTAAGGCAAGGACCGGGAAAACATTTAGAGAAATCATTTTGAATTTTTCTTTCTCTTTGGGAGCTTTCTTTGCGCTACATGGAGTAACTGCTTCAGCAAAACACTGAGGCTGCTTCATCGTGTAGCAGTCGCTTGTTTGTTTCTGAGAGAATCTGAGTTCTCCGCTTGGTGAAGAGGAAGTGCTGGGTTTTGGGTCTTTTGAAAAAGTCTTCGTTAAGACTAGCATTCCTGTTGAACAACTCTGGGGAAGTTGTAAAGGTTTGATTGGCGGTAAGCACGCCAAGGCTGAATACCTGTTTGTATCAGGTCTCGTTGAGTTCAACTCAGGACTTCTTGCAAATGGGCCTGTTCTAGTTGGGTCGCTTGAGCTGGACCTAGCTGGTTGCTTGCCCGCTATGGGCCTGACTTGTGGCCTCATATTTTCCCTGCAAAAATTCCCTTGTTAGAAAATCTGGCAAAGAATTATTTTCTCCTTTAATAAATTCGATTTGAAAATCGAAGCTTGATAATAAGGCTTGCCACCTGGCAAAGATTTGTTTAGAAACAATGTTTTTATCATCTTTCTGAAGGATTTCTTTAGCAGATTTGCAATCTACTCTAAGTAAAAATTCTTTATTAACTAAGTCGTCTTGAAACTTTGTAATACAAAGAACAATAGCAAGGATCTCCTTTTCGACTGTACTATAATTTCTTTCTGCAGAATTCCAGATTCCAGAGGAATAACGAACTAATTGCTCAGGTGAATCGGGGTTTTTTCTTTGTTTAAGAATACCACCATATCCAATGTCTGAAGCATCGGTTTCAACGATCATAAAGAAATCAGGGTTAGATATACCTAGACAAGGGAGGTTTTTAACCATATTATTAACAAGGATAACAGCCTTCCTATGTTCATCACTCCAAGGCGAAGGATTCTTCTTTAACCTGTCAAAGTGAGGTTTGCAAATTTGCCTAACTTTTGGAATAAAGTCAGCTACATAATTAAGACTTCCCAGAAATATTTGTAACTGAGTTTTGTCCAAAATGACAATGGGGAATTTATCAGAGAACTCAATGGATCTGCAAATTGGTTTGTAGGTTCCTTGATAAAGATCATGCCCTAAAAATCTGATTTTTGTTTGAAATAATTTTATTTTCTTAGCACTAATGACTAAACCATTGTGCTTAATAATTTTTAAAAAAATATTTAAATGTTTAAAATGAGAATCAATGTCCTCGGAGAAGATTAATACATCGTCAATGTAAACAATTGACATATGGCTAATATGATTGAAAATGGAATTCATAATATTTTGAAATTCTGAAGGGGCATTTTTAAGCCCAAAAGGCATGAAGTTCCATTCATATCGTCCAAATGGGACACTGAAAGCTTTCTTATATTTATCTTTTTCGGCAATTTGAATTTGCCAAAAACCAGATTTTAAATCAAACTTGATACAAACATTTGCTTTAAAAGCTCTTTTTAAAAGATCTCTTTTATTAGGAATCGGGTAACAAATCCATTTTGAAACGGAATTTAAAGGTTTATAATTAATAACCAATCTCGGTGAACCTCGTTCTTGTTCAGCTGCATTATTTACATAGAAAGCTCAACAACTCCAAGGTGATTTAGAAGAACGAATAATTTTATTATTCAAGAGGGTATGAATTTCTCTTTATAGATTTCCATTAATTCAAGGTTCATTTGAATAGGCCTAGCTTTTGTGGAGATGGCATTTTTATTAAATCCATCAATATATGATAAATCTATAACATGAGATTTTCTATCCCAAAAACTGTTTGGAAATTCTGAGCAAATTTCTTTTTCAAAGTTCTTTTGAAGATTGGTAATTTTAGTCACCATCTCCGGGGTTTTGTAAATTTGCTCAATTTTCTTAATTTTAATATCATCTTTCAGAAAACAAATTTGGTTGATTTTGAAAGCAGTTTGTTGATGTAAAAATTTACTTTCCTCAAGAGAAAGAGTCTTGATAAATGGAAAGGAAATTTGTTTTCCTAAAATCTTTGTTTTGATTGAATCAAAATCTGAAATATAAGGTTTAATTTGGGTAATAAGAGGTATACCCAAAATAATTTCCTCATAAATGTTTTTTGTTATAACAAAATCATTAGCAAGGCAGATACCATCATTGCAGATATGAGCATTAGAAAGTTTATAATTTATACAGATACGCTCACCAATCGCACTGTACAATTTAGTAGTTCCTTTTTTGAGGTACTTGGTAGGGATAAGTCCTTCAACAATGCAATTACGATATGCACCACTGTCTAACAAAGCAATTTTATTAAGTACAAAATTAGAATTAACAACAAGTTTTATCATAATGTGAGAACTTTGAGGTCTCACTTTAGTGATCATACTAATACCTGCATCATTAATACCTTTTGGTGAAGAAGGGGCTGATTGATCAGAGGATTCTTCATCTTCTGAGGTAGTAATCTCTTTTCCTTTAAGAGATGCTTCATTATCTTTAAGAGTTTGTTTTGCTAGAGCATCAATTTCAATTTTGTGAAGTCTGGACTTTACTTCACGAACTTCTTCTTTGAGGAGGTTTACTTCTGCTCGAAGATCACTAATAGAAGGTTCTTCCTTCTTACTTGAGTATCTTTGCATGATTTGTTTCATGCTAAAAGGGGTTACATTCTTTGTAATTTCTTTATCCTTTTGCTTGATGACAAGCTTCTGGAGTTCTAAAAGATAGCTTCTTCGAGCATCATCATCTTTAATGTGCTCGATGGTAGCAGAGAGGATATCTGCAGAGTCTTCAGAGAGAACTCTAATGGATTGGTTGTCACAATGATAAAATGCTCCTTCGCAGTTGCAATCGTGTTCACTGTTATTTGTATCATCCTGAGCAACATTGAGAAATTCTTCGTCCTCAGTACCTTCTTCTTCTTCCTCTGAAGATAGCTCTGACTCAGTTTCTTCTTCATTTAAAATAGTTAGAAACTTTTCTTTAGTTTCTTCGTCTATTTGAAGAAGATTGATCTTCTTTCCCTTTTTCTTGTTTCTAGGACAGTCAGGAGACTTGTGTTCTGACTTTCCACAAGTTCAACATTCATCTGATGTTTTGTGAGAAGCCTTCTTGCTTCCCTTTCCCCTAGAAGTTCCTTTTCTTTTAGAGGACTTCTTCTCAGGAGACGATTTTCTTGATCGCTCAATTTTTGGAAGCTTTTTTGAAGAAGGGGGTCTTTGACTAGGGAAACCAAAGTCTTGACAAAAACTTCCAAGCTCGTTTCTTGAAAAATTTTGATCCTTTTTAAGCTGTTCTTTTAGCTTTATGTCGGTACATAGCTCCATAGCTACGAAGTGAATTAAACTGGTAAGATCTCCATAAGTCATTTCTGAGTATGGGATTTTTCCCTCACATCGATCTCTTATTTTGGATCGAACCTTTTCTGCAAAATGAGGAGGTAAACCACTAAGGAATCTCTCTTTCTAATAATCATTGTTACAGTCATCCCTTAGCATGACCTTAGTTATAAACATATCTTTATACCACCTGAAATCAGTTAATTTATTGCAGTAAAGATTGTTTAATATTTCCAAACTTCTGTCTTGGAAAAAACGTGGTTCCCCCATGAAATGTTTTGCTATGCTGTAGAGAAGGGTGGCAGTAGCATCTTCTACTACCTCTAAAGTAGTAGTAGTATGTTCTCCTTCAGCCTTAGCAACATTCTTGCTTGCGACAGCATTAAGAATATCATTCCTGTTAAGTTCATTAGGATAATTGTCCCACCAATTTCATAAAGTACAAGTAAAACCTGCAACTATCCTATTAGCTGCCTACTTATCAGTGGTACCTTTCCACTTGTAAGCTGTAACATTCATACCCATTTCTTGGAGTTTGTTATAGATTTGGCCATCAGCCATGCCATCTAAATTCCATTCTCTTATACCCGTACAATCTGCAACACTCTGAGGGTGCATATTATTTTCCTCAAACTGGATGTCAGGAAAACAAGGTCTAGGATAAAAGTTTTTGGAATGAGGGAGTCTTTCCTTAATAGCTCCCACCTTATCACCCTGAGAAATCTTAATTCTCTTAAGCTGTTCACTAATCCTTTCAAGGATTTCAGGGGAGTTATTGAATTCACTGGTAGGTTGGGAAAAATCCTCTGGGGAAAATTTATGGATTTTGAATATAGGATTGGTTTCTAGATTGAAACCTGATTTGAAAGAACTGGGTTTGTTACCAATTTGACTGGTACCACTGTAATTATACTTTGATTCTTCGATTTTTTTTGAAACAACATGAAGAACCTGGTTAGTATAATTATTCTGTTCAAAAACCATGTTTATCTCTTCAATAGTAACAAGGTCTTTTTCTTTGTGCACTGAGGGCCTTTTGAAGGGAGCTGCCTTAAGGACATCTTTCCTATAAGGGATGTTTATGCCTTCAAGAGGTGGAGTAATACTTTCGACAACTTTGTCTTTGGTGTGCCACCTATTAACAAGGACTTGATGCGATGAATTGATTTCACCGATTTGTCCTGTGGCTTCAAACCATTTGAAGAATTCAATTTCTGTTTTGAATCTCTTCATATCTTTAAACCATTTGTCTTTGAACAAGACCCTTTGTACTTTAGTGTATGTATCCACATACCAAGCTCTTTTCAAAGCATGCTTTGGGTTAACCCACCATTTATTGATCCTTTTTAAGTCAGGAGTAAACTTGTCGACTGACTTAATGGTTCCAATAGAATCTTTCTTTTTATGAGAAGGTGCCTTCATTTCGCTAGGAGTTGGACTACCTGCAAAAGAAGAATCATAATAAACTTTGGGGATGGTTTGGGTAAAGTCTACCCCAAAAAACTTACCATGTTGTTCTGAAACCTCCGTGGTTTTATACAAATCTTCATCTCCCTCCCGGGTTTTAGAAGTAGAAGGTCTAGAAACCGACACTCTCTTACTGGAAGACTCAAGATTGAAAGAATTAGATCTGAGAAACTTTAGGTTTACAGATCCATAAGAGAATTGAAGGATACTTTCAATAGAAGACCTGGAAGGTTGGACTGGAAGGGGTTCTGTGATGGATTCAAATTTCCAACTTTCGTCGGAAAGGATCTCATTCAACTTTAACATTCTAGGCACAAAAGTAGTGGTATGCTCTTGGTTTGATTCCATAAGCATAGTAACACCTTTGGGACTGGAGTTATTGCCTTTGGGGCAATAGTTGTTTTCATCAGCTTGTAATATACTCGATATATTACAGCTAGATCTCTGGTTCCTATCTTGCTATTCCTATTCTTGGTTTTGACATTGAGGGTTAAAGTATCAAGAATATTGGGATCATCTATTTCTATAGAGAAATTGGGATAACAATTAAAGTAAACGGGCCCCTTGGCAAGGTTACTTTCTAAGATTCCTAAGAGAGAATCTTCAACATTGAGAAGCCTAGCATCTCTAAGCATTAAACAAATAGGAATATTAAGACCTTTTCGGAAAGGATGTTTAACAGCTACTTGTAGTAGACCAATATGAATGAATTTAAATTCCTTTTTATACCTGTCAAAGTCAACAGCAATAAGCAATTTAATAGTTTCTAAATAATTATTAATTGCATAAGTAGATTCACAAGTTTTTATATTAAAACTTTTAAATAAACTGAAATTACCTATCTGGTAAATCTTATTAACAGGTTCTTTAGGAATAGACCAATTTTGTAAACGCATATCTTCTTTAGATATAGAGCAATTAACAGAGTTAACAACATTGTTGCTATTCATGAGAACAAACAGCTGTCTTTAGACATGAATGAACTTCAAGGATAAGAAATATGTTAGAAATAATTTTAACAAAAACTATCTGACTAATGAAAGATTACAATTGGTTCTTAAAATCTTTAAAAATTAAAACAGTGATTATCCAAATAATATAAAAGTTAACAATGACTTAATCCATTAAATAGGCTTCGGATATTACTCAACTATTATCACGCATGTTGGATTTTACAAGTCTTTGGCAAGATTTATTGTAGAACGGATCACCATAAGATCGGCTTCCTGCCCCTCCTGTGTCTTACTAGACTTACAATGATCTACCATAAGGCTACCCAAATCCTTAAGCCGGAGATTAATCGGCATACTCAGACTTATGCGGAGACAAAACCTCAACATGATAATAGGAAACCTTAGCCTATAATTTTAGTCAAAGTTTACAGGGTATATTATACAAGATAATAACTAGGATAATTTCAAGAGATTATATAGAATCAAATATAATAATTCATAAGACAGATAATAGCTAAGTTACAATTATTTCATTATCTATCTTATCACATGACTTCTATCAGCCAAGACAACTAAAGAGTTTAGCTACTCCGCTGACCTTGTTTTGTGATCGGGCGTACATGACCCTTTGGGGTCCTGTACAAGCTCTTCAACTATCGTTCATTGCATAAGACATGAAAAGTAGAGCGAAATTAAAACGTTTCATGAATATATCAATAAAAAGGAAATCTTTCATAAATACATAAGAAATTTCATCGTCACAAGCCAAACTTAAAACACGACTGAATAACTTTGGAACACCACCCTTTACATTAAAAGAGAAATACATAATAAGTCTTAATAATAAAACTAGGAAACAATAGACTATGTCCTCGAATATGTGAGGACATACCAATTCTTGAGAGAGTTATGTTGCGGAGCCGATGCACATTTTCCACGAGTTATGTGTGCATTCATGTGATATTCATGCATTCCATTGTTTTAGATCGCTTTCCAGATGGGCACAAACCTTTTCTGATACGTGAAGACCTTTGTTGATGTTGTCTGTCATTGGATAACGTTTCTTGGACAATGCATTCAAGCCATGATAGATGTTGCCTAGTTGATGCACACACACTACGACTGATGCGTGCAGGCCTTTGATGATTAAACCTGCCATTGGTTCATACCGACTTGTCGATGAATGCAGGCTACAATCAATGTTGCTGAGTTGATGTGCATACGCCACCAATGATGTGTGTAGCCCTTGGTTATTGTTGTGTGCCATTTGCTGATGTCATTCGCTAATCACGCATGCTATAAAAAATGTCTCCAAGTCGATGCATTAAGACCATGGCTAAAGTCAGCTAACCAATGTGCATATGACACAATTGATATGTGCAGGTCTTGGGTGGTGTTGTATGTCGTTGGTCGACCTCACATGCCAGATGCACACATGCAACATCCGTGATGGTAGACCTTCAATAGTGCTGCATGTAATTGGCCGACGTTGCTTGCTAGAGAGGCATATTCCACATTTATGTATGTAGGCCTTATCTTAATCTACAATACATTAGCGAATATCGCTTGCTAGATGTTCACATGCAACGTCATATGTGTGTACGTCTTGGCTAATGCTGCCTGTCGTTATTCGAGATCTCCGTACCCGTTTGTGCAGGCTAAGGATGATGTTGGTTGTCCACATGAGATTTCGACAGACCAATGTGTGCAGGATATAGGAAATGCTGGCACACCACGTTCAATGTTGGTAGACAAATGTGTGCAGGCTACAAAGGATGTTGTCAATCAACGTTTGATGTCACCAAGCTGTTGTGTGCATGCGAAAGTTGATTCGGGAAGACTACATCTGAAGTTGACTTACAATTGTGTGTAAGACAAATACAATGTGGGAAAGCCACATCCAACGACAACATACCATTGTGTGCTCCGTTCTACAATAAGACTTGCCAAAGACTTGTAAAATCCAACATGCGTGATAATAGATTAGTAACATCCAAAGCCTATTTAATGGATTAAGTCATTGTTAACTTTTATATTATTTGGATAATCACTGTTTTAATTTTTAAAGATTTTAAGAATCAAATATAATAATTCATAAGACAGATAATAGCTAAGTTATGATTATTATCTATCTTATCGCATGACTTCTATCAGCCAAGACAACTAAAGAGTTTCGCTACTCATGCTAAGAATGGGTGCCATTAACATGGCTTTGATACCATAAAGGGATCGTGCGGAAGCAAAAGAAAGAAGACAAATAAAATAAAAGAACTTACTAATGAAGAAGACTTTATTCCATCATAAGCTTAGTGTTTACATAGAGAAAGAAAGCATTCAAGAAAAGTTGTAGTGTGAATTTTCTGATGCTTGAATAGGTAAATTACAATGCCTTATATAGGCAAAAGAGTTGAGACAAAGTGACGGAAATCTAAAAGCTCTTCTTCTGATTGGCTGTTGATTTCCGTCTGTTGCCTTTGAAAAAGCAAAGTATCTTGTCCTTTTCTTTTGAAAAGCATCTTTATCTTTATCTTTAGATAAAGCTATGTCTGCCATTTTGTCGGCAACTTTAATTCTGCTCCACTTCTTTTTCTTTTGTAATGAAAATTGACAGCTGCTTTTTCTTTAGGTGATGAATTCATTTCATCCTAATTATGTTAACAAAGATTCTAACTTCTTTAAGACTCCTTTGCTTATTTCTTTGATAATTCCGATCTTTTAAATCTCTATCAGAAAGACTAATTAGAACATTAATCAAAAGGATTTAAATATGAATTTGCTAAAGCCTTTGGATTTAGCATATCACCATTGCCGTCACTTTGCGAGGATGCTTCCTTGAGGAGTTGATTAATAGCAACTTCATCTGGATTATTATCTAGTTCTGAAAGAGCCTTCTCAAGTCTCTTTTTTAATTCGATCTTTGAGGGTGTAGCCTTTTGTACTATCTTCTTATCTGAAGATCTAGTTGTCTCCTTCGTAGCAGGAGACCAACCTTTGACTCAATTTTCTTTGGAAAGAAATTTGATCCTGTCAAAATCTGCGATAACAAACGTCCAACTTATAATATAAGATAAACGTTTTTTAATAAAATACTTACAGAGTTTAATGTCTCTGGGAGGGTTGATATGCCTTCGTCGATTTGAAATTGAGAATATTTCTCTGCAAACTGTCGAGGCATGACCTGTTTATTTCCTCCAATGAAGCTCCACCATACGTAGAACCATCTTGGTATAATAGAGGTTGCGATCTCTGGACAATATTTTACAAACCATGTATGAGTGGTTGGTCTAACATACAAGAAATTTAGCCATGCATTCTTTTAATCGAACCAGTTGTAGGTTTGTTGATTAAACCTCTTAGAGAGATTAATTGGAGTCTGCAGATGAACTACATACCAGTTGTAAGGAGATAGAATCTTCTTGATGGTGAACCTTGAGTAGGCAATACTATCTGGATCAGATTTGTCAGCCAATTCGTGTTCAATTTCTAATGATCTGGTATCTACAAGGATAAACTCGAAATACCTTCTGGTTTTTAAGGAATTATCTGTGTCGACGTAATTCCTATTTGTATAGATTGGTTTTAAGAGATGTTTTATCTCATAACCTTCATATTCCTTGTCTAAGGCAAGGACCGGGAAAACATTCAGAGAAATCATTTCGAATTTTTCTTTCTCTTTGGGATCTTGCATTGCGCTACTTGGACTAACTGCTTCAGAAAAACTCTGAGGCTCTTTTATTGTGTAGCAGGTTTGTTCCTAAGAGAATCTGAGTTCTCCGCTTGGTGAAGAGGAAGTGCTGGGTTCTGAGTCTTTTGAAAAAGGCTTCCTTCACACCAGCATTCCCGTTGAACAACTCTGGGGAAGTTCTAAAGGATTGATTGGCGGTAAGCACGCCAAGGCTGAATACCTGTTTGTATCAGGTCTCGTTGAGTTCAACTCATGCCTTCTTGCAAATGGGCCTGTTCTAGTTGGGTCGCTTGAGCTGGACCTAGCTGGTTGCTTGCCCGCTATGGGCCTGACTTGTGGCCTCATATTTTCCCTGCAAAAATTCCCTGGTTAGAAAATCTGGCAAAGAATTATTTTCTCCTTTAATAAATTCGCTTTGAAAATCGAAGCTTGATAATAAGGCTTGCCACCTGGCAAAGATTTGTTTAGAAACAATGTTTTTAACATCTTTCTGAAGGATTTCTTTAGCAGATTTGCCATCTACTCTAAGTAAAAATTCTTTATTAACTAAGTCATCTTGAAACTTAGTAATACAAAGAACAATAGCAAGGATCTCCTTTTTGACCGTACTATAATTTCTTTGTGCAGAATTCCAGATTCCAGAGGAATAACGAACTAATTGCTCAGGTGAATCGGGGTTTTTTATTTGTTTAAGAATACCACCATATCCAATGTCTGAAGCATCGGTTTCAACGATCATAAAGAAATCAGGGTTAGAGATACCTAGACAAGGGAGGTTTTTAACCATATTCTTAAGAAGGATAACAGCCTTAGTATGTTCATCACTCCAATGCGAAGGATTCTTCTTTAACCTGTCAAAGAGAGGTTTGCAAATGTGCCTAACTTTTGGAATAAAGTCACCTACATAATTAAGACTTCCCAGAAATCTTTGTAACTGAGTTTTTTCCAAAATGACATTGGGGAATTTATCAGAGAACTCAATGGATCTGCAAATAGGTTTGTAGGTGCCTTGATAAAGATCATGCCCTAAAAATCTGATTATTGTTTGAAATAATTTTATTTTCTTAGCACTAATGACTAAACCATTGTGCTTACTAATTTTTAAAAAAATATTTAAATGTTTAAAATGAGAATCAATGTCCTCGGAGAAGATTAATACATCGTCAATGTAAACAATTGACATATGACTAATATGATTGAAAATGGAATTCATAATATTTTGAAATTCTGAAGGGCCATTTTTAAGCCCAAAAGGCATCACATTCCATTCATATTGTCCAAATGGGACATTGAAAGCTGTCTTATATTTATCTTTTTCGGCAATTTGAATTTGCCAAAAACAAGATTTTAAATCAAACTTGCTATAAATATTTGCTTTAAAAGTTCTTTTAAAAAGATCTCTTTTATTAGGAATCGGGTAACGAATCCATTTTAAAATGAAATTTAAAGGTTTATAATTAATAACCAATCTAGGTGAACCTCGTTCTTTTTCAGCTGCATTGTTAACATAGAAAGCTGAACAACTCCAAGGTGATATAGAAGGACGAATAATTTTATTATTCAAGAGGGTATGAATTTCTCTTTTACAGATTTCCATTAATTCATGGTTCATTTGAATAGGCCTAGCTTTTGGGGAGATGCCCTTTTCATTAAATCCATCAATATATGGTAAATCTATAACATGAGATTTTCTATCCCAAAAACTGTTTGGAAATTCTGAGCAAATTTCTTTTTCAAAGTTCTTTTGAAGATTGGTAATTTTAGTCACCATCTCCCGGGTTTTTAAGATTTGCTCAATTTTCTTAATTTTAATATCATCTTTCATGAAAACAAATTTGGTTGATTTTGAAAGCAGTTTGTTGATGTTAAAATTTACTTTCTTCAAGAGAAAGAGTCTTGATAAATGGAAAGGAAATTTGTTTTCCTATAATCTTTGTTTTGATTGAATCAAAATCTGAAATATAAGGTTTAATTTGGGTAATAAAAGGTATACCCAAAATAATTTCCTCATAAATGTTTTTTGTTATAACAAAATCATTAGCAAGGCAGATACCATCATTGCAGATATGAGCATTAGAAAGTTTATAATTTATACAGATACGCTCACCAGTCGCACTGTACAATTTAGTAGTTCCTTTTTGGAGGTACTTGGTAGGGATAAGTCCTTCAACAATGCAATTACGATCTGCACCACTGTCTAACAAAGCAATTTTGTTAAGTACAATATTAGAATTAACAACAAGTTTGATCATAATGTGAGAACTTTGAGGTCTCACTTTAGTGATCATACTAATACCTGCATCATTAATACCTTTTGGTGAAGAAGGGGCTGATTGATCAGAGGATTCTTCATCTTCTGAGGTAGAAATCTCTTTTCCTTTAAGAGAGGCTTCATTATCTTTAAGAATTTGTTTTGCTAGAGCATCAATTTCAATTTTGTGAAGTCTGGACATTACTTCACGAACTTCTTCTTTGAGGAGGTTTACTTCTGCTCGAAGATAACTAATAGAAGTTTCTTCCTTCTTACTTGAGTATCATTGCATGATTTGTTTCATGCTAAAAGGGGTTACATTCTTTGTAATTTCTTTATCATTTTGCTTGATGACAAGCTTCTGGAGTTCTAAAAGATAGCTTCTTCGAGCATCATCATCTTTAATGTGCTCGATGGTAGCAAAGAGGATCTCTGCAGAGTCTTCAGAGAGAACTCTAATGGATTGGTTGTCACAATGACAAAATGCTCCTTCGCAGTTCCATTCGTGTTCACTGTTATTTGTATCATCCTGAGCAACATTGAGAAATTATTCGTCCTCAGTTTCTTCTTCTTCTTCCTCCGAAGATAGCTCTGACTCAGTTTCTTCTTCATTTAAAATAGTTAGAAAATTTTCTTTAGTTTCTTCGTCTATTTGAAGAAGATTGATTTTCTTTCCCTTTTTCTTGTTTCTAGGAGAGTCAGGAGACTTGTGTCCTTACTTTCCACAAGTCCAACATTCATCTGATGTTTTGTGAGAAGCCTTCTTGCTTCTCTTTCCTCTAGAAGTTCCTTTTCTTTTAGAGGACTTCTTCTCAGGAGACGATTTTCTTGATCGCTCAATTTTTGGAAGATTTTTTGCAGAAGGGGGTCTTAGATTAGGGAAACCAAAGTCTTGACAAAAACTTCCAATCTCGTTTCTTGAGATTTTTTTATCCTTTTTATGCTGTTCTTTTAGCTTTATGTCGGTACATAGCTCCATAGCTACGAAGTGAATTAAACTGGTAAGATCTCCATAAGTCATTTCTGAGTATCGGATTTTTCCCTCACATCAATTTCTTATTTTTGATCGAACCTTTTCTGCAAAAGGAGGAGGTAAACCACTAAGGAATCTCTCTTTCCAATAATCATTGTTACAGTCATCCCTTAGTATGACCTTAGTTATAAACATATCTTTATACCACCTGAAATCAGTTAATTTCTTGCAGTAAAGATTGTTTAATATTTCCAAACTTCTGTCTTGGAAAAGTCGTGGTTCCCCCACGAAATATTTTGCTATGCTGTAGAGAATGGTGGCGATAGCATCTTCTACTACTTCTAAAGTAGTAGTAGTATGCTCTCCTTCTGCCTTAACAACATTCTTGCTTGCGACATCATTAAGAATATCATTCCTGTTAAATTCTGTGAGATAATTGTCCCACCAATTTCCTAAAGTACCAGTAAAACTTGCAACTATCCTATTAGTTGCCTGCTTATCAGTGGTACCTTTCCACTTGTAAGTTGTAACATTCATACCCATTTCTTGGAGTTTGTTAAAGATTTGTCCATAAGCCATGCCATCTATATTCCATTCTGTTATACCCGTACAATCTGCAACACTCTAAGGGTGCATATTATTTTCCTCAAACTGGATGTCAGGAAAAGAAGGTCTAGGATAAAAGTTTTTGGAATGAGGGAGTCTTTCCTTAATAGCTCCCACCTTATCACCCTGAGAAATCTTAATTCTCTTAAGCTGTTCACTAATCCTTGCAAGGATTTCAGGGGAGTTATTGAATTCACTGGTAGGTTTGGGAAACTCCTCTGGGAAAATTTATGGATTTTTAATATAGGCTTGGTTTCTAGATTGAAACCTGATTTGAAAGAACTGGGTTTGTTACCAATTTGACTGGTACCACTGTAATTATACTTTGATTCTTCGATTTGTTTTGAAACAACATGAAGAACCTGGTTAGTATAATTATTCTGTTCCAAAACCTTGTTAGCTCTTCAGTAGTAACAAGGTCTTTTTCTTTGTGCACTGAGGGCCTTTTAAAGGGAGCTGCCTTAAAGACATCTTTCCTGTAAGGGATGTTTATGCCTTCAAGAGGTGGAGTAATACTTTCGACAAATTTGTCTTTGGTGTGCCACCTATTAACAAGGACTTGAAGCGATGAACTGCTTTCACCGATTTGTCCTGTGGCTTCAAACCATTTGAAGAATTCAATTTCTGTTTTGAATCTCTTCATATCTTTAAACCATTTGTCTTTGAACAAGACCCTTTGTTCTTTAGTGTATGTATCCACATACCAAGCTATTTTCAAAGCATGCTTTGGGTTAACCCGCCATTTATTGATCCTTTTTAAGTCAGGAGTAAACTTGTCGACTGACTTAATGGTTCCAATAGAATCTTTCTTTTTATGAGAAGGTGCCTTCATTTCGCTAGGAGTTGGACTACCTGCAAAAGAAGAATCATAATAAACTTTGGGGATGGTTTGGGTGAAGTCTACCCCACGAAACATACCATGTTGTTTTGAAACCTCCGTGGTTTTATACAAATCTTCATCTCCCTCCCGGGTTTTACAAGTAGAAGGTCTAGAAACCGACACCCTCTTACTAGAAGACTCAAGATTGAAAGAATTAGATCTGAGAAACTTTAGGTTTATAGATCCATAAGAGAATTGAAGGATACTTTCAATAGAAGACCTGGAAGGTTGGACTGGAAGGGGTTCTGTGATGGATTCAAATTTCCAACTTTCGTCGGAAAGGATCTCATTCCACTTTAACATTATAGGCACAAAAGTAGTGGTATGCTCTTGGTTTGATCTTTGGGACTGTAGTTAATTGCCTTTGGGGCAATAGTGGTTTTCATCAGCTTGTAATATACTCGATATATTACAGCTAGATCTCTGGTTCCTATCTTGCTATTCATATTCTTGGTTTTGACATTGAGGGTTAAAGTATCAAGAATATTGGGATCATCTATTTCTATAGAGAAATTGGGATAACAATTAAAGTAAACTTGCCCCTGGGCAAGGTTACTTTCTAAGATTCCTAAGAGAGAATCTTCAACATTGAGAAGCCTAGCATCTCTAAGCATTAAACAAATAGAAATATTAAGACCTTTTCGGAAAAGAGGTTTAACAGCTACTTGTACTAGACAAATATGAAGGAATTTAAATTCCTTTTTATACCTGTCAAAGCCAGCAGCAATAAGCAATTTAATAGTTTCTAAATAATTATTAATTGCAGAAGTAGATTCACAAGTTTTTATATTAAAACTTTTAAATAAACGGAAATTACCTATCTTGTAAATCTTATTAACAGGTTCTTTAGGAATAGACCAATTTTGTAAACGCATATATTCTTTAGATATAGAGCAATTAACAGAGTTAACAACATTGTTGGTATTCATGAGAACAAACAGTTGTCTTTAGGCATGAAACAACTTCAAGGATAAGAAATATGTTAGAAATAATTTTAACGAAGACTATCTGACTAATGAAAGATTACACTTGGTTCTTAAAATCTTTAAAAATTAAAACAGTGATTATCCAAATAATATAAAAGTTAGCAATGACTTAATCCATTAAATAGGCTTTGGATGTTACTCAACTATTATCACGCATGTTGGATTTTACAAGTCTTTGGAAAGTCTTATTGTAGAACGGATCACCATAAGATCGGCTGCCTGCCCCTCCTGGGTCTTACTGGACTTAGAATGATCTACCATTAGGCTAACCAAATCCTTAAGCCGGAGTTTAATCGGCATACTCAGACTTATGCAGAGACAAAACCTCAACATGATAATAGGAAACCGTAGCCTATAGTTTTAGTGAAATTTATCAGGGTATATTATACAAGAGAATAATTAGGATAATTTCAAGAGATTATAAAGAATCAGATATAATAATTCATAAGACAGATAATCAATTATTCACAAGTAGATGAACATGATCATACTTCACATAAATTAGTACACATATTATCATAGTACTTCAAGTAGTGCCGACAAGGACATGATAATCATAATACATTAAGTAATGTTGACAAGGCCAAATCAATTGCTAGTAAAGTACATAGCACCGCCACCATAAGTGGACCATAACAATCACGACATAATTCACGTCTAATTAACATAAAATAAAGAGAATTAGGGCATCGTACAACCAATCCATCCTCACCACTTCAATCCATAGCTAAATCATCCAATTCAATATTATAAGGCCCTTACACATGGGCATGAACATCAATTCAATGCAAAACTATAATACTCAATGAATCAAGGTCGATTCAATATAGATTTATTAATCTAAAAGACAACATATACATCCATTGAAAAATACAATTCTTACATAATTCAATATCCTATAAAAAAACTACACTAGAATTCATAAGCAATAAGTAAATATCACTTAACCCAGAAAGTAGACAAAAACTAGGGTTCCTCAATTACTTGGTTCATAGATTTATTGAGTTACAATATTTTAATTCAACAATTCAATCAATATTCAATTATTTAAAACCTTTAATGCAAGAACCTATGGATAGATTTCAATTTAGAAAACTCATATTTTGAGAATTCTTTGAAAATCACTTAGAAGATTGACTCCTTGATAAATAGAGTTTCAAGAATCAAAAATCATACCTCAATGATGGTAATCCACCAATTTGGTGAAGAATCACCACTCAAATCTCTGATCCAAGATCATCCTTGAGATTTTGCTTCAATGGAGTTCTAGAAAATTTCTAAGATATTTTGGGTTTTGATTTTGAAGAATGAATTCAACTAGGAATTTAGGACTTATATATCCACTTAAAATACCTAATATCACCCTAAATAACCACCCAAAATATTATTTGTACGTTGGGCAATTTACCATCATCCTTTAGTTTTCAGTAAAACTGTGAAGAAGACAGTCCAACGACGACTTGACCATCGATAGGGCGTAAGGCCACAAAGTACCGTCCTGTCCTCCATTGATGAGTTCAGAGACTAGACATTGGTAGCTCGATCTCCCTAGGCTCTGTTTTGACCGACGCATCCCATCAATGGGGCGTCGACTGGACAATCAACTGTCATTTGCCTCATTCAGTTAGGCTGGTCCAAGAAAGCCTTTAGCTTAAAAATGGGTAACACATGAATAAAAAATTGGAAAAATGAAAAAACAATTTAAAAATTTATCTCAAAAACTTCACAAATAAATATAGTAACCTAAATTTAAATATTGAAACAAATATTTTAATTCATATTTTTGTTTGATAAATCCTAAAAATGGGTAATTATGAATGAAAAAAAGGAAAAATATTTTATATAAAATTAATGCCCAAAATTCACAAATAAATATAGTCACCTTAAATGCAACAATTTTAATAATTATTTTTAGTTTTCATTTTTCTTACGTAAATCTTTAAAATGCGCAACTCCTTAACTAAAAATAGGAAAAACATGAAAAAAAATATAAAAGAATAGCAAATATTTAATAAATAAATATAGTAACCTTAAATTCAATTTTTTTTTTAATTTTTTTTTTTTAAATCGCAAAAATGGGTAATTAATTAATAAAATTGGAAAAAAATATAAAAGTAACTCAAAAAATTCAACAATAAATGTACTAACCTTAAATTCAAAAATTTTCAAAACTTCTAATTTTTGAAATGTGATGTAATGAAAAAGAAACTTTAGAAAAGAAATAAAATTTGGAATAATACAAATTCTCAGAATACTTCTGAACATGTGAAAGTAATTATAGAGTACATACTTTTACACATAAAAGATTTTTCAATATCTTACAAATTGTAATGTAATGAAATTGCAACGAATGAACCACGTGAGGCAAAAACATTGAGAATTGTTGATGGAAAATACATGAATATGTTGTTATGCAGGAATAGTGTTTCACACTCTTTTGTATGGTATGGACATCCGCATGTTGTAGACTAGACCTTGATCAATGTCACCGTATGCGACGTCACTCGTCTAACAAGTGAAAGCCACCGATAATGCATGTTCTCACATTCGACATCGATTGGATGAAGTGTGCAGGCCATAAGTGATGTGACCAAGCAACGTCTAACGTCAGTAGATGGGTGTGTTCATTCTATGGACGATTATGGTAGGCAATGTTTGACGTTGACAGACTGATGTGTGCAGGCAATGAACGATGCTGGAAGGACACATCTGACGTCTGATGACCAATGTGTTTAGGTCACAAATTATACATGCATCCCATGTCTGATGTTGGCTTAACGTTGTGCGCAGGACACGTCCAACATCGGCTGAACATTGTGTGAATGCCAAAAGCAATGTTGTAAGGCCACTTCAAACATCGACTGACCATTGTGTGAAGGCCAAGGGTGAGTTGGGAAGGCCACGCATGACGTCTACTGATCATTATGAAGGACAAAGGCGATGGAAGCAGGCAGCATCCGACGTCGGCTGACTATTGTGTACGCCAAAAGGTGGTTGGGGCAGGAAACGCCCAATGTCGCCTCACAATTATTTGAAGGCCAATGGCGATGCATGAAGTCCAAACCTGATGATGACTGTGATTTGTACAGGCTACGCCCACGTCAGCTGACTATTGTGCATGTGATGGCTAATGCGGGCAACCCTTGTCTGACGTAAGCTGCCCGTTGTGTGTAGTCCAAGAGCGATGTGGGAAGGCCAATCCTGACGATCACTGAGTCATGTAAATAGGCCACGACCGGTTCATGCTCGATGTCATCTTAGCGATGTGCATAGGCTACGGACAATGAGGTAGTCCACGATCAATTTCGCGTAGGCGATGTCGCTATTTGTTAGCCAATGTTACTTTCCAAAAACACACTGGTCTTGGAAAATGGTGTGTGTTGCTGGCTGACGGTGAGGTGACCCTGCCGATGTGCACCCTCCATGGCTGATGCGTGCAAGCCTTAGTAGATGTTGCCTGCCGTTAGCCAACGTCGATTGCTCGAAGCGCACATGCCTTGGCTGATGCTGCTTGACGTTAGCCAGTACAAATGTCGCCTAGCCAATGAACAAATGCGACGACTGAGGCTTGTAGTCCTTGGCTCATGTTGCATTCCATTGTTCAACATTGCTTGCTAGATGCCAACATGAAATGTCAGATGCGTTCACACCTTAGATTATTGTGCATGTCGTTTGACGATGTTTCTTTCCCGAACTGCACAAGCTATGGTTGATGGTTCCTTTCACTGGCCAATGTCAATTTCTCTAAACTGATGTGCACACGCCAAGGGTTATGCATGCATTCCTTGGAATATCCTACATGCCATTGTCTGACGTCGCTTGCCAGATGCACACAAACCATATCAGATGCGTGAAGATCGTGGTTGATTATGCCTGTAGTTTGCTGATGTCGCCTTGAAAATTCATGCAGTCGACGACTAATGTAACCCAGTTGATGTTCACACACCATGACTGATGCATGCATGCCTTTGCTAGTGCTTTCTTCTATTGGTTTATGTCGCATAGCCGATGCGTGTAGGCCACGACTTATATTGCTGACATGATGCATGCATGACTTGGTTTTTGCTTTGTGCCTTAGGTAGATGTTGTCAAGCAATGCACTCAGATCACGGTTGTAGTCACCGTTCTAATGTGCACACGACATGGAAGATGCGTGCAATCGTTGGTTGATGTTGCATGTTGTTGGTCGACGTCGATTGCCTGATGCACTCATTCCACATCCATGCATGCATACCTTTGTTGATGTCTCATTATATTGTCCGACGTTGCTTGCAATATACACACTTTCCATGTTCGTGCATGTAGGCCTCGTCTGAAGTTGCGTGCCATTGGCTCATATAACTTTCAGATGTGCACATACCATGTCATATGTATGTTGGCCTTGGTTGATGCTGACTGTCATTAGCCGACAACTAAAGACCAATGTCTGCAGGCTACAGACGACACTGATAGGCCACATCCGACGTCGTGTGACTGATGTATATAGGCTACGGATGATGATGGAAGGAAAAATAAGACGTCGGCTGACCGATGTATGAAATCTATGAAAGATGCTACCAGGACAAGTTCAACATCGACACACTGATGTCGGCTTACCGTTATTTGATGGGCCAAAGGCGATGCGGTTAGACCGCGTCCGATGTTCACTCACTATTGTGTGCAGGCCAGGTAATGCGAGCAGGACACACCTGACGTCGGATGACCATTGTGTGTAGGCTAAATGTGATGTCATAAGGAAATGCCCCAAGCCGCTGAGCGTTCTGTACAGGATAAGGGTGATGTATACAGTCCAAACCTAATAATGACGGAGTGATGTGCCCAAGCCATGGGCAATGTTGGCAGTCCATGAAAATCTTTGGCTTAGCAATGTGCAAAGGCAATCACCAATGCGGGCGGTCCACGACCAATGTATTTTTTCGTTGGTCGACTTCGCTTGCATGAAGCGCACAGGCCTTGGATGATGCTGTCTGTCGTTGCTCGATGTCGATGTTGCCCAACAATTGTGACATGCCACCGCTCATGAGTGTGTGCTTTAGCTGATGGTGCCTATCATTCTCGATGTCGTTTGCCTGATGTGCTTTGGCTACAGACGATGTTGCCTGCCATTGTCTGACAGTGATGTGGCTTTCCAGATGCACATATGCAACATCCGATGTCTGCATGCCTTTGTTAATATCGCCTCCAATTGACCAACGTTTGTTTCCCTATGCCCACATGCCACGTCTAATGCATGGAAAACTTAGAGCCTTCTATGGAATAGATTCTAACTTAGAGGAACAAACGTCCTTTTTTTAGAGATTCATAGTGAACATGTACAACCCAAATATGCACGTTCTAAGGTAAAACGAAACAATAGCTTTAGCAAATAATTCTTTTATATATAAAACATAGTTTTCAACAATTTTTTTAAATTTTCTCGGTTAATCCCCAAAACGATTAATTGATTAATAAAATATAGGAAAAAAATGAAAAAATTACAAAAAAAATTTCACAAATAAATATAGAACCTTCTTTTTTATTACTTTTTAGTAAATCCCAAAGATAAGTAATTGATGAATAAAGTTGGAGAAATATGAAAAAAATTAAGTTACCTTAAAATCACCAATTTCAAAAATTTTGGTTGATTTTTATTTTTGTTTGATAAATCCCGAAAATGGGTAGTTAATCGATAAAATATAGCGAAAATATGACATTATTATATAATAACGCAAAAAATAAACATAGTAACCTTAAATCAACAATTTCAACAAAAAAAATTTATGTTTAATTTGTTCGTTAAATCACTAAAATGAGTAATTCATGAATAAAAAATAGAAAAAAATTAAATAATATTAACTTAATGGCAAAAATTCACAAATAAATATAGTAATCTTAAATTCAACAATTTAAATAAATGTTTTTTATCTTAGGTTATGACGAAAATGGGTAATTCATTAATAAAAAATAGGGAAAATATGAAAAAACATAAAACAAACACAAAAATTTCTGAATTAAATATAGTAACCTTAAAATAAACAAATTCAACAGTTTTATTTATTTATATATATGAATTCTAAACCCAAAAATAGGTAATTAATTAATTAAAATAGGGGAAAAACTAATATTAGCGCAAAAAAATTCACAAATAAATATAGTAACCTTAAATTCACTAATTTGATAACTTTTTTTTATGAAATTGTGTCATAATAAATAGTTTTAGAATTGTATAAATGTAAAAAGACTATGAATATGATTGACGATACTTCTAAACATGTGAAACTAATTATAGAGTACATCTTTGTACAAATAAAATATATTTAAATATTGTACAAACCGTAAACGTAAAGAAATTTGTACAAATGAACCAGGTTAAGCGACAAATATATGGTGCAAAAGAGATAAATATATTTTTATGCAAGAAAGGTGTTTCACATTCGTTTGATTTTTTTATGGAATGGACATCCACATGTCTTCGACTATACCTCGTTCAATGTCGTAACAACGTTTTTGTTTCTAAACCTTGTAAATGACTTATATTCATCAAAATAAACCTTAAAACAGTATCTAAACCTTATGACACTTATATTATTCTCTAGAGCTCATCAGGGATTTTCGAAGTGTTACACGTGTAGGCCATCACTGATGTTGTATGTTTTTGATCGATGCCACTTGCATGATGAGCACAGGAAATTTTTTTGCTGGACGACCTTAACTACTACCGCGTGCAATTGGATGATGTTATTAGCAAGATACATACATTCCACGTTTATGCGTGCAGGTCTTAGTTGAAGACACATTCTATTGGCGGATATCGCTTGCCAAATGCGCATACACAACTTCATATACGTGAAGTCCTAGGCTAATGCTGCCTGTCCTTTTCCAACATATCCATACTGATGTAGGAAAGCTAAGGATGATGTTGGGTGGACACATTAGACGATGACAGACCGATGTGTGCAGGCTACGGACGTTGTTGCATGCCACGTTCGACATTGGTAGACAAATATGTAAAGGCTACGAGGGATGCTTTCTGGCCACGTTCGACGTTTGATCGCCTTTTTATGCATGCCAAAAGCGATGTGGGAAGACTAAGGCCTCATTTGTTTTCACTTAATGGAGGTCTGAATCTTAATCATTCAGATTCAGCCTACTAAGTAAGTTATTTTTAGATCTGAATCTGCATTCAAAATTAGCCCATTAAGTTCATTTTGTTTTATTTTTTATAAACCTCTTATTAAGTCTGAAGAGGTATGAATGAATCAGATCTGTATTAGACTCTAAACAACAATAAGACACATTTAATAAGTTATCAAATAATAAATCATCGCTTCTGTACTTTTATCTCATAACTAAAAACTTTGTTTCTCTCTTTTCTCAATCAAACATTATTTTTTCCCTCTTGAACTGGTAAGTTTTTATAAATCCTTTCAATTTGTATTTATATTAATAATTTTGTTCCATTAATTATGTAAGCACACTATTGTTGTTTGGGAGTTTATCAAGGTTTTTGAATTAAAAAAAATTGTACTTCCAAATCATGATTAATAAAATTTTAAAACTTCTTTTTATCAAAAGCGATATATTTTGTTGAAGTGAAATTTTTATGATTTTTTATTAATTTAATGTTAATTCACATGAACATTATGATATTGAAAACAAACATTATTATTAATATAGTGTTAAGATTTAGAGACCACATCTTAATATTCAGATTAAAATACCTGAATCTTAATGCAAATCTTAATATTCAGATGTGTATTCAAATTCAGACCTCTTAATCTTAATGGAAACAAATGAGGCCTAAGTCCTATGCCAGCTGACCATTGTGATCAAGAGAAATACGATGCAGGCAAGCCACATCCAACATCGGCAGGCAATTTTGTGTATGCCAAAGGTTATGGGGGAAGACTATGTCTGACGTTAATTTTTTACATGACAAAAGCGACATAGGAAGGCAACACTCGGTGTCCGAAAAGCCTTTTTGTGCTAATTTTTATATAAGTTTCTCTTTGTTTTGCAAGAAATCTGTCCAAAGCTGAATGCGGAGATTTTGGGCGACGAAATGCAGAAGAGACCACCTACGGAGCTTATGACGGTCCGTCGTGCTTGTGACGGTCCGTAGGTGGCAGCGTAGTGCAGCTGCTGAAGGAAGATGGGGACGTCTGACCAAGTGATGGATTACGAATCTTGTGACGGTCCGTCGTGGCTATGACGGTCCGTCCTGCAGGTTCGTCGTGAAGTTCAGAGAAGTGATCCCAGTACCCAGATTCCAAGAGTTGAAGTATTTTGGAACGAAGACCCTCGATGGACCGTTGTGCCTATGACGGTCCGTCATACTTGCCGTCGAGGGGAATGAAGAGAGCAGCAGAAGAAATTGCACAAGTATGGGACGACGGAGTCCATGACGGTCCGTCGTGGCCACGACGGTCCGTCGTGTGGTCCGTCGACCCAGCAGCGTTTTGGCAGATTTCCAGCAATTAGAATCCTTGTTTAATTAGGTTTTTGTTTTTTTATAAATAGTTCGAAAAACCTCATTTTTGAGGTTAGACACCCGATAGTTAGACACCTGGTAGTTAGACTCTTAGATTGTCAAAACTCCGCATTGGTAAACATTGTATTGGGAGATTCTTGATAATCATCAGACTTTTCGTGAGATTATTGATTACTTTGAGAATTCTTGCAAGTGATTTTTGGTGATTAATCAAGCAAACTTTTGGATTTTATTCTTCCTCATTGAAGTAAGTGCATGGATTCTTATCTACTATATTTGAATATTGTGTTTATGGCCATAAGTAACTATACTCCATAACTAGGGTTGTGGGAACCATAGGCAAAAAATGAGATAAAACCCTAACTAAAATAACAATTCTAGAATAGTGTCTTGCATGTATTAATAATTCTTTCGCTTAGAAGTCTTTTTAACGGATGGCCAACGTTAGAACTCGCCTTAATGCTACTTGCCGGACCAAGGAGGTAGATAATAGGAAAAGAATTATTAACATAGATTTAGTGTATACTATCTACTAGGCTAGTATTGATTGGTACGAGGTAATAACTGAGTCAAATATCGAATGCGATGCTTAATATGAGGTAAAGATAAGGGTTAGGAAAGCAACACACGTAGCCGGACCAAGGTGCGGAGTGAGATTTTCTAGATGCCGGACCAAGGATTTAGAAATACATAACTTATCACTTTGCATGCAAGATACTAGGAAAGAATTGTTATAGTTAGAATTATCAAGTTATGAACCTGTGGGGAACACGTAAACCCTAGTTACTTTGATTAATTGATTAACTCCAACTGTCGAAGCTGTTAAGTGTCTCTTTCAAGTTCGTTATTTATTTTCACTCATTTAGAAATAGAAACTCCCCTTTTTATGTTTTTACTTTCCAAGGAAGTCATTGACCAAACAATAGTAATAACAGGTTGAAGTTAAGTCTAGACTATTTTCCTCGTGGGAACGATCCCAACCTCACTAGTTGAGTTATTTACTTGACACGACCACTTTACTTCTTATTTGAGAAGTAAGTTTGAGCGTATCAAATTTTGGCGCCGCTGCCGGGGAATATAGCTTTTAGATTAACTTGAACTTATTACTATAGTTTAGATGATATTTTCTTGATTTTACTTTGTTTTATTGTTTGTGATTTCTTTTCAGAACGATCCTCCTTGTATGCCAAATACACGGAGAGGAAGAGAACTCTTGTTTCCCTACAATCACAAGTTAGAGCGTACACTGCGCAATATGAATCGATACTTGGGAATAAATGATGAGGATCCGAACCAGAACATCCCAGCTCCGGTTGATGTTCATGGTCAGATGTTACCCGATGCTCTGGGTGAACAGCAACAGAGGGGACAAAATCCCGCTCCACGGCCCCAAGCATACTACAGAGGCTATGATAACATAGCAGATTCGGATGGGCCATTGGTTTTGCCTCGTCTACCCACAGGCCACACTTTTGTGGTAACTAGTAGTCTGATGCAAATGCTCACTGCCAGAGGTTTGTTTTCAGGGATACCTTCTGAGGATCCACATGCCCATATAGCTAAGGTAAGGGCAGTGTGTAAAAGTTGTGTAGGGAGGCCTGATTTGGATCTAGATGTAATAGGTCTCAGTGTGTTTCCTCTCTCACTGACGGGAGAGGCTGCTATTTGGTTCACTGAGCTCCCATAAAACTCCATCTTCACTTGGAATCAATTAAGGGATGTCTTCTTAGCACGCTACTATCCGGTCTCCATGAATCTAAACCACAAAGACAGAGTGAATAACTTTGTGGCACTACCAAGAGAGTCAGTTAGTAGTTCTTGGGATAGATTCACCTCATTCTAAGTGTTCCAAATCACCGTATAGATGATGAGTCACTGAAGGAATACTTCTATCGGGGATAGGATGATAACAACAAAGCGGTGTTGGACACTAATGCAGGTGGATCTAATGGAGAATGCCCTTATGCTGAGATTGCTGAAAAATTAGAGAAAATCTCCCGGAATAACAAAGCTTGGAGTAATAGGAAGTCTGATACAGGGAAAAACACCTTCGTAGTGCAGTCCACTCACAACCCAGCCACAGATGAGATTCGTGAGGAAATGGCTCAGATGAGAACTGAGCTTGGTTTGGTACTAAAACATGTCACTGGGGGTGCAGAAAAGATTAATGCAGTCAACTACTTGGCTAAACCACCACCCCCTAACGATGAATGCTATTATGCGGAGGACACTTATGCTGTATATGAGCAGACGGGGGGTTTCCGACCAAGTGCCCAAGGCTCAAATCAGGATAATTGGCGCCAAGGTCAAGGGAACCAAGGTCGGAACTATGGTACCTACAACCGTGAGGGTCATTATGTCCGAGATGGAAACAACAACCGCGACAACAACTTTAACAGGGGTAACTATGCTAATAGAAACGACAGGAATGGGCCCTATGTCCCTCCCCAAAATCGTGAAGTTACTCCTAGGGATGGTGGAGATAGTATGGCGCGAGTTGAGGATATGTTGCACAAAATGATGAGGAGGTTCGACACTAGTGATGAACACATTAAAGAGTTGAGGTGTGATTTAGCTAGTATTGGGCAAAAAGTTGATACACATGCAATTTCGATTAAACAGATCAAATTGCAAGTGGCCCAGTTATCTGCGACAGTGAACACACGGCAACCGGGCACTCTTACTAGCAACACTATCCAAAATCCAAAGAATGATTCGCATTGTATGGCAATCACTACTCGGGGTGGTAGGAAAACCATTGACCCACCTATGCCATCTACTGAGGAAAATGTGAGAAAGGATAATGATAATGTGGTAAAGGGTAGTGGTGAAGCAGAGGAAAGTAATGGAAAAGATGCTGAAGTACCCATCAAGGCAATTCCCATGCCTAGGCCACCACCACCCTTCTTTCAGAGATTAGTGAAAAAGACTGAGGATGGTAAATACCGGCGTTTCATAACAATGTTGAAGCAGCTTTCTATCAATGTCCCTTTGGTAGAAGCTCTAGAACAAATGCCCGGTTATGCCAAATTTATGAAAGATCTGGTCACCAAGAAAAGATCGGTCACTTTTGAGGATGATGATAGACCGCAGCATTGTAGTGCCATTGCTACAAGATCCCTCGTACAAAAGAAAGAAGATCCGGGTGCGTTCACTATTCCTTGTACAGTTGGGTCGTTACATTTTGTGAAAGCATTATGTGGTTTGGGGGCAAGCATAAATCTCATGCCCCTCTCAGTTTACAAGAAGTTGGGTTCGGGGGATCCAAAACCCACTGCGATGCGGCTACTGATGGCTGATCGGACAGTGAAACGGCCCATAGGGATACTCCATGATGTGCTAGTAAAAGTGCAGTCATTCATCTTTCCGGTTGATTTTGTTATTCTTGATTGCGAGGTCGATTTTGAAGTCCCTATTATTCTTGGGAGGCCATTCCTTGCTACAGGTAGAGAATTAATTGATATGGAGAAGGGACAGATGACATTTCGGTTGAATAATGAAGAAGCGACCTTCAACATTTGTAGGACCATGAGGCAGAGTGAACAGAAAAATATGAAGAAGGAGACTGAACAGAAAAATGCAAAACAAGAGTTTATGGTTGGGGATTTGGTGCTTGTAGACAGCTCTGGGGTTCCTTGTCTTCCGGGCAAGCTCAAGTCCAAATGGACTGGCCCTTACCTGATTACCCAAGTATTCCCTCATGGAGCAATTGAGTTAAAAGCCAAGGAGGGAGTGCGGTTTAAGAGGAATAAAGATAAAATAAAACTCTATTTTAAGCATAAAGCATCGGGGAATGAAGTGATAGAGGCATACCATCTTGATGAAGTCTGAGTAATCCAGGGTCCCCAGTCGTGCCGCGATATTAAATCAGGCGCTTGTTGGGAGGCAACCCAATACTTATAGTCTTTTTAGTAATGGTAGCATTTTTCTACCAATGAGTTTTTAAATTTGCAGGCACATCACCAGGAAATTCTGTAGAATATTACTCTGCAGCAGTCACCGACAGATACAGCGACGGACCGTTGCGCCTGCGACAAACCGCCGTATGCATCCATCGTACCAGGTACGTTTTTCTGCTATTTTGAAATTAGGGCACACACGACGGAACCAACTACGGGTCGTCACAACTGCTACGGACTGTCGTCGGGGAACCGTCGCGTGATTAATGAGTTATACCCGACCCGACCCGGCTGGACCCTTTGTCAAAATCAGACCGTTTAAACCCCCAACCCCTCATTTAACCCATTCATTCAATATTCCTCTCATCTCCCCTCTCTTTTCAACTTCCACATTCCCTCTCACCGATCATTGCCTCCTAATGGTCTCCAACGCCCTAAAAGTGTTAATCTACTAGTCGGAGTTGCTGCTGTGGGTGTTTGCCTAGCCACCAAGTACTTGTCCAGTTGTTTTCTCCATTTCTAAGGTATGTGTTTTGAATTTCTACTCATTCATCTTGCATTTTTGTTTATTAGATAGTATTAGCTTAGTTCTTCGTTGTATATTGTTTCCTTTATATGATTATGTCTAAACCTAGGCTCAAAATGTTCGAATTTGCCATGTTGACAACCCTACACATAGGTGCTTTTGCATCGCTAGTTTCCTAGGTAGTTGGGATAGACAAATATAGGTCCACATCACTACAAGACCATGTGGGTTCATCGGGGATGCATGGGGAGTTCTGTCACTTTTATTCATAACGAGACCCCGATGACGGACCGTCGTACCCACGACGGACCGTCGTACGGTCCGTTCCAAAAGCCCTAGCACCCTATCCCAACGGACACATGTGACGGACAGTCGTCTTCACGACGGTCCGTCCTGCACAACCGTTCTGGTTGTCAGAGACCCTGTTTCTAAGGGTCTCTCACTTTTTCTAAGTGTCCTTCAACGGACACATGTGACGGACCGTCATACCCACGACGGTCCATCCTGCACGACCGTCATGATGGTCAGAGACCCTTCTGCTAAGGGTCTCCATATTTTTTTTAAAAGTATCCTACGACGGACACCTACGACGGACCGTCGTACCTGTGATGGTCCGTCCTGCATATACCGTCATGCTAGTCACTGCCTCCCAGTCTGATGAGGAGCGCACACTGACCGGCACACCCTCTGGGTCAGCCACAAATGAGGAAGGAGCGTCTGGCTCCTTAGGAGTATCATGGTCCGAGGAAGCCTCTTGCTCTGCTGAGGTTTCCGCACCCGCCACCGCTGCAGCGTCGACCTCGTCTGAGGAGGCTGACAGTTCAGACTCTACATCCGGCTCACCAGCTCAGGTCCCCACCCCATCCACTGACCAGCCCAACCGGTGGTGTGTCGACGGGCAGTTTCAAGTCTACTCCGACGCCAAGTTCCTGACTGATAAAGGAGTGATGACTCGAACACTCACCTTGCAGCGGCGGGTACTTACAGGGAGCCTCCCAACGATGCCTGAGATCCACAATCTCTTCACCAGGCATCGCTTGGAGTGGACAGCACGTCCGTTGGGCCGATACAGCGATGAAATGGTCCGAGAGTTCTACGCATCCTACGTAG
>NC_028640.1:32871114-32872938 GCF_001406875.1 Solanum pennellii
GCGCTTTGCGCCACAGGTTTGCTTCACCTACCACTCTAGTATTTAGATTTTTATGCCTTGGGGAAAATCGCATGCGTTTTTGTTGGGGGTGGGGTAATTGGATAGTGAGTGTTAGGGTGAAGTCTGAGTTGCCCAATTCACTATCCTCTTTTGGGGTTTTCTTGCCTGTGTTCTTTTTCCCCAAAAGACTGATTACTTTTTCTGTTGAACCGGCATGTTTATATCTTTTGTACATAGTTTAATTCTGGAGCATGATGGCTAAAATGATATCCTGATAAACTGGAAAATGATGCATGACTAGGCATAGTAACGGATAATTGTATGGCTCTCAGCATGAAAGAGAGTTACACCATTGCATTACCCTATGTCTTAAATTCGAACTAGGTGTCTGATAATCTGGTAGAGTGATGAAATGTCAAGTGAGTGTGAGGAAAAGTGGAATAGTCCACTATTGGTAATGAGCTAGAACTTGCCTTGTTAGTCCTGCTAAAAGTAAGCTGTAATAGATAATTAGGAAAGGATCATAGGCCCTTATTCAATATAGCCCATTTCAAGCCTAAATAAAAGAAACCAAATGAAATTTATCCTTCTTTGATCCAAATAATCTGAGCTTATAATTAGACCTTTCTTTTTCACCCCAACTGATCTTTCTGGGAATAATGTGTTGGCCCTGGTCCCTCCTTGGACATGTGCACCTTAGCTTATGCCAAAAGCATAAGTTGAGGGTGGCTAATGCATGAACAACCTTCGTTATGGCCCTGACCCAATTTTGGGTATTGTGTACCTTGACTCATGGAAAAGCCATGAGTTGAGGGTGGGTATTAGGAGTAATGCTCTGGAAAGTGGGGTTGAAAGAACAAAGAGAGAGAAAGAACAAAAGTAAAGTGACTCAAGAATTAGTTGAAAGAAAAGTAAAGAAAAAGAAAAATATACAAGAAATACAAGCAAGAAAAGAAGAGAGTCACTTACACAAATGAAGAAAGAAGAGAAAATACCAAGGTGAAAGAATATGAGAAACTGGGCGAGATAAAATGATGGAAAGAGGGAAGGTTTAGCCGATATGTCAAGGAGGGCAAAAAGTCACTAAAGTATACCTAAATATACCCTACCTGACCCTGAGCCTATGTTACAAGCTAAGAAAGTCCTATCGTGATCCTAAGGGTTGTATAGCGAACTTAAGGCAGTGAAAATAAGGGCAAGCTTATGGCAATAGGTATAAATGAGTGTGGCTTTGTTCTGAGAGCGAGTGTTGAAAAGTAATCCTTATACTCAAACTGAAATCATTGTGTGAAAAATGAGGATTTTGTTCTAAAGTGAGGTCACTAGTTGCAATACCAGAATTGTTAGCACCTCGGTGAGAAATTGAAGAGGATAGGTGTTAATGCATGGTGAGTCTTTGTCATGTTCTGATCCCACAAAATTCAAGCCTAATAGTGATAGCATGCATAGATTTGATGAGATTAATCGGGATTGATAGCCACATGATTGCAAAGGATAAAACATGGATACTATTATACAATGATTGTGTAGTGAGTCATAGTGCGTCGTTTGAGGACAAACAACGAATTTAAGTTGAGGGTGTTGATATACCGTGGTTTCACGGTATAATTAATACTTTTTCCTTAAGTTTAGTGTGTCCGAAAAGCCTTTTTGTGCTAATTTTTATATAAGTTTCTCTTTGTTTTGCAGGAAATCTGTCCAAAGTTGAATGCGGAGATTTTGAGCGATGAAATGCAGAAGAGACCACCTACGGGGCTTATGACGGTCCGTCGTGCTTGTGACGGTCCGTAGGTGGCAGCGTAGTGCAGCTGCTGAACGAAGATG
>NC_028640.1:32875020-32928808 GCF_001406875.1 Solanum pennellii
AGGTTGAAGTTAAGTCTAGACTATTTTCCTCGTGGGAACGATCCCAACCTCACTAGTTGGGTTATTTACTTGACACGACCGCTTTACTTCTTATTTGAGAAGTAAGTTTGAGCGTATCACTGACCATTGTGTGCATGACAGAGGCGATGAAGGAAGGAAACATCTGACGTAGGATGACCATTGTGTGGAGGCCAAAGGGATGCGGGAAATCCATACACAATATCAATAAACCATTGTGTTCAGTCCAAAGGCGATGCACGCAAGCAACACCCGACATCGGTTGATCATTGTGTGTAGGACAAAGGCGATGCGGGGAGTCAATGCCTAAAAATGACTGAGCGATGTGAAAAAGCAACAGTCGATGTGGGCACTCTATGGCAAAGTATGTTAAGCGATGTGCACATTCTACAACTGATGCGGGTGGTCCACGACATTTGTTGTCTGCTAATGTCTTTTTTCGTTGGGCCACGTTTCTTGCGTGAAGCGCACAAGACTTGGCTGAGGCAGCCTGCAATTTCCCAACACTGATGTCGCCCACTTGTTGCGCACACACCACGGCTCATGCCTGTAGGCATTGTCTTATGCTTCTCGTTGTTGGCCAATGTTGCTTTCCCAGTGCATAAAGGTGCACGATATTGCCTGTCATTGGCCAAAACCAATGTAACTTGCCAGATGCACACATGCCAGGTATGATGCTTAAGAGGCTTTTATTAATGCCATTGTTCTTTGCCAAAGTTGCTCGTGCGATGCCCACATACTACGTCTAATGCGGGGCCACTTGGAGCTTTGGATTCCGTGGAAAGGATTCTTAGAGGAGTAGAGAGCGTTTTTTCCAGAGATTAATAATGAACATGAACAACTCAAATATGGACGTTTTAAGGTACAACACATTAGCTTCCACAAATAACTTTTTTATATCAAAAAATAGTTTTCAACAATATTTTTTTTTTCATTTAATACCAAATATAAACAACTCCATACATTAACAAATAAATAAAGATGCCTTACATTCACCAGTCTCAATAATTTTTTTTAACTTTATTTTCATTCGGCCATTCATGAAAATGGGGAATTTATTAAAAAAAAAAGGAAAAATATGAAAAAGTTTTTAAAATTTACACCAAAAATTCACAGATATATATAATAACCTTAAATTCAACAATTTCAATTTTTTTTGAGTTTTTCTTTTAGTTTGGTAAATCTCAAAATTGGGAATATAATTAATAAAAAAGAAAAAATTTTGAAAAAAAAACATAATATTAACACCAAAAGTTCACAAATAAATATAGTAACCTAGATTGAATAATTTCATAAATTTAATTTTGAAAATATGTCTTACAAAATAAAATACGTAATAATAAATTTTAAAAAATGAATAAAAGTTGAAACACTATGAAAATGCTTAAAAGTACTTTTAAACATGTGAAACTAATGATAGAGTACATATTTGTACAAATAAAATATCTTTTAATATTGTACGAACCGTTAATGTAATGAGATTGGTAAGAATTAGCCATGTAAAGCGAAGACGTAGAGAATAAATGATTTAAAAATAGATGAATGTCTTTTTATGCAAGAAGGGGTTTTCACATTCTTTTAATTTTTGTACGACATTGACATCCACATGTGTTCGACTCGACATCGACCAATGTCATTATATGGAATGTGAATCATCAAACAAGTGAAACCTACGGAGGATGTAGGTAGGCATGTCTAACATTGGCTAAACGAAGTGTGCATGCCACATGTGATTCAGCTACACCACGTGTGACAATAGTATACCAATGTTAATAGGCTACAGATGATGCTGGTAGACCACATCTTACGTTGGCAGACTTATGTGTGCAGGCCACGAACGATGCTAAGAGGCCATATCTAATGTTGAATTACTAATGTGTGCACACCACGGAAGGTGTAGCCCACATACACGTTAGCTGACCGTTATGTGCAGTCCAAAGGTGTTGCGGACAGGACACGTCATACGTAGACTGACTGTTGGATGCATCCCAAAGCCAATTATGGAAGGGCACATCTGTAATCAGCTTTGTTTGTATGCTAAAGTAAATGCAGGAAGGCTGTAACATTTTTGAATTGTACTCATCTAGTATGGTATACTCAATAATAAGATAATAGGCCTGTTGAGTCGGGTCCTATAGAGTGGGAAGAATTTAATGAGGCTTTCTTAAGAAAGTTCTTTCCCCGTGAGAGGCGGGAGGTGAAGGTTGAGGAGTTTATTAATCTTAAGAAAGGAATATGAGTGTTGAGGAGTAATCCTTGAAGTTCACTATGTTGTCTAGGTATGCAACATCCTTGATGTCTAACCCTGGGGATGAGAAGAGTTGGTCTTGATCGGTGTTGCCGACCTTGTGAAATAAGAGTGTCATACGTCCATGTTTTATGGTGTATGCTTAATTCATTGAGGAGTCTAATCTTGGTAGGATTGCTATAAATTTGAAGATGAGTGGACCAAATGATAAAAACTAACCTAGGTTCAAGAAGAGCTCTCTAACTCAAGATGAACCTAGAGATCCTAAGGTCAAACATGAGAAGGGTAGGGATTCTGAAGGTGGTAATCCTACTTGTGCTACTTGTTGAAAGAAGCACTATGGGAAATGACTAGTTGGTATAGGGCATTGTTTTGGTTGTGATAAAGGTTGACATAAGGTGAGGGATTGTCCTACTATTGAGGCTAGAGGATAAATAAGGTAAGCAAGATTCTCCTAGTGTTCCGGAAGGTGGTTCTCCAAAGGGGAAGGCTCGTTTCTATGCTTGATTTTATTTATGACGTTTGGTACTTAAATGTGGTTTTTATAATTTTAATTTGATGTTTTAATGAATAAGAGCATATTTCTAATAAATGTCCATTCTCATGATTTTATACATTCAGCCATGCTTAGTACAAGTGTTCGTAAAAATTCCATTTATTTTTTTATATCTAAAGATGTAGGTGGAAGGTGAGAAAGATATTGAAGGAAATCTTAGATTCTAGTTATCGTTCAAGAAAACTTGAAGTATGTCCTCATTTGACTCGAGGTCATAATCGTCTTTTGATGTCTTTACTTCAAAGTATTGTAATAGACTAAGTATTTCTATATTCGTATTGTATGGGTCGTATCCCAAGTATTCTTCAGTCTAAGAATGGCATATATTGAGACGTAGTGTTTCCTATGATTTTTAATATGAAAGATATTTTGTGTGAAAAGTTTTAATCCGCACTACTTTTCATCCTTGTAAGCTATGAATGATATCTAAAGGCTTGTACAAGACCTCCGAGAGGTCAAGTACGCCGTGTTGCCATTCGAGATTGTCCGAATTTCTAGGGGTACTCTCAGGTAATTACACTATGATAGCACGCCACGTTCGAAGTTTGTAGAACAATGTGTGTAGATAATAGAGGATGTTGTCAGGCCACGTTCGATGTCAGCTGGCTATTCAGTGCATGCCAAAGCTTTTGCCGTCAAGCGACGTTCAACATGGGTTGGCCGTTGTATGCATGCCAAAGGTTATATGAGAAGACTACGGCCGACGTCGGGTGGTCATTGTGTGTAGGACAAAAAAAACGCAGGCAAACCACACCCGACGTCAACTTACCATTGTATCACGACCGAAATCTAGACCCCAGACAAGACCGGCGTCGTTGTCCTCTCAGAGGTCGCAGATAAGCCTACATACGTCATTCTTACTTCATCTAGGTTAATTTTAGTGGAAAATTTGATCTTTTTGTTTTCTTATTCATGCTAAATATTTTAAACATAACATCGTAGGAGTTCACAAATCAACCATCTAATATAGAGATAATTTAATGAAAGAAAGAGTTCATTATTGCATTAAGCATACTTTTACCAAAACGGCACCAATAAACTGTCTCAAATGAAAGTTGAAAGAAACACTAGTGGAACATTCTCCACTAGCTAAAGCGTACATCTAATCTATATAATAACGGTAGACATTCTTAAAAGCATGAGGGCCTACCAAGTCCTTATAAAAGCTCCACGTCCGGATAGTTGCAACGTCAACCTGTAAGCTCTAGCGTCCACCTGTGCCTGCACCTAGAAATATGGAGTTGTATGGGATTAGTACACACTTGCACTAAGTATGGGTATATGGAAGCACATACCAAGGACATGCATGAGTGAGAATAGATCTTTCGTAACAACATAATTATGGAAAGTCAAGTCAATGGACATTCCAAATTTGGATTAAGAAAGTTAGTGAGCTTTCCAAATTGGGATTAGGAAAGTGAGTGAGCTTTCCAATTTTTTATTAACAAAGTCATGCTATGAGAGTAACATGCATCATACTTATCATATTGCACAAAACACATAGCATCTTGCGCATAGCACATAACATATTGCATATGGGACCTCAACTAGGGATCCTTCTTAAGCAAAAACAGAGTCGGCTTCATTCATTCATACGTACTTCATTTCATTTCATTCATACGTACTTCGTTTCATTTCATTCATAGGCTAGTGTGACACCAGCTATAACTACGATGTAGTTTAAGAATTATCAAGAATGACCTAATGTCATTAGTTGCGTATAGCTTACCTCATGATTATCCTATCCTTACAACTTTGGTATATTCATTTAATTATATGCATTAGTTGAGGCTGGACTCATTAATTAATTTAGAACCTTAACTTTAACCGACATAGTTCATCTGGGCATCATGAAATCCACTGTCTCACCAACACCAAAAAGAGGTCGAATCACCGGCCAAAGTGACCCAAAACATTCTAGCGTACATGGAAATTGAACCTCGCCAGATCCCTAGATTGGCAGTATATGTTCAAATACTAGGAGATGTAACGAGACCCATATCCGGCATGCCGGACACTCTCATCTCATGAGAGTTACGTGAACTTCCACCCTTCTCTAATGAAGGCATCACCTCTCATAGCTTGTGTATCGGTGCGCAGTATAGAGTTCCATTACATTCAACTCACATGTCTTGGAAGTTGGCTTCTAGTATGAGGACCTCATAGCTCAATAAATGATTTCTCATCTCATCATTAGTATTAAGTGTATATTGATCTCAATACTTTCATTAGAGTGTTAATAGAGACAGGACTTTTCATTGACTTTACACTCTCATATGTGAGTACATTTTGGTAACATTTACTTAGGATCTTTTGAGATTGGTCTTATGTTTTACATTAGCCTCATATCATTTTGTCACCACATTAATTTAAATTAGCACATTTACTCTTCATAATTACTCACCCTTTTTACGTGAATGTTCATTTAATCATATGCCAATGCACTTGGCCATTTAGTGTGTTTCACACTCTTACTTAACCCTTCTAGGGTTTCATAATTTTATGGTTCATTTCATCATTTTATTGTTAATTTCATCATTTCATCGTTCATTTCATTATTTCATTGTTCATTTCATCATTTTGTTACAAAAATCTTACGTTCACATATTTTTAGATGTATGCTAGACCTATGGGTCGAGACATACAAGCCATGAGGTTTCAGTCATAGTTCATTTAAGTGATTCAGATCATCCTAAGAATATGTGGTACAAGACATATGCATCTTGTACGTATGACAAGATATCGATTTCAATCTATGTAGGCGACATTATTCTTCAATATTTAATTAAGGTATGACTTATGTATCAATACAGGATTTGGAAAAGGGAACCCGGTTTCGAATCCCTTGAACAACACTTACAATTTATTAATCATTTTGATTTGATCCATGCGGCTTGGGGACCCAAGATCAAGCCTAACGCCTTCATTTTATTTTCCCTTAATTTTTCTCTTCATTTTTGTCTCAATGGGAGTGAGAGGATGTGGGATCGAAACCCCACAACCTCATTAACTTTTAGTTTCCAATTCTTTTAATTTCTCTCCTTTTGCCGAGGGGGTGTGGGTTCGAACCCCTACATCCCAACTTTAATTTCTTCTCCTTAATTTTTCTTAGTTCTTCCTACAGGTCGTGGGTTCGATTCCCACGCGCCTCACCCTTTTTTTTAATTTTCCTAAGTTGACTGAGAGGTGGTGGGTTCCAATCCCACTCCTCTCATTTATTATTTTCATAATTCATTTTCTAGCCAAGGTCATGGGTTTAAATCCTACATGTCACATTACCTTTTTATCATCTTATTTCATTTATTTTTTACATGGGGTGGTCATGGGTTCAATCCCCAGTGATATCACATATTTCAATTCATTTTTTCACAGCATGAAAATCCCCTTAGTTTTGCCGAAAATCATTAACAAGATGTTGGAAATTTTGGCAGCCTATTTTGTAACTTCTTTAACATTAAATGATTTGACGTTTGAAGTAGTTTTTAGTGAGTTCTTTAGGTGCATTTTCAAGATTTTATTCGATAAAGAATTGCACTCAAATAACCATATTTACGTCACTTATGAACATCGCAATTTACATAGACATGTGTAAATGAAATACAAAGAACTAACATCATTTTTAGACCCTTAAACCCGAGGCACATAGTCATGGTTCACATTGCACACACGTATACATAGTTTTGAATTACATAAGTGATCCTTCATACGATTTCAAACACACATACATGAACATATTCATCACGAAAGCAAAACACACGCCTAATATATACCAGCAAACATATCCAACCTACGAATCATTGTGAGCTAGTGGAAGGGACATGAAATGGGGAACAACCCTTGTTTTTGAACTGAATATACTGTACCTTAGGGGTCTCTTGGGAATGGGACCAAGAGAGAAGATAAACCATACTTTTGGACGTTCAAACCTCGACTTTCTCCCCAAAAAACTTCTTTAAACACACGTCCACTATCGAAAGTTCAACAACCCACTCGACAGAAAACCTTCTCTTTTCCTACGTGATTGATTAATGTTTGTTTTTCTTATATTTTTGTGTGAGTTCTTCGAGTGTGAAGAACCTTGGTAGATTTTCTATTCTTGAATGTTATTTGGAAGAGAGAAACGTCAATGGTAGAAGAGAGATTGAACGTGAATGTTGAGGAGATAGACGTGAGAGAGTGAGAGTTTTATTAGGCTTAGGAGTCTAGTTTAGGACTTAGTCGAATAAGGTTTTTATTAAATGATAAAAAAAAATCTAATATACCTTTTATTTTAAATAAGATAATAAATGATGAATATTAATTAATTACATTAATTTACCAACTAAAATTAAACAAATTTAAATCATCACATCCACCTATATTCGAACCCGGGTTGAGCAAGACTTCACTCTAAGAGCCAATTTTCTGCCCTTTTCCCCAAAATGCCCCTCCACCTTATTAATTAAATAATAAATTGTATATTTAGGTAATTAAGATACTACCATTAGCCTATAAAAAGACTATTTTATCCCTAGACCCTCCAAACATAAGATTTCCTCTTTTCAAGTCCGGTAAAGACTCATCCGAGTAAATCTTCCTATTTGGGAGCTCTACATGACCCCAACCTTTCCTAGCTCAACTAACTTCCCAATTTAGTTTGCTTGGATTTCGTAAGGGTCCAGAGGTCTGGTTCTACACGCATAAATCCGTGTGAACCCGGTCTAATCATAGGCATTCTACATACATAAAGAATTGCCATTTGTTTTAGGGTTGTTACATTATCCCCCCTTAGGAATATTTGTCCCCGCATGACACTACTAACTATTTCGCGTAATGCCAGTCAGATGATAACATAGTTAGTATACATAATCAAGTAATGGTAACAAAGAATGGAGATATAAGGAAACTTAGACTTAAGAGTAGGAAGTCAAACCTCAAGAGTTGAAAAGATGGGGTAGGGGGATCTCATATCGGTCTCGGCCTCCCACGTAGCACACTAAACAAGATGATTCCTCCACAATACCTTAACTGTGGCAATCTCCTTGTTCCCAGCCGCTTTACTTTTCTGTCCTAAATATCAATAGGTACCTCTTCATAGTATAAATTTTCATCAACCCCCATATCTTCAATAAGTAGAATCGATGTTGGATCACCTAGGCACTTCTTTAACATAGAGATATGAAAAAATGGATGAACAGAAGCTAGTTCCATAGGCAATGCCAACTCATGGGACACCTCACCACACGCTGTAGGATCTCATATGGCCCAACATACCTCAGACTCAAGTTCCCTTTCCAGCCAAACCTCATCGCCCCCTTCATAGGTGATATCTTCAAATAGACCTTGTCACCAACATGAAACTCTAAGGGCCATTTTCTGTTCTCTGCATAAGACTTCTGATGACTCTCTAAGCAGTAAACAACGCGTCCCAATAACATTGACCTTCCATAAGGCCTCATGAATGATCTATGGACCCAAAATGGATGACTCTCCAACCTCGAACCACCCAACTAGAGACCTACACATCCTACAATACATTGTCTCAAATGGTGCCATCTTATGCTGAAGTTATAACTATTATTTTACGAGAACTGTATAAAAGAAAAATTGTCATCCCAACTACTCTTCAAGTCAATCACACACGCCCTAAACATGTCCTTCAATGTGTGTATGGTGCGCTTTTCCTGCCCATCTGTCTGAGGATTAAAGGCAGTACTAAGCTTCACCTGCGTGTCTACCTCTTCTGAAAGGATCTCAAGAAATGTGAACTGAATTGAGCCTCTATATCTTAAATGATAGACAAAGAAATCCTATTCCATATCACAATATCTTCAATGTAGAGTTCCGAATAATTCTCAACTGTGTAAATAGACTTCACATGGATAAAGATGGCATACTTAGTCATCCTCTCTAGAATAACCCATATGGACTCATGATGTCTCCTAGTCGTCGGATGGCCAACCACGAAGTCCATATTAATGGCCTCCCATTTCCAAGTTTGAACCTCTATAATTTGAGTAAGACCCCAAGGATTAAGATGTTCTGCCTTAACCTATTGACAGTTAGGACATTTGACCATATATTCTGCAATGTCCTTCTTCATGCCATCCCACCAATAGATCTACTGAAGATCATGATACATCTTGGTGGAACCTGGATGTTTGGATATATAGAACCATGGTCCTCTACAATGATCCTGGTCCGTAAATCATCCACATCTGGTACACGCAGCCTGTCTTGGTACCTAAATATGTCATCATATCCCAAAGCAAAAGACTCATTCATCTTAACTAACACTGAGTCCTTCAACTCCATCAATATAGGATAAAGATGCTGACCCTCCTTGACTTCAACCATTAAGGATAATTGAGGAATAGAATGAACCAAAACACCCCCACCAGTAGAGTCAACTAAGCGCACACCTAGTCTAGCCAGTCTATGTATATCTTTCACCAACTCCTTCTTCCCATCCTAAAAGTGGGTTGTAATTCCCATGCTCATCATACCCAAAGCATTAGCTACAAAATTAGCTTTACTTGGATGGTAGTGAACATTCAAGTCATAGTCCTTCAACAGTTCCAATCATCTCCATTGACATAGATTCAACTATCTTTGTGTGAACACCTATTGGGGACTCTTGTGGTCTGTGAATACATACACATGCACTCTAGAAAAATAGTGCCTCCACAGCTTCAATGCAAACACCACAGCTGCCAACTTCAGGTCATGAGTGAAATAATTCTTTTCATGAACCTTGAGCTTTCTGGACGCATAAGCTATTACCTTACCACCCTGCATAAGAACACAACCCAAACCAACCCTAGATGCATCAGAATCAATGTAATTCACACCACACTTAGGCAAAGTAAGCACCGGGGCTGAAGTAAGTCTATCCTTGAGCTCCTGGAAACTCTTCTCACAAGCCTCTGTCCATTTAAACTTGGCCTTCTTCTTAGTCAAATCTATCATTGGTGCAACAATTGAAGAAAAACCCTCTACGAACCTATAATAATAACCAGCCAATCCAAGAAGCTACAAATATTTGTGCGAGAAAGAGGTTTTGGCTAGTTCTTAACAACCTCAGTCAACCTTGAATCTACCTGCACACATTTGTTGGACATAACATGACCTAGGAAGGTCACTTATCTAAGGTAGAATTCACACCTGCTTAATTTGATATACAACTGATGTTTTCTAAGTAATTACAAGGTTAGTATAAAATAATGTTCATGCTCTTCCTTGGTCTTAGAGTAGATGAGAATCTCATCAATGAATAATATGACGAAAGTGTAAAGGTATTTACGAAAGACCCCGTTCATGAGATCCATAAATGAAGAAGGTGCATTCGTGATACAAAGTGACATAACTAGGAACTCATAATGACCATAACGGGTATGAAAGGATGTCTTTGAGATATCTCCATCCCTAACCCTAAGATGATGGTACCCTGAACGAAAATCAATCTTCAAGAAGAAACTAGACCATTGGAGTTGGTCTAACAAGTCAGCTATTCTGGGAAGTGGATACACATTCTTTATATTGACTTTGTTGAGCTGCCGATAATCGATATAGATTCTAAGGGTTCCATCTTTATTTTTCACAAACAACAAAGGAGAGCTCCAATGGGATATGCTCGGCTAAATGAAACCCTTATCAGTGAGATTTTTTAGCTGCAGCTTCAACCCTTTGAGTTCCGCTTGAGCCATTATGTAAGGAGGAATTGAAATTTGTTTATATCGGGTTCTAAGTCGATACAAAAGTCAATCTCTCGAGGGGGAGGAACTCCATGATAATTATCAAGAAATACATCTTGGAACTCATTCACTATAGGCACCGAGTCTATGGAAGGAATGTCATGATCTAAATCATTAACACTCACAAGATGACACAATAACCCCTTGGACATTATTTTATTGGCTTTAAAGTTCAAAATAAAGGGATTAGGAAGACTCGAGTTGTACCACTCCCAGACTAGCTCTGCTTCATTAGGGAAACAAAATCTCACAACCCACTATTGCAATCCATACAACCATAACAATTATGAAGCTAGTCCATGCCAAGAATAACATCAAAATTATGCATGGGTAACTCAACAAGATATGCACTCATAGTCTTACCACATACAACTATTGGGAAATCCTTTTATACTCTATCATTTCTTACATTTTCTCCTAAAGGTGTACTAACCACTATAGGATCATGCAGACATTCAGGCAATATCTCAAAAGTAAGAGCAAGCAATGGAGTTTGAAAGGAAAACGTAGACCCTAGACCAAGTAAAGCATAAACAGAAGTTGAGAATTGTTGCAGCATAAATGTGACAAAATCAACGAATTTCTCCTGCTCCTCCGTGCCCTTCATGGCATAGAACTTTTTCCTCTTAGGAGTCTCGACTGCTGTTAAATCCTGTGGATTAGTTCTAAGCTGAGCATTACCTCTAGGTTGACCTCTTTTTTGTGGGCATTCCTTAACAATGTGCCCGCTCTTACTGCAACCGAAGCAGGCATTAGTGCCCCGTCTGCACTGTTCACTGTGAGCACGGTTGCACATAGCACAGTCCTTTCAGCGACGCTGCATCTCACCTCTATTTCCCTTCCTGGGCTCGGGTCTGCCTCAACTAGGTGTTTGTACTCCTCTGAGAGTTAGAGTTCCCAGAACTCTGTTGCCCCTGTTTGATCTTAGGATGCTCACGGATACCAAAATTGTTTCTATGGCCTCTACGGCTGGGACCTGCCTGATCTTGAGGCTTAGGCCTCCAAGCATCACAAACTCCCCTCTTCTTGAGGTTTTTCTCTACCTGCTGGACATGCACCATCAACCTGGACAAGTCCATGTTATCATGAAGCATCACAAACTGACACTCCTCCTCGAAATATCTGTTGATTCCTGTGAGGAACCTGCTCATCTCATCCTTGCGGTTAGATACAAGGGAAGTAGTATAATTGGAAAGTTTAACAAACTTCAGGGAATACTCCTTGACTATCAAGGATCCCTGCTGAAAGTTGATAAACTCCTAAACCTTAGCCTCCCTCATATATCTAGGAAAGAATCTCTCAAGAAAGGTTGTATTAAACAGCTCCCAAGTGACCGAAACTCCGCCCGAAACACAGATATCTTGCCACATCTTGCACCCAGTCTGTGCAACATCCTTCAGTTGATAGGAAGCCAAATCTGCTTTCTTAGTATTTGTGTCCCCCACAGCTACCAAGATCTTATGAACCTCATCCACAAACATCTGAGGATCCTCCAAAGTCTTATACCCTCTGAAAATAGGATGATTAAGTCTTTCAACCTTTCATCCATACTACGAGCCGGTGGGTTCTCTCTCTTAACATTCTTCCGGTTGACCTGTTCAGTCATGGCCTGGTCCTGCATAGTGATGGCCTGTGCCATATGGGCCGGATATGCCTGCATCTAAGCATTGTCAACCCAGCAGGGTTAACCGGCATAGGGACTCCTTCACCTAGATGCTGGGGTTGAACCTGATTGCCCTCAGTAGCTTCTCCTTCTCACCTCTGACCAATGGTCCTCCTAGTATTCATTTTCTGAAAACAACAAGGATTAATTTTAGACACGCTCGAAACATTAAGAAATAAGACACTAGGAAAGGCACGCTAAGATCACAAGAAGGGAAATGTTCCTATGCATCATGAAGTCTCTAATTCAGGATAGTAGTGCACTTCACTACCATGACTTAAAAACTACTCAACGTGGTTGATGTGAACTTATTGTCCTCGTAATTTAACCTAGGACTCTGATACAAACTTCTTCACGACCGGAATCTAGACCTCAGATTAGATCGACGTCGTTGAACTCTCAGAAGTCGCAGAAAATCCTACATAAGTCATTATCACATCATCTAGGTTAATTTTAGCGAAAAATTTAATATTTTTGTTTTTTATTTCATGCAAAACATGTTAAACTTAACATCATTGCCTTTCATAAATCAAACATCTAATATAGATATAATCAAATGAAAAAAACAGTTCATAATTGCATTCAACGTATATTCCCAAAACAGCATCAATACAATGTCTCAAATGAAAGTGGAAATAAACACTAGTGGAACATCCACTAGATAAAGCCTACATCTAAGCTAGATAATAACAGTAGACATCGTCGAAAGCTACCATGTCCGGATGAAAGCTCCACATACGGATAACTACAACGTCAACCTGTAAGCTCTAGCGTCCACTTGTGCCTGCACCTAAAAATTATAGAGTTGAATGGGATAATTACACACTTGTACTTTGTATGGGTATATGCATGTACATAGTAAGGAAATGCATCAGTAAGAATAGCTCCTTCCTAACAACATGATTATGGAAAGTCAAGTTGATGGACTTGCCAAACTGGGATTAGAAAAGTTAGTGAGCTTTCCAAATTTGGATTAGGAAAGTGAGTGAACTTTACAAATTTGGATTACGAAATTCATTCCATGATTGTAACATGCATCATCATACTTATCATATTGCACACAACATATAACATGTTGCACATAGCACATAACATATTACATATATCACATAACATTTTTCATGTCATTCGTCCATATTCCATGAGACCTTGAAATCATGGACTTGACATCAAGACTTCCCAAAATGAGGGCTCAACATATAGGACCTGAACGAGGGAGCCTTCTTAAGCAAACACAGAGTCTGCTTCTTTCCTTCGTATGTACTACATTTTATTTCATTCATAGGCTAGTGTGAACACCAGCTATACCTAAAATATAATTTATGACTTTCATTGAGTTTGCTGTGCAATGATCAAGAATGACCTTGTGCCATTACTTAAGTCTAGATCATCTCTTGATTATACTATCCTAAAACACTTTGCTTTCATTCATTTCGTTATGTGCATCATTTGAGGTTGTCCTCATTCATTTATTGGGACCTATAAGTTTAACTGACATAGATCATGTTGGCATCATGAAATCCAGTGTCTCCTCCACAGCGAAAAGAAAAGAATTGGAATGACCGGACAAAATGACCCAAAACATGCTAGCGTACATGGGAGTTAAACCCAGCCAAATCCCTATATTGGTAGTATAGGTTCAAAGACTATGAGATATAAGGATACCTATAATAAACATGCCAGACAGTCTCATCTAATGAGATTTACGTGAACCTCCACCCTTCCCAAAGGAAGACATCACCGCTCATAGATAGTCTATTGTTGCTCTGTATAATGTTCCATTACATTCAACTCATACGTCACGGAAGATGGCTTCTAGTATGTGTACATCATACCTCAATAGATGATTTCTCATCTCATCATTAGTATTAAGTTTATATTGATTTCATTACTTTCATAAGAGTGTTCGTAGAGACTTGTTTCTTCACAAACTTTACACTCTCATAGGTGAGTACGTTTTAGTAACATTTACTTTGGCTCATTTAAGATTGCTCTCATCTTTTACATTAGTCTCATATTATGTTGTCACCACATTCATTGACATTAGCACATTTACTCTTCATAATTACTCACCCTTTTGTATGTGAATGTTTATTTAATCATATGTCAATGCACTGGGCCATTTAGTGTGTTTCACACTCTTACTTAACACTTCTAGGGTTTAATCATTTCATTTTTGATTTCATCATTTCATTACATACATCTTAGGTTCACTTATTTTTAAACGAATACTAGACTTATGCGTCTATACATACAAGCCATCAGTCTTCATTCATAGGTCGTTTTAGTGATTCATATCTTCCTAAGGTTTTGTTGTACAAGTCTTATGCATCTTGTATGTATGACAAGATCTCAATTTCGATCTAAGTAGGCATAGTTATTCTTGAATATATAATTCGCGTATGACTCATATATCAATACGAGATTTGGACAAGGGAACCCAATTTCGAATCCCTTGGACAACACTTACATTTTATTATTCATTTCGATTTGATCCATGCGTATTGGGGACCCAAGATTGAGCCCCAACACCTTCATTTTATTTTACCTTAATTTTTCTCTTCATTTTTTGCTCAATGGGATTGAGAGGATGTGGCATCGAACCCTGACAACCTCATTTAGTTTTAGTTTCCAAGTCTTTTAATTTCTCTCCTTTGGCCAAGGGGGTGTGGATTCGAACCCCCAAAGCCCCACTTTAATTTCTTCTCCTTAATTTGTCTTGGTTCTGCCTACAGGTTGTGGGTTAGATTCCCACACGCCTCACCCTTTATTTTTTTTTAATTTTCTTAAGTTGACTGAGAGGTGGTGGGTTCGAATCCCACTCTTCTCATTTCTTATTTTCATAAATTGTTTTCCATCCATGATCATTGGTTCGAATCCCAAATGTCACATTCCTTTTTTCTCATTTTATTTCATTAATTTTTAACATAGGGAGGTCACGAGTTCAATCCTCAGTGATCTCACATATATTTATTCATTTTTTGATAGAATGAAAATCCCCTTAGTTTGACCAAAACTCATTAACAAGATGCTGGAAATTTTGGCAGCCTATTTTTTTACTTCTTTAACATTAAATGTATAGACGTTTTAAGTAGTTTTTAGTGAGTTCTTTAGGTGCATTTTCAAGATTTCATTTGATAAAGAATTGCACCCAAATCAGTATCTTTACATCACTTATGAACATCACGGTTTTTATAAACATCTGTACATGAAATACAAAGAACTAACATAACATATTAGAGCCTTAAACCCGAGTCACATAGTCATGGTTCACATTGCACACACGTATACATAGTTTCGTATCACATAGGTGATCCTTCACTACAATTTCAAACACACATATATGAAAATATTCATCACGAAAACAAAAAACATGCCTAATATCTACCAGCAAACATATCAAACCTATGAATCATTGGGAGCTAGTGCCAGGGACATACAACGGGGAACAACCCTAGTTTCTGGATTGAATATACTGAACCTTAGGGGTCTCTTTGGAAAGGGACAAAGTGAGAAAAGAACCCATACCTTTTTGACGTTCAAAACTCGACTTGCTGCCCAAAAAACATCTCCAAACACACGTCCAACACTGTAAGTTCAACACCCCACTCGACTGAAAACCTTCTCTTTGCCTACGTGATTGATTAAGTTTTGTTTTTCTTATATTTTCGTGTGAGTTCTTCGAGTGTGCAGAACCTTGATACATTTTCTTTTCTATAATGTTATTTGGCAGAGGGAAACGTGAATGGGAGAAGAGATATTGAACGTGAATGTTGAGGAGCTACACGTGCGAGAGTGAGAGTTTTATTAAGCTTAAGAGTTTAGTTTAGGACTTAGTTAAATAAGGTGTTTATTAAATGATAAAAAAAAAATCTAATTTCCCTTTTATTTTAAATCAGATAATAACTAATAAATATGAATTAAATACATTAATTTACCAACCTAAATTAAAAAATAATAATTTAAATCATCGCTTCCATCTAGGTTCGGACCCGGTTGAGTAAGACTTCATTGTAAGAACCAATTTTCGGTCCTCTCTCCACAAAATGGCCCTCCACCTAATTAATTATATAATTAAGTACATATTTAGGGCAATTAAGATATGACCCTTAGCCTTTAAAAAGGTCATTTTACCGTAGACACACTAAACATAGGATTTCCCCTTTTTTAAGTCCGGTAAAGACTCATCCTAGTAAAGCTTCATATTCGGGAGCCCTACATGGCTGGTAGTAACTTCCCAAGTTAGTTGTCTTGTATGTCGTAAGGGCTTAGAGGTCTTGTGCTATGCGCATTAATCCGTGTGAACCCGTTCTAATCAAAGGCATTGTAGACACATTACACTTTGCCATTTTTTTAGGCTTGTTACACATTGCGTGCATGCCTAGGTTGAGGCCTGTTGCATTTGGAAGATGTTGTTTACTTGTCCCCACATGCCATATTGGATGCGAGCCCACATGGAACTCTTGATTCTATGGCGCGAATTCTGACTTAGAAGAGTAGAGATTGTTTATTCCAAAGATTATAATGAACATGTACATCCTAAATATGCACGTTCTATGGTACAATAAACATTAGCTTCCACAAATAATATTTTTATATTTAAAAATAGTTTACAACAATGTTTTTTATTTTATTTTTTTCGTTAATCCCAAATATTAAAATAACGCCAAGTAAAAACAAATAAATTAAGGGGATTACAATTAAACAATTTTATTTTAATTTTCTTTGCATTCAATAAATCCCGAAAATGGGTAATTCATTAATAAAAAAGAGGAATAATATGAAAAGATAAATGCATGGCAAAAATTCATAAATTAATATTTACCTTAAATTTACTGAGTTCAATTTTTTTTGTAATTTTTATTTTTGTTTGGTAAGTCTCAAAATTGCGCAATTAATAAATAAAAAGGAAATATGAAAGAAAAATCATAATATTAACACCAAAAATTCACAAAAAAATATAGTAACCTTATATTTAACAATATCATAAATTTTAGTTTCTAAAATGTATAAAAATGTTTGGAAATATTTCTAAACATGTGAAACTAATGAGAGAGTACATATATTTACAAATAAAGATCATTCAATATTGTACAAACCGTAAATATAATGAAATTGGTACGAATAAACTACGTGAAATGGAATGTAGAGAAAAGATAGTAGAATATAAATGAATATGTTGTTATGCAACAAAAGGCATTTCACACTCTTTTGGAGTTTTGTACGGCATGGACATCCAAAAATTATCCAATATACCTCGATCAAAGTCGTTGCATGCAATATCACTTGTCTAACAAGTGCAAGCCACGAATGGGCAAGTAGGCACGCCTAACGTTCGCAAACCAAAGTATGCACGACACATCTGATCTTGCAAAGACACTTTTGACCTCGGTAGACCAATTTGTGTAGGCTACGTAAATACTTGTAGATCGCATTTTACATAGGCATAAAGATGTATGCAGTCTACGGATGATGCTAGCAAGCCACATTCAACGTTGGTTAACAGATGTGTGGACGTCACAGATGATACATACACCCCACATCCAACGTTAGTTGACCGTTGTGTGCAGGCAAAAGGAGATGCGTCAATTGAACGTCTGACGTAGACTGACCATTGTATGCAGGCCAATGGAGATGTGGAAGCCATATTTGAAATAAGTTGACCATTGTGTTAAAGCCAAAGCCAATGGGGTAAGGCGAAGCCCGTTGTTGCCTCACCATTGCTTGCAGGTAAAGGGCGATGGGGATAGGCAACACCCAACGATGATTGAACGATGTGCACAAGTCATGATCGGGGTGGGAATTCCATGACTGATGTCCATTTGCCTTTGTGTGTAGGATAAGGGCAATGCATAAAGGGCTAACCCGAGATCACCGAGTGATACACACATGCCATGATTGATGCAGTCGGTTAATGCTCAACGTTTACTAGGTGATGTGCACACATCATGGGTGATGCAAAATTCCACGATCAATGTCACCAGGTCGATACTCACATACCACGATCAACGCGTGCATGCCTTATATGATGTTGCATTCCACTAGCCAATGTCGCTTACGAAATGCGTACATGCCATGTCAAATGCGTCAAGGTCGTTGGCCCATATGATTTTCTCGAAGCACAGAAGCCTTGTATCATGGTTCCTACTATAGGACAACGTCGATTTTGTCAAAATGATGCACACACGGCACGGGTTATGCGTGCATTCCTTGGTTGATGTTGTATGATGTTGTTCGAAATCACTTTCCAAATGTGCAAAAACCACACGTGGTTCATGAAGACAATGGTTGAAGATGCCTGCCATTGGATGACATCACCTTACCGATGTATGAAGACCATGACGGATGTCTCCCACTTGATACACATACTTTACGGCTAATGCGAGGAGTCCACATCCGAAAATGATTGAGCGATTTTGAAAAGAAACGATTGAGCGATTTTGAAAAGAAACGACCAATTTGGGTAGTTTATGGCCAACGTCTGCTGAACAATGTGCACAGGCCAAGAGTGATGAAGGCGGTCCATGACCAATGTTGTCTTGTCAATGTTGCTTGTTGTTGGTCAATGTTTCTTTCTTGAAGCGCATAGTCATTGGATGTTGTTGTCTGCAGTTGCCCTACGCCTATGTCTCCCAGCTGATGTAGACACACCACATGTCGTGCATGCAGGCATTGCCTGATGCTTCCTGTCATTGGTCGACACCCCTTGCCAAATGCGCAACCACTACGGATAATGTTTCCTGCCGTAAGTCAACACAAATGTCGTTTTCTAGATGCAAACAATCCATGTCTGATGTGTGCACGCCTTGGCTGATGCCGCTTGAAGTTGGTCGACGTTGCTTTCCCAATGCCTGCATGCCACGTCTGATGCGGGCCCTCTTGGAGCTCTTAATTCTGTGGAACGGATTTTGACTTAGAAGAGTAGAGATAGATTTTCTAGATATTCATAATGAACATGTACAACTCAAATATGCACATTTTAAGGTACAAACACACATTAGCTTCCACAAATACGTTTTTTATATATTAAAATTGATTTCAACAATGTTTTTTATTTTTTTGGTTAAACTCAAATATAAAAATAGTGCCAAAAATTTAAAAAAATTTAGTAGCAATGAATACAACAACTTCAACAATTTTTTAATCTTTATTTTTGTTTGATAAATCCCGAAAATGGGTGGTTAATTAATAAAAAGGGAAAATATGAAAAAAATATAAAATTTACGCGAAAACTTAAAAAACAAATATAGTAACCTTAAATTCAACGATTTCAATAGTTTTTATTTGAATTTTTATTTTTGTTCGATAAATCCCGAAATTGGGTAATATATAACTAAAAAGGGAAGAATATGAAAAAACCATAAACTTAACGCCAAAAATGCACACACAAATATAGAAACATTAAATTTAGCAATATCATAAATTTTAATTTTTAAAATATGACATAGAAAATAAAAAATCATAAAAATAAATGTCATATCCCGAAACCACACCCTAGAAGTTAAGGGCAATATCGGATTGCAACCGGCATACGTGACCTCTCGGAGGTCTGGTACAAGACCTTACATATCATTCATTCAATAAACAATGTAAAAAGTAGGCGGAATTAAAACTTTTCACAAAACATATCATAGTCATTAAGAATCTCTTCATATAAAGTCATAGAAAATACTAAGTCTCAATATCATCATCTAAAGACACAAGAATACTTGGGACACGGCCCATACATCAAAAATATAGAAATACTTAGTATATTACAATACTTCAAAAGAAACATAAAAGACATATATGCCCTCGAGACAAGTGAGGACATACTTCAACTTCTCTTGAACGATGCTACCGTAGAAGTCTTTACTTCCCAAAATCTCCTCACCTACCAAAAATTATAGAGATAGATAAAACCTGGTTTAATACAACCACATGTACTCAGTATGACACAATATACAAAAATCATGAAAATGAACATTTATTTGAAATATGCACATTTACATTTTAAATCATATAATAATCATAAGAACAACATTTAACAACTTAGAAACACATAAGATAACATTTAAAAAGAAATATCTTAATTTTAAGTTAACTTTATATAATGCTTCCTTGTGTATTTTAACACCTCTTAGCATGTAGTCTCGTCATTAAAAGCTATCCTAAGACCCACTTAAGTAGCACAAAGAGAGACCGCACATACAACCGCCCTAAGAATACCTAAATGACCCTAAAGAACACATATAATAAGTCACATACACACTTCAGGACATCAAACATATCAACATATAGATAATATGATATTTCCTATAAAGGCTATCAAAAGACTAAAAGTAGATCAAGAAGATAAAATTTATGATTGACCTCTTCAAGACTACCTAAATAATCCTTATGACTTCCTAAGTTGTGAGCATGTCCACATAATTAAAATCTTCTCATACTAGAATCATTCTTAAGAGTCATCTACGTATAATAAGAAGTGACCATTCCTATAACCCCTTCACACCTTAACTACTCTAGATAAGTACTTATTCCATTAACATACTTTCTAAATTAACTTAAGTCATTACATTCAGTAGTTCATTTAGGAGACATTAAACACATAAAGGACATTCAAGTAATTGTCTTGGACAATACCTAGGAACTTCAACTAACACCTTCAAAGCCTATTGTGCAATGTCTGGATAGCGTCCCATCCCACCACCTGAACTTCATTGAACTTCTCTAATGCTAGTAAGTATCCCACATAATGAGAATATGCAATAACCAACATAGACCATGGTTGAAAGACATGAAATCCGATGTTTTAACCTACTCTGATGAGGGTGTTCTACTTGCCAATGGTAGAACTTAGACACATCATATGTAGGCACATGGTTAAGGAATATGAAAGGAATTCTTTGCAATCTAGTCTCATTCTTATCAAGAAGTACTTCCCTTAAAATACTCACTCGGTGCTAGACATTGTTCTCATAGAGTAATTCACACTTAAGGTTCACATAAGGGTTCCATAACAATTTCTTAACCCCATTACATATACCCTACCAAAGAGGTCCTCTTAAGGCTACATTCCAATGGAAACAAGAAGATCATGATGACTTTCCTAAGGATTAATATGATGTCGTTCAAGACAATTAACCTTAAGTCCATTATTCCTTTACTTTAAAGGATATCATTATGGCTTACGACTTCAACATTCATATTCTTTCCACTAAGTTCAAGGTTTTACATAAAAGAGCCTCTTAAAGTTCACAAGTCATTCATATATTAAAGACTAAGAGCTTTTACATCCTGAGTCAAGACATCATATATCCATAGGCATATATACATCAAGAAGGGACACAAGTCAACCAAGACAAGACGCCACATACTTCACTTTAACTTATAATACAAGCCATTCTAGAAACACATAAATATAATCATATCATCATCAAGTCATCGTATACACTATCATAACATCATCAATGTGACCAACGTAGACTCATAATGTCTAGTAGGAATAACCAAGACTCAACCCTATTACAATACATACAAGGTCAAACTCATAGTCTAACATGATCACCTACATAACATCGATGGAACACATACACATTATAATTACTTAAAATGTAGATGTATATAATCACACTTCACATAATAAATTACACCAATACCAACATTACTTCAAGAAGTGCCAACAGTTCCATGATCATCATATTCCAAAAAGTAACACCGACAAGGCCACGTCAAATTGCAAGTAATGCACATAACACCGCCACCATAAGTGGACCATAAAAATCAAAACAAAATTTAAGTATAAATAAAATCAAAATAAGGGAAATAGGGCATCCAACCACCCCAAAATCTTCTACACTCAATTTGATGCTAAATCATCTAATTCAATACCATAAAGCCCTTACCAATGACCATGAACAATAATTCAATACAGAAAATATATAATCAATGAAACTAGGTAATTAAATAAATACTAATCAATCTAATACAACCTAGACAACAATTTAACACAATTCTTACATTATTAGAAAGCCCATAGAAATATGCACTAGAATTCATAAACACTAAGTCAATATTAAGTAACCCATAACTTAGCCAAAACCTAAGGTTCATCTGATTCATAGGTTCATAGGTAATTTAGGTTAAAATCATCAATACAATATCAATTAAATAATTATTCAATATTTAGAAATCATTAATGCAAGAACCCATGGTAGTATCATGAAATTGGACAATTAAACTTTAAAACTTTAGAAAACATCTTGAGAATTTGGGCTCCTTGATGAAGAGAGTTTCAAGGATAAAAATCCATAAAAATGATTATTGAAAATAATTTTTCACTTTGATAAAGAATCTCCCCTCAATTCTTCACACCAAACTCTTCCTTGACTTTGGACTTCAATAGAGTCTTAGAAAGAATTCTAAGAGATTTATGGTTTTGTTTTGGAAGAATTAAATCTTCAAAGTGTTTAGGATCATAAACACATCTAGAATACCAAAAATACTCCTAAATAAAAGCCAATACTCTTATTTGGAAGTGGGGGTGAAATTACAACTTCACTCCTAAACTTACAGTGAAGCAGCGTGCAGGACACCGTGTCATCGAAACACACCAATGAACGGGTCGTCCCTTGACCTACGTACCATCATGTTGGTCCGTTGTCTGTGACTGAGGCTTTCCCTTCGTCCCTATCTTCCCCAGGATAAATCCGAATCAACGAGACCCAACCAACGGGGAGTCGATTGACAACTAGGTGTCGACTGCCTCTGTGGTTTGGGCTGTCTTGGGCAGCTTTTACACCATGTTTTGGTCCCCCTAAAGGACCTTTGGTTTGTCCTTGGGGATATTTGCCTGAAAGTTTCCAATGAAAACATGATCGTGTATGAGTTTAGCATCTCTCACATGAATTTCGTCCAAAACGAACATGTAAAACTCCACGAAATATGGTTAGACAAACAAGTTCATTTAAAGGAAACACCTTCGAACGTCATGTACGTTTGACCTCCAAACTCCTCAAAGCTTGACAAAATCCCTATATTTGCTATAATAACTCATTTAAAGACCTTACAACCTAATGAATTACACATTAACACATAAAACCACATATGAGGCACATAGGTGACTTAATCGTGGAATGTCTTAGCCGTCCCTTGACGTTTGACTTCCAATGCACCTAAACCCTTACGCACTCTCTCATTAACACATAATAAACATATTTAGGACCTTAAACCATCATGATAATCATGTTAGGCTCTAGTTCACGTAAGTTATTTTCGGGATCTTACATTTTCCCCTACTTTACAACATTCATCCTCCAATGACACTTGCTACTCTCCGAACACTTTCAAGTATAGATATTTAAGTAGAAGCTCATAACCATACAATATAACACATAACCAAGAAGAAGAAAAAATCAATTTCACATAGTCAAGATATTTCCAACGCAACAAGAAACTAGAAGACAATTCTATAACTCATTACGCTTCTAAAATAACATACTTCATTCAGATAAACGAAAACTTATTTTATCTTCAATATTGTACTCATATGCATAAGTTCTAACCACATAAAAAAAAATTACACCAAAGAATCGATTAGTCAAATTTTTAAAATTTTCACAGTTATAGATAGTGCATTACTGTGAATTTAGCAACATTTTCAAAAATTTAACTTTTAGGCCTTTCATGATTGGAACATGATAGTATGCAAAGTAATATCATATAAAAATATCTTACAAAATGATCATAACTTCATAAAACACATAATGAAAGAAGTTAATGATATTCAATTTCAACAAAACTCCATGCACATGCAATATGCTTCTAGGAATTTTGGTCCCATCTACTAACCATACTCCCCCACTTAGAAGGAACTCATATATCTAAAAATAAATGTAAGGACTTATTCTCATAATCATTACCATCATCCATATTTTCTCTTCTAGTCCGGAGTACATAGAAACGCCTCTTTGTTTGAGCTTCATCCTTTGGAGTACTAGTAGCAATTTGCTTACTCACTCTTCCTCTATCTGCAATGATAGGACAATCTCTCACCTTAGGATCATCCTATCCACAACCAAAAATATCACTAGTACCGGCTAGACACTTCCCATAGTGCCTCTTCCACAAGTGACACATGTAGGCATTTCATTTTGAGAACCAGCTCCTTTCCCAAATTTCACCTTATCACTCCTAGGTTCTTCTTGAGTTTGAGCCCTCTTCTTAACCCTAGTTTTCTCTTAATAACTAGAACCACCCCTTTTTATGTTTCTATCCATCCTCTTAATTAGACTTTTCAATTGATTTTTTATACACCATGAGTCTAGCTATGGTCATATCATCATGTCACATTGCCGTACAACATTCTTCCCTTACTAAGTAGGCGACCCCAGTCACAAAGCAACTCATTTCATCCGTTGGATTTGACAGAAGAGAGGAACATATTTGGACATCTTCGAGAACTTCAAAGAGTATACCTCAAAAGTCATATGGCCTTTCTTGAGATTGATAAACTCATCTATCTTAACTTCCCTCATCCCATAGAAAAAGTACTTACCAAGAAAAACTTGCTTAAATTCCTCCCACTCAATCGGACCCAACTCCTCTGGCTTATTGCTTTTCCATTGTGTGTACCACACTTGAGCCACATCTTTCAATTGATACGAAGCCAACTCCGCTTTATCCCTACATGGCACTCCCATAGCATGCACTATCTTGTACACCTCATCTAAACTCTTGGGGATCCACTCCTGCCTTAGACCCAAGAATGATACAGGGATTCATCCTCATAAAATCTCTCAACATAGAGGTCATAGTTCTCTCCACCATATCACCCCTAGTCACTATACTCAAATTCACTTGAGTAGTCACGACTCGGGTTAAAGCAAGCAATGCCTCTCTAATATCCATATTACTCAACTCCGGGGTCTCATCACCTCCTCCCACAATAGGGACTTGATTACCTTGAGATCCTTGAGGATGTTTCTCAACTTCCTCAACTTGAGGAGGGATCTCCTCTTGTACCTCATTCTCTTCAACTCTCCTAATCGATGACCTCCTCGTATTCATCTTCCTAAAAACTCAAGGAAAACATAATAAAAGAGTACTCATAACTTTTACTCTATCGCACGACATAGGAGTAGAAAAGAAGGGAAACTCTATCACCTTATATCCTCTCGCCCATAGATGTGTCGCGACTCAAACCGATGGTGAAGACTCTACTAGACGTGACTTGATGAGACTTTTCAATTCCGAATACTACTTTCACAACCTATGCTCTGAAACCAAGTTTGTCACATCTCGAAACCACACCCTAGAGATAGAAGAAATCTCGGATTGCAATCGGCGTACTTGCACTCTAAAAGGTCTTTTACAAGACCTTACATATCATTCATCGCATAAACATAGTTATAAGTATTGCGGAATTAAAACTTTTCACAAAATATATCATAGTCCTTAAAAAATCTCTTTCATATAAAGTCATACAAAATATTAGAGTCCCAGTATCATTATCTAATGACACAAGAATACTTGGGGCACGACCCTTACTTGACAATATAGAAATACTTGGTCTATCATAATACTTCAAAAGAAACATGAAATACATATATTACCTCAAGTCAAATGAGGACATACTTGAACTTCATTTGAACGATGCTACGGTCCAAGTCTTCACTTCCCACAAGCTCCATACCTACCAATAACAATAGAGATAGATCAAAGCATGTATTAGTACAACCACATGTACTAAGTGTGACATAATGCATAAAAATCATGAAAACGGACATTTATTTAAAATATGCATCTTTTCATTTAAAAATCATATAAAAAACATAAGAACAACATTTAACAACTTAGAAACACATAAGATAACATTTAAAATGAAATATCATAATTTTAAGGTCACTTTAAAGTGAACCTAGTTTACTGTACAGTGAAGTTCTTCACTGTTACAATGAAGTTCTTCACCGTAACCATTACAATTTTAACACCTATTAGCATGTAGGGTCCTCAATAAAAGCTATACTAAGAGCCACTTAAGAAACAAAAAGAGAGACCGCCCATACAACCTCCGTAAGCATACCTAAATGATCCCCAAGAACACTTATTAGTCACATACACACTTCAATACATCAAACATATCAATATATAGATAATATGATATTTCCTCATCAAAGGCTATAAAAAGACTTAATTAAGTATCAATAACATCATAATATGGGAAATATGGAAGATTACAAACACAACATCCTCATCCCCTCAACTCGATGCTAAATCATCCAATTCAATACCATAAAGCCCTTAATAATGGCCATAAACAATAATTCAATATAGAAATAATGATAATTCATAAAAGTAGGTCAATTAAATAAATATACATCAATCTAATACAACCTAGATATAAATTGAAAACAATTCTTACATCATTAGAGAGCCCATAGAAATCTAAACTAGAATTCATAAGCATTAAGTCAATATCAAGTAACCCATAACTTAGTCAAAATCTTGGGTTCATACAATTAATGGGTTCATAGGTGATTTAGGTTAAAATCATAAATACAATAAAAATTAAACCATTATACAATTCTTAGAAATCAATAATGCAAGAACCCATGGTAGAATCATGAAATTGGACGATTAAACTTGAAAACTTTAGAAAACATCTTGAAAATTTGGGCTCCTTGATGATGAGAGTTTCAAGGATCAAAATGCATACATTTATGTAAATAATTCTTCACTTTGATGAAGAATCTTCCCTTAATTCGTCACACCAAACTCTTCCTTCTCTTTGGACTTCAATAGAGTCTTAGAGAGAATTCTAAGGGATTTTGGGTTTTGTTTTGGAAGAATTATTTCTTTAAAGTGTTTTCGTATCATAAACACATTTAAATTACACAAAATACCCCTAAATAACAATAAATACTCTTATTTGCAAGTGGTATGAAATTACAACTTCACCCCTAAACTTAAATAAAGTTGCATTCAGGACACAGTGGCATCGACGAGTACCAACCAACGGTCCATCCCTTGACCTACAGATTGTCCTTTTATTCCATGGTCTGGGAATGAGGCTTTACCTTGGTCCCTCGATGAGACCCAACAAACTGGGCGTCGACTGCCTCCGTGGTTTCGGCTATCTTGGGCAACCTTGAACCAAGATAGGGTCCTCCCTCAAGAACCCTTGGGTAGTCCTTGGGAATGTTTTGCCAGATGTTTCAAACCCAAACTTTATTGAATATGATTTTATCATCTGTCAAATGAATTTCGTCCAAAAAGAACACGTAAAACTCGACGAAACATGCTTAGACACACAAGATCATTTCAAGGAAACACCTTCGAACGTCATGGACATTCTTTGACGTTTGACCTCCAAACTCGACGAAACTTGATACAATGTCTATAAACTCTATTAAAAATCATTTAAAGACTTTAAAACCTCATGAGTTACACATAAACACATAAAACCATTAATATGGCACATAGGTGACTTAATCGTCGAACGTCTTAGTCGTCCCTTGACGTTTTACTTCCAATTCACCTAAAATCTTAGACACTGACTCATTAACACATAATAGATCTATTTAGGACATTATACCATCAACACAGCCATAGTAGTATCTAGTTCACCTAAGTCATTTTCGGGATTTTATAGTAAAAAATGACTAAAAGTTGTAAAAATATGAAAATGCTTGAAAATACTTCAAAACATGTGAAACTAATTATACAAACATATCCGTACAAATAAAATATGTTTTAATACTATATGAATCATAAACATAATTAAAATGGTAAGGCAGAACCACGTGAGATAGAAACGTTGAGAATAGATGATGGAAAATAGATGTATACGTTGTTATGCGTGATGGTTGTTTCACACTCTTTTGATTTTGTATGGAATGTACATCCCCATGTTGTCGACTAGACCTCGATCAATGTTGTTGCATGCGTGTTGCACGTCTAACAACTCCAAGCCACAGATGATGCGGGTAGGCATGTCCGACATCGGGTCATTGATTTATGAAGGCCAGAGGTGATGCAACAAGACCATATTTGACATTGGAAGACTGATCTCTGCAGGATACTGAGGATGCAGGCAGGCCATGATAGACATCGGCAAATCGATGTGTGCGGGCTACAGATGATGTGTGCAGGACACTTTCGATGTCGACTAACCAATGTTTGCAAAACACAGACAATAGGTGCAGCCCATGTATGAAGTTTTTGTTTGCAGGTAAAACACAAAGCGGACAAAAAAATTCTAACGTCTGGTGACTTGTGTGTGCAAGCTAAAGGATATAAGGGATGGTGATGCCTGACGTTGGTTGACAATGGTGCAGGCTATAAGCGATATGGGCACGTTAGGTCCAATGTCACCTTACGGTCTTTTGTAGGTCAAAGGAGATATGGGTAGTCCACGCTCAACGATGGCTGAGCAATGTGCACCAGCCATGAGCGATGCAGGCAGTCCACAACAATTGTCGGCTAAGCAATGTGTAGGCTATGGCCGATGCTCGCAGCCCACAGAAGATGTTGCCAGGCAACGTTCGACATAGGATGAGCGTTGTGTGCAGGCCAATGGTGATACATGCAGACCACGTTCGACGTCGGTTGACTATTTGTGTAGGCTAAAGGCAATATGGGCAGGCCATACCCGACATTAACTTACCATTGTGTGAAGCCTAAAGGCGATGCGGGCATGTAACACTCAACATCTTAATTAAAAAAATATGAAAAATATTTAAAATCAACGCCAAAAATTCATAAATAAAAATATAACCTTGAATTAAAAAATTGAAACAATTTTTTTAATTTATTTTTGTTCGATAAAACTCAAAAATGGGTAATTCATGAATAAAAAGGAATCATAAGAAAAAAATAAAAATTAAAACAAAAAATTCACAAATATACTAACCTTACATTCAACAATTTGAACAATATAATTATAGTAACCTAAATTCAACAAAAAGAATTTCATTTTTAATTTGTTCTATAAATCAATAAATGGGTAATTCTTTAATAAAAAATAGGAAAATATTAAAAAATATTAAAGCAATGTAAAAAATTCACAAATAAATATAGTAATCTTAAATTCAATCATTTAAATAATTATCTTTTTTGTTCAATAAATGCATAAAATGGGTAATTCATTAATATCAAATATGTTAAATATGAAAAATATTAAAATCAGGACAAAGATTCTAAAATAAATATAGTAACTTAAATTCAACTGTTTTTATCTAATATTTTTGTACGATGAATCCCAAAAATGGGTAATTAATTAATAAAAATAGGAAAAAATCATAATATTAGCACAAAAAATTTAACAAATAAATAAAGTAACGTTAAATTCAACAATTTTCTAAATTTTAATTTCGAATATGTGTCATAAAAATAATGTAAAAATTGAATAAAAGTTAGAAAACTTTGAATATGCTTGAAAATAATTCTAAACATGTTAAACTAATGATAGATTACATATTTGTAAAAATAAAAGATCTTTCAATATAGTACGAACCGTAAACATAAAAAATTAGTACGAATGAACTAGGAGAAGCAGAAACGTAGATAAAAAATATAATAGGAAATAAATGATATGTTGTTATGCAGGAAGGGAGAGTCACATATTTTTATTTTTTTATGGCATCAACATCTACATGTCTTCGACTAGACCTCGATCAATGTCGCCCATTGAAATGTCGCTCATCTAACAAGTGTAAGCTACGAACGATGCTCGTGAGGCACATCTAACGTTTGCACAAAATATATCATAGTCTTTAAAAATCCCTTTCCTATAAAGTCATAGGAAATACTAAAGTCTCAGTCTCATCGTCTAAAGACACAAGAATACTTGGGGCAAGACCCATACTTGAAAATATAGAAATACTTAGCCTATTAGAATACTTCAAAAGAAACAAAAAATACATAAATGCCCTAAAGTTAAATGAGGACATACTTCAACTTCTCTTGAACGATGCTACGGTCCAAGTATTCACTTCCCAAAAGCTCCTCATCTACCACTAACTATAGAGATAGGTAAAAGCATGTATTCGTACAACCACATGTACTAAATATGACAAAATGCATAAAAAACATGAAAACGGACATTTATTTGAAATATGCATGTTTTCATTAAAAAATCATATAATAATCATAAGAACAACATATCACAACTTAGAAACACATAAGATAACATTTAAAATGAAATATCATAATTTTAAGGACACTTTACAGTGAACCTATTTTTACTGTAAAGTGAAGTTCTTCACTGTTACAATGAAGTTCTTCACCATCACCAGTACCATTTTAACACCTATTAGAATGTAGTGTCCTCAGTAAAAGCTGTCCTAAGACCCACTTAAGCAACAAAAAGAGAGACCTCCCATACAACCTCCCTAAGCATACCTAAATGACCCCCAAGAACACTTATAATAAGTCACATACACACTTCAATACAGCAAACATGTCAATATATACATAATATGATATTTCCTAATCAAAGGTTATCAAAAGACTTACTTAAGTAGATCAAGAAGATAATATCCATGAATGACCTCTTCAAGAGTACCTAAATAATCCTTAAGACTTCCTAAGTTTTGATCATGTCCACATAATAAACATCTTCCCTAACTAGAGTCTTTCTTACGACTTATCTGGGTAAGATACAAAGTGACCATTCCTATGCCCCATTCACACCTTAATTATACAAGCCTTAACTACTCTAGATAATTACTTATTCGATTAACATACTTTGTTATTTAACTTATGTCATTACATTCATTAGTTCATTTAGGAGACATTCAACCTATAAAGGACATTCAAGTAATAGGCTTGGACAATACCTAGGGATTCTAACTAAAACCTTTAAAGGCTAATGTGCAATGTCTAGATAGCGTCCCATACCACCACCTAAACTTAATAGAACTTATCTAATGTTAGTATGTATTCCACATGATGAGAATAGGCAATAAAAAACATAGACCGTGGTAGCAAGACATGGATTCCGAAGATGTAACCTACTCCGATGAGGGTGTTCTACTTGCCAATGTTAGAACATAGACACATCCCATGTAGGCACATGGTTAAGGAATATGGAGGGCATGCTTTGTAATCTAGTCTCATTCTTAACTAGAACTAATTCCCTTAACATACTCACTCGGTGCTACCCTTCGTTCTCATAGAGTAATTCACACTTAAGGTTCAAATAAAAGGGTTCCATAAACAGTTTATAAGCCTGTTACATTTACCCTACGAAAGAGGTCCTCATATGGCTACCTTCCAATGGCGAAAAGAAGCTCATGATGACTTTCCTAAGGAATAATATGATCCCATTCAATACAATTAACCTTTAGTCCATCATTCCTTCACTTTGAAGGATACCATTACGACTTACGACTTCAACATTTATAACCTTACCACTAAGTTCAAGGTTTCTCATAAAAGACCCTCTTAACTTCAATTAAGGTCACATGTCATTCATACATTAAAGACTAAGAGATTTAAAATCCTAACTAAAGACATCATATCTCCATAATCTTATATACATCAAGTAAGGGACACAAGTCAACCAAGACAAGAAACTACATACTTCACTTTAACTCATAATACATGTCATTCTAGAAACACATAAATATAACCATATAATATTCAAGTCATTCTATACACTATCATAACATCATCAATGTGACCAACATAGACTCAACTAGTAATGTACGAATAACCAAGTCTTAACCCTAGGACTATACACACAAGGTCATAGTCATAGTCTAACATGATCACCTAAATAACATGAATAGAACACATATTATTTCTCATTGATTAACATAGATATACATATGATCATACTTCACATAATAACCTATATTAAGTTCCACATTACTTCAAGTACTGCCGACAAAGGCCATGATCATCATATTGCATAAAGTAATGCCGACAAGGCCACGTCAATTGCAAGTAAAGCATATAACATCCATATGTCTTCGACTAGACCTCGATCACTTTCGCCACATGCAATTTCGCTCATCTAACAAGTGTAAGCTACGAACGATGCGCGGAGTCACATCTAACGTTGGCTAATTGAATTGTGTAGGCAACAAGCGATGCAGCCAAGCCACGTCTGACATTGGTTGATTGATGCGCGTAGGCTAGGGACGATGATGGAAGGCCAAATCTGACGTTTGTAGGCTGATGTGTGCAAGCTACAGACGATTCTATCAGCCCATGTAAAACATCGGCTGACCGATGTATGCATGCCATGTACGATAGGTGCAACCCATATCCTATTTTTGCTGAACGTTTTGTGCAAGTAGAAAGAAAATTGGGTAGGCAATGTCTGACCTCGACTCAACGTTGTATGTAGGCCAAAGGCGATGTGAGAAGGCCACGCGCGAAATTGTTAACCATTGTGTGCACACTAAAGGCGATTGTAAGAAGGCCACACCTTTTGTCGGGTGACCTTTTTGCAAGCAAAAGGCCATGAGGTTAGGCAACACCCATGTCGTCTGACCATTATTTGCAGTCAAAAGGCGATGGGGGCAGGAAACACCTGACGACGATTGAGCGATGCACATAAGTCATGGCCGATGCGGGAAGTATGTGATCGACGTCTCCTGATCAATGTGATTGATACGGCCGATGTGGGAAGCCTACGCGCAACTTCGGCCTACCGTTGCATGTAATACAAGGGTGATGGGTTAAAGCCTAATCCAATGATCACTGAGTGATGTGCAGAGGCCATGACCAATGTGATCGGTCAACGACCAACCTATTTTGAGCGAGTTGCACATGCCATGGTTGATGCCACAGTTCACGACCAATGTCATCTTTCCAATGCCCCTTGTTGTTGGCTGATTGCACTTACCCAAATCACACCGGCCTTGGTTGATGCTGCTTGTCGTTGGTCGACACCGATGTCGCAGAACCGATCCGCACACGTCCAAGTTGATGCATGCAGGCCTTGGGTTATGATGCTTCCCATTGGAGAATGTCTCTTTGAAGAAGAACACTTGCCTTAGATAAGGATGTCTGACCTTTGCCTATGGAAATGTCGACTAATCGATTCACACATGCCACGACTTATGTGTGTAGGCCTTCAATGATATTTCATTCCAATGGCAAACGTCGTTTGTCATAAGTGCACATGCCATGTCATATGTGTGAAGGCCTTGGCAGATGTTCGTGTCTTGTCCTATGTCGCTTACCTGAAGCATACAATCCTTTACGGATGGTGCATGTCGTAGCCTAATGTCATTTGTCACCACACTGATTCAGACACGCCAAAGGTTATGCGTGCATGCATTGGATGATGTTGCATTTCATTGTCCGGAAGTGCTTTCCATATTCTCACTAACCACGTCTAATGTGTCAAGACCTTTGCTAATGTTGCCTGCCATTGATCGATGTTGCCTAACCGATGCATGTAGGCAATGACCGATATCGCCCAGTATATGTCCACACACCACAACTGATGCATTCAGGCGTAGGTCAATTTTACCTGCCATTGTCGATGTCACCTTGTGATGCGCGCAGGACGCGACAGATGCCTTATAGTCGATGTGCACACGCCACTACTTATGCGTGTAGGCCTTGTTTATTGCTGCAGGCCATTTGCTGATGTATCTTGGCTGATGCACACATTCCATATCTGATATCGCCTGGTCGATGCACTTAGACCCTAGCTTATGTCGCCCAGCTGATGTGCACATGACACAGCTGACGTGTGCAAGACTAGGCTGTTGTTTTAGGTTGCTGATCGACGTTGCTTTCAAGATGCGCACATGCCATATTTGTGCAGGCAGGCCTTGACTGCTGCCGCATGTTATTGGCCTAACTCGATTGCTAGATATGCATAGTCCATGTTCATGGTTGCAGACCTTGGTTGTAGCCGCATTTCATTAACAGATATCTCTAGACAGATACGCACATGCCACATCATATATGTGAAAGCCTTGGATGGTACTGTCTACCGTTGTCCGACATTTTCATACCAATGTGTGCAGGTTCAGGATAATGTTAACTTTCCACACCAGAGGAAGAATTATATGTGCAGGCTACGGATGATGCCGACACGTTACATTCCACATCGGTATACAATATTGTAAAAGCTATGGATGATATTGTCATGCTATGTTTGATATTGGATTGTCATTGTGTACAAACCAAAGACAAAGCGGAAAAACTACGTTTGGTCTCGACTGACAATTCTGTGCAGGACAAATAGGAAGCGGGAAGGAAACACCCAACATCGGCTAATCATTGTATGCAGGCCCAAGGCGATGCCGGCAGGCAACGTCTGACGTGGACCGACAATTTGTGCGCTGTCCAAAGGCGATGCGGACAGGCCTTGCCTCATGTCGACTAACTATTTTGTGCAGGCCAAAGGTGGTGTTGCAAGGAAATGCCCGATTTTGGCTTACGATTGTATGCATACCAAGAGCGATGCTGGGAGTCCACACCCAACAATGACTGATGGATGTGCCCAAGCCACGACCGATGTGGGCATTCTATGGCCAACATTCGCTGATCAATGTGTACAGTCCATGACTAATGAACGCGGTTCATGACAAATGTCACTTGGCAGATGCCGCTTGCCGTTGGGCAACGATGCTTGCCTAAAGCGCACATGCCTTGGATGTTGTGACTGTCGTTGCCCAACACAGATGTCGCCCAAACGATGTTCACACGCCCTATCTCATGCGTGCAGGCTGTCATGACCCGAGAGTATACATTAGAAGAAATGGTAATATTCATTGCACAAATATATATGAAATGTAGTGTAGAATTAAAACATTTCACAACATAGTCTCGAATCTCATTTATACAAAACATAGGAAATGCCAATTCTCATTGTCACCATCTTAGCCACACGCATATCTTGGGTCACAACCCATATATCAACAACAAATAAAATATCTAAGTCTATTAAAATGTCTTCCGAATAGAAAGGTTAAGCATAGTTATGTCCTCAATCAAATGAGGATGTACCACAACTTGTTTGAAAGAATGCTAATATCAAAGTTTCATTTAAAATGACTCCTCTCAAATTTCACCTATACCATTAGAGGTAAGACAATATATGGAATTAGTACATTAGAATGCACTAAGTATGGTAACTTGTAATAAAACCATGCTAAAAGGACATTTGTAGAAAACATGCTCTTTTGACGAAAACATAATTACATATGTATAAGAACCACTTTAAAACAAGCTTCACATATAAGTTATTTTCCATGCAATCCACATATTAAAAATATCAATACTTCAAACCACATATAAATATAACACTCATAACAAAGGTTATCCTACGACCAACTTAAGTAAGACAAGAAGAGGCCGCTCATACACCCTCTCCAAGACTACCTAAATAATCCTTAAGACTACTAAGATAAGATTATTCCCTTTTCATTACATTAACTCACCACCTAAGGTTACTCTAAGATTAACTTGAGTAAAATATGAACAAACCACCCATACACCCTCTTAATGTCTACTTAAGCAACCATCAAAGTTACCCAAGATCGGATAGTCTCTATTAATTTAAATTAACTTAAGTCATAGTCATTCATGAATTCAATAAAGAGATATTACATCAAATAAGGACTTCACATAAAGGTATTGATAAAAGACGTAGGGAACCTACATACTAGCATCTTAAACGCCTATTTATGCCATATCTAGATAGCCTCTCATTCCACTACCTAAATGTTGTAAAACTTCTCCAACAATAGAATGTATCACATATGATCAGATTATGCAATAATTAACATAGACCATACGATCTAGGAATGGAAACGAGAGTCTACCTTACTCCGATAGAGGGTGTTCTACTTGCCAAGAGTAAAACATGGACACATCCCATATAGACTCATGGTTAAGGAATATCAGGTGTTTCTTTGTACTCTAGTCTTAAAATAAGTAAAGTTACTTATGAAGCATACTCACTCGGTGCAAGCCCTTGTTCTCAAAGAGTAGTTCAATGACAAGTGCATATGAAGAGGTATAATCTTATAGTCACTACAAAATAATAGTGCACCTCATCAAGCATGGATCAAGTAGGGCTGTCACTCAATAGTCAATTAGGATATCTTAATGACTTTCTTAGATATTGTTTCATGCTGTTCCAGCCAACCTACCCCTAAGTCAATCATTCACACAAAAAGGATAGCATAACAGGTTTCAACTTCAGGGATATTATAACCTCGTTTCTAGTTGAAGGTTACAAGTAGTCGACCCTTTTAACATATTCAAGGTCATACATGACTAAGGAGATTTAGCCTACTAAGTTAAGAGTTCATATTTACATTCTTGACGTATCAAGTATAGGGACATAGGTCTACCAAAACAAGACACACACATCATCATCTTATCACATATACTATAACATACAAGACGTAGATAAGGACAACTAGGTCTAGTAAAACTCACCCTATTCACTCCTTTCACAAAATCAACATATTCATCATAAGGCTCATATACTCAATTAGGAAGAATCTCACCTTAACATCAGGTATATACACATTAGGACATAGCTATTGTATATCATGATCACCTATAAAAAATTAGGAGAAAACATGCTTTCACTTTAATCATATATATAAACATAATCATACTTTACATAGATCAACTGCACAAGCTATAACATAATAATATCACAATTAATAAAGTAATGCCGACAAGGTCATGTTCTTCACAAGAAAAACATATAAGCACTGCCACTCTAAGTGAACCATACCAATCAAAACAACTCAATACATATACTACACATCATAGAAGAAGTAAGGTCAACATACCACAATTCCATCATCAACAACTCCAATCATTAGACAGTTCAACCAATTCAATTCACAAAGGCTATTACCAATAGCCATACACACCATTCTAATCCAACAATCAAATCATACAAAGAACCAAAAATGCATAAAATGAAAATTACACAATCAAGGCAGCCTGTACACGATTCTAACATGATCATTACAGAGTTCCACAGTAAAATACAATCTAAATAACTATTTTATTACCCTTAAATTATAACCAAATCATCTATATTGGAGCCAAAATGAGAAAATCATGATTTGCATGGGTTCATAGAGTTTTTGACTTAAAAAAATCAAATTAGCATCAATCCAATCATAAATCATTGATTCATAACGTTTTATGCAAGAATCCATGGCTAGATTCATTTAAAAGTTCATGCTTTGGGAAAGTCTTAGAAGATCCATATAAAGTTTGGATCCTTGAAGAATGAGAGTTCAAGGATTAACCACCATACCTTCATTAATGAAAATCCACGAAAATTTTGCACATTTGATGGAGAAATCAAGCTCCAACTCCAAACTCCATTCTAGATTCAATAGTGTTCTCTTTGGGGTCTTGGGCTTTGATTTTGAGAAATGAACTCATATTAAGGCTCAAAACATATAAAACCATTTAAAATACCTAAAATGACCCTAACTAACCTCTCAAAATATTTTTAGAACACTATTTAAAATAACCAAATTGCCCTTGACATGGCCGACACATATGTCAAAAATATGCAGGTGTCAATTGGTGAAAGCACCAATGAGGCGTCGATCAAACTTTCCACATCCAGGTTTACCCCCTAGATGTATCCGGCGTAGTCTTCCTTTTGAAGGACTAAGACTAGCCTCTTAGTTTCATGTCATTAAATTCATAGGTTGAAATATTTTGAAAAATTTAGAACTTTCATTATCACTACTTGGATATTTACATAGACCTCTACATACACATAATGTATATTCATATCGAGTATACATAGACCCTTCATATAGGAAGATTACATATCCCTCTAATTTTATTGCTCATACATATATGTAAAATGTAGAAATAGTTCCAATGATTGTCTCATCTCATTCCATCTAAACAAATATCACAATATTGGCATCACCCTTACATCCATTCAACAAGACCATGTATAGGTCATATGAAATTACGATATAGAATTAAAATGAAAGGAATGAAGGAGTCAATGAGCTCATAACAAAATCCGTAAGCTAGAGGATATTTTTTCCCCGGAAAGTTGAGGACCTACCTACTTGGTTGAAAGTACGAATCCAAGCCTTAAACAATGTCACCTTCCAAACTCTTCAACGACCAGAACCTAAAATGTTTGGGGAGAAGGAAAGAAAATGTGGTTACTACTCCGCATGTACTAAGTATGGGATCTTAAGCACCTACACAAGCAAAACATGCTATAAGGGACTTTTTAGTCAAAACATTTCATTTTACCCCTTTAGGGACATAATGCGAAGCCAAGTAACTCATATAAGCCATCCAAACATGTCTACTATCTCAACAAGTAATAATTATCCTAATATACTTGCAACCATGATTTAATACAACCCTAACATCAAGGAATAATAGCAAAAGAATGAATAAGAGACAAATATATCATTATTTACTCACAAGTCCTTATTAAGTCAACTAGTGCAATGACCAAGCAAAGCCCAATAACGTTACTCAATAAAATATCCTCAACAAGTAAACATTACCAATGCCCAACTTTACATATCACGACATTGAAGTTTATATTTCATCATATATTAACACTACAACCCAAGACATATTCATAAATGAACTAATAAACATATAATATTAACAATGTGCCATGGTTACCATGTATACATCACATATTTTCAAATCATAAACATATATAAAAACCTCCTCCTAAGAATCCCCTCAAGGATAACTAGTGCCATGTTTGGGTACAGTCCCATACCACTACCTAGACTAAGCTAGACCACTTAGGTTATCAAAGTTAGAGTTCAAGTCCTTTAATTAGTTTTACCTTTTGGGAATATTTTACCCTAACCGACATAGACCACATAACCTAATGTGGAATTCGGTGTCGTAAAACCCTACACTGAAAGAAGGAGGTGGACTACATTGATAGGTAGTACCAAAACATGAAACATAGCCACTACGTGGATCCACTAACTAGTATACCTATGGGGGCAACATAGTTCAATAACAAGGAGATATAGTTGGGACCCTCTTTATACGCCACACATTATAGTCTCTAATCTCAAGAGTAAAGTAGTGTTCCTACCTTCCCTATGTGGGAAGTAACACTCCTTTATATAGTCTCTCGGTGCTAAGCTAGAGTCCCTTTTTGAAATGTCTTTATGCCTTTATTTATCAATTATAGCTTAATTTAGTCCATTGGGTCTACCCTTTGTCTAATCATCAACATCAATAGCTCAATAAGAAATATATGTGTATAAGTCCTTTCATCACATTTCATATAAGTGAGGTTAACACATTAGCATTTCATAGCATATTAAGGCACATTGATAGTTTTCACCATACTTATATCACATAAACCTTAATAAACCTCACAACATAGTCAAGACATTTCAATTCAACATCATACCACCCTATAATCCCAGTATAAGGCATGCTTCGATGTAATATCATGGTTTAACAAAAATTAATCACAATTGGAAATAAAGATACAGATTCTAAGACTTACCAAGTCTTCCTCGTAATCTACCATGAAGGTCTTACCATCAACCCATAACTCAACCCAACGTGGGAGTAACATCATCAGAAAATGATAATCAAAAGAATAACAATGCCAATTTCATCTCCATAACACAGATCATCTTTAGATCACAACTTGAGACAATATACACAGTCTAATTTCACATTATTATTCATAACCTAAATCATTTCTTAAGAACTAGCATGATAGGCCTATAATCAAATCATAAACTAACTCAATTGAATGATCACAATACAATGTAGGTCAAGATCACTACCTAAGGTTAGGGATAGAGGATTATATTCCTCAAATTGGATCAATCGATCAATAATTACAATGAACAAGTTAAATTACAGTTGAATCTACTAAATATAACCCTAAGAATTCATTAACAACTCAATCCATAACTTCAATTTCGTAATTGAATGAAACCTATAAGAAAAATCAACTTTTTGAAATCTATTTTGAAGGAACCCTTTGAGGAAAGAGTCTCAAAGGTTAATGAACCAATACCTTAATGTTTCTCAATAATTTGATGGTGAACTCGTTCCTTTCCATCCCCCTAACCCTATTCCTTGTTAATCTTCAATGGTGAGTTCATGTAGAGAGAGAAATAAGAGAGAAGAAGAGAGTTTATTTGAGAGATATCTTAAGGTTAATGTGGGTTGGGAGTATTTATAAAGGGTCTCAATAAACTTAATTAACCCCCTTAGCCCCTAATTATACTGCCTAACCCCTTAGCTAATTAAATGAAATCATTTATAATTTGGTAGTGAAACTCGACCCTCAAACACGATATCCTGATCGACGGGCCGTCTGTGAGTCGATGGACAGCCCCCCCTCAGTCCTCCACTCCATTGTCTTGGTCATAGACTTTGCAGGTGAGGGATTCTTCCATATTGTGTAAGTATGGTATGGCATTGGCATCGACGCCCCGTCGATCCTCACTCACACCATAGCCTACACCTCTGCGCTCCGTCGATGATTTCAGAGGTTGTGCGGGTGAAGGCAGCTTATCATCAAGCCTAAGTGTAACCGGATGTACACTGACAGATAGTGCTGCATCAAACTACAGGGGTCCTCTTCAAAGGCCGTTAGTTGGTCCTTGGGGAGTCGTAACCGGATGTTTCAACCATGAAACAACTAAAACACCTATTAGATAAGATTCCACCAATATTCCTACATTTCTAACTCCTAAAAAAGTTAGTCAAATAGGCTAAGGGACACTAACATCCGTTTCAACCAACTTCTCAGACATCGTGGACGTTCTTGGACGTTTTGGTTCTTACACCTCCTAAATGTCCTATATTCATTTAAATTGGACTTATAAACAGTACTTCCACCTCATGAAACCTATGTTAGACTTTACACTGTTTCTTGGATTTTCAAGGTGTTACATTATCCCCCCCCCCCCGGGAACATTCGTCCCCGAATGACACTAAAATTCTTCTTAAGGAAGGAATAGACTCAAGACTAGAAGCCCAACAAATAACAAATATAAAATCAACAGAAAGCATGTCATTTCAACAAGGCAAATATAAGAACTCATATTACCACACATAAGTCCCAAAACACTTCATCGTGAGGTATTTCCTTCTCACAACACTTATGATCTCAACATATATTACATGAGTCAATTAGCACAAGGTTCTACTTAAAAACATGATGCCTATCATTACATAAAGACCCTGAATATCAAATGCATATAACAACTCAAAACTAGTTAAAAGAAAATTTTCATGTTTTTAAGAGGAAAGCTACTGTAACTTCACTGTAAGTTTTTCAAAAATGCATAAGGTACAAAACTTCAGCAAAAAATCAAGAAACTTCGATATATAGTCATATTTATATTATTAAAAAGAATTAATAACCTTAATCCTCAAAAAGATGAGGGTAACGGGACTTCATTTCGGCCTCGGCCTCCCATGTTGCACCATCAACTAGATGATTTTTCCATAACACCTTTACGGAAACCACCTCTTAATTCCTTAACTTCTTGACTTGCCTATCAAGAATTTGAACCGGAACTTCCTTATAAGAGAGGTTATCCTTGACACCAAGACCCTCAATAGGAAGAAGGGACCCGGGATCACTGATACACTTTTTCAACATAGAAACATGGAAAAATGGATGAACCAAAACCAATTCACTAGGAAGATTCAAATCATAGGCGACCTTACCAACCCTTTGCAAGAATTCATAGGGACCCACAAAATGAGGACTCAATTTCCCCTTCTTGATAAATCTAACCACCCCTTTCATTGGTGAAATTTTCAAATACACCTTATCACCTTATTCAAACTCCGAATCCTTTCTCCTTTGATCGGCATAAGACTTTTTCCGACTATAGGCCGTTTGAAACTTGTTCCTTATGATATGAACCTTTTTTAAAGTCTTGTAAATCAAATCGGGACTAACAAATGGTGGCTCACCCACTTCAAACCATCCAATAGGAGACCTACACCTCCTACCATATAAAACTTCATAGGGAGCTATAGAAATGGATGAATGAAAATTATTGTTGTAGGCATACTCCACCAAAGGTAAATGTCTATCCCATCTCCCTTTAAAATCAATGATGCACACCCTAAGCATATCTTCAAGGGCTTGTATCGTACCCTCCGCTTGACCATCCGTGTAGTAATGAAAAGCGGTGCTCAACTTCACAATAGTACCTAACCCTTTTTTGAACGACCTCCAAAACCTAGATGTGAATTGTATGCCCCTATCTGATAGAATGGATTACAGAATGTCATGGCGGCACAAAATCTCATCAAGGAAGATTGTTGCATAATCCTCTCCAAATATGAAGACGTGACGGGAATAAAGCGAGCGGACTTAGTCAATAGATCCACAACCACCCATATGGAATCATAAGACTTTTGAGTCCGAGTTAAACCTACTACAATGTCCATATTGATGTCTTCCCACTTCCAAGTAGGAATTTGGATATCTTTTAGTTAGCCAACCGACTTTAGTTGTTCGGCCTTTACTTGTTGTCAATTCGTATACTTAGAGACAAACTCTGCTATGTCCCTTTTTGGACATTCCATCCTATATATCTCCTTTAAGACATGGTACATTTTTTTCGACCCCGGATGAATTGCGTAGCGAGACCCATGTACTTTTTCAAGGATCGATCCCTTAACCCATCTACATCGGGAACACATACTATCCCTTTGTACCTTAACACACCATCCCCCCCTAAAGTGTATGTTCATTCAACTTGCCGAGAATTGATTCTTTTAACTTCATTAAGGCTAAATAAAGGTATTGTTTGGACTTCACCTCAACCACTAAAGATGACTCAGTCTTATGATGAACTATTGCACCCCCATCCGGAGAACTCGCCAACCTCATCCCCAACATAGCCAAACATCTACTTCCCTTGCTAGGTCCTTCTTGGCTTTGTCATGATGGGATACACTACCCATAGTCATCCGACTTAGGGCATCCGCAATTGTATTAGCCTTGCCGGGGTGATAAAGGATACTCATATCATAATCTTTCAACAACTCTAATTACATTCTTTTTTGGATATTTAACTCCTTTTGGGTAAACACATTTTGGAAACTATTATGATCGGTAAAAACATCAACATGAATCATATACAAGTTATGCCTCCAAATTTTCAAAGCAAACATCAAGGCCGCAAATTCAAAGTCATGAGTGGGGTAGTTTCTCTTATGTACCTTTAGTTTCCTAGAGGCATAGGCTATCACTTCCCAGTGTTGCATAAGCACATACACCAAACCCACATGGGATACATCACAATACACAACAAAACCCTTTGAACCCTCCGTAAGGTCAAAAACCGAGCAGAAGTAAGCCTATCTTTCATAATTGGAAGCTTTTCTCACACTCCACCGACCATTTAAACATCTTAAATTTTTAAGTCAAGGTAGTCGAAGGAGATGCAATGGATGCGAAACCATCCACGAACCTTCTACAGTAACCCGCTAAACCTATGAAACTCCTAATATAAGTCAGATTCAATGGTCTAGGAAAGTTTTTTACCGCTTCCATTGTCCTTGGGTCTACTTCAACTCCCTCACTAGAAATGATGTGCCCAAGAAAAGTCACCGACCTCAGCCAAAATTCACACCTACTATATTTGGCATACAATTGATTTTATTCAAGGGTTTGCAGTACTACATCCAAATGATCCATATGATCATCCTCATTTTTTGAATATACCATGATATCCTCAATGGAGACAATGACAAATGAATCTAGGTAATTTCAAAATACTCTATTCATTAGGTCCATAAATGCTGCCAGAGAATTAGTGATACAGAAAGACATGACCAAGAACTCGTAGTGCCTATACCTAGTCCGAAAGTCCATCTTTGCTATATCCTCCCCTCTCACCCTAAGTTGATTATATCCCGAAGTCAAGTTTATCTTTGAAAAGTAACTCGCCCCTTAGAGTTGGTCAAATAAGTTATCAATCCAAGGGAGAGGGTACTTATTCTTAATGGTGACCTTGTTGAGTTAGCGGTAACAATACACATTCTCAAGGACCCATCTTTTTTCTTCACAAACAAAACGGGAGCACCCAACGTAGAAATACTAGTCCTTATAAAACCCTTATCTAGTAAATCCTTGTGTTGAGCCTTTAACTCTTTCAACTCGGACGGAGCCAACCAATAAGGAGGAATTGATATGGGATTTTTATCCGGTATCAAATTTATGCAAAAGTCAATATCCCGTTCGGAAGGAATACCAGAAAGGTCATTGGGGAATACCTCTATAAATTCACTCACTACGGGTACCGACTCAATGGAATGAACTTCGGAGTCTATATCTTGGACTTTTACCATATGATAAAGACAAGATTTTGAGACCAGTTTGAATGCTTTTAAACAATAAATAATACGACATCTAGGAAAAGTATTTCCACCTTTCCACGTGACAACGGTTTTGTTAGGGAAGTTAAACCTCACCAGTCTATTCCTACGATCAATGGATGAAAAACTTGCATCCAACGAATCCATACCCAATATAATATCAAAATCAAGCATATCGAGTTCCACTAGATTAACATAAGAAACTCTATTGGGCAACATTATTGGACAATTTCAATACACCTTTTTTGCAACAACTAACTCACTCACAGTAGTAGACACTATAAAAGGTTCATTCAAAATACCGGGTAAAATATCAAACTTCTCAGATACTAGAGGTGTAACAAATGATAAAGTAGCGGCGGGATCAAGTAAGAAATATACATCAAGAGAAAAAACATTCAACATAACGGTCACCACATCGGGAGAAGTCTCTTGCTCACCCCAAGAGTAGAGAGCATAGAAATGGTTCTTCTTTAGATCATCAGTAGAACTACTTGCTTGAGCTTGTCCACCACCCTTTTCTTGAATTTTTAAGTTTGGAAAATCTCTCATATTGTGACCACTCTTGCCATAACTAAAGCAATTATTCGTCCCCTTAACGCAATCACCATAATGCTTTTTACCACACTTTCAACAAGTTTGCTTCTCATTTGATGAATTAGTACCTTTTCCCATCACAAAATGTCTCATTTGGACTCTAGGATCAGAGACCATGGAAGGAGCATATTTGGACAACTTAATGAATTCCAAAGAGTACTTATGGACACTCTTTCTTCCTTGGCAATGATTGATGAACTACATCACTTTCTCCTCCCTTATCTCCATAAGGAAGAACAGATCTAGAAAAGCCGCCTTAAAGTTCTCCCAGGTCACCGGACCACCCCTCAACGGCCTATTATCCCTCTATTACACATACCAAGGTTGAGCCACATCCTTGAGTTGGTATGTGGCCAACTCGGCCTTCTTAGTTGAAGACACCCCCATAGGATATAGTATCTTGTAGACCTCATCGATGAATTCTTGGGGGTCTTCATCAATCTTAGACACATAGAAAATAGGAGGGTTCATTCGAGAGAAGTCCCTTAGATGGGAAGCGATAGTAGTAACTTTTTGATGACGACTGGGAGCAATATCCCGATTGGCTTGAACCGTCATAGATTAGGCTTGAACCTTCGTGGCTTGTGCTTAAGTATTTATTGATTGGGCCATTAGAGAAAGAATAACCCTCATCTCAGACTCCGTCATAGGGGGAGGGTTAGCTAGGGCTCGCTTAACATTAGCATCTTTTTCAAGCGGAGGAACTTGCTCAATGGGGAGGATCTCCCACATTAGAAACTTCCTCCTCAAGTCTATTAGCTGCATTCCTTCAAGTTATCATGTTTTCTATAAGCACAACAATAGGATTTGACGCAAAAGCAGACCATAAGTATACTCTATTGGATCGATATTAGATTTCTATGAAAGAGATCGATTCCTAAGCATCATATAGGTTCTTACTCATAAGTGTGGTGTGCTTCATAATGATGAATACCAACCTACATAGACTTGGTAGAGAGAGAGACATAACTCAATGATATTAAACCTCATCCTCTAATACCATGTTAGTCACATCCAGGTTTACCCCCTAGACGTAACCAACGTCGTCGTCCATTTGAATGACTAAGACTAGACTCTAGTTTCATGTCATTACATTCATAGGTTGAAAAATGTGGAAAAATTTAAAACATTCATTATCACTAGTTGGAGGTTTACATAGACCTCTACTTCATACACAAAACATTAATTCATATCGAGTATGCATAGACCCTTCATATAGGAAGGTTACATAGCATTCTACTTTTATTACATATACATATACGTAAAATATAGAAATAGCCTCAACGATTGTCTCATCTCATACCATCTAAACGAATATAACAATATAAATCTAAACGAATATAACAATATGGGCATATCCCTTACATCAGTTCAACAAGACTATGTACAGGTCATACGAGAGTCTAATATTCAATTAAAAGTAAAGGAATGAAACAGTCAATGAGCTCATAACAAAATCCGTAAGCTAGAGGATGATATAGCCCTCGAAAGTTGAGGACCTACCTTACTTTGATGAAAGGAAGAATCCAAGCCTTCAACAATGTCACCTTCAAAACTCTTGAATGACCAGAACTTACTACATTTGGGGAAAATGCAAGAAAATGAGGTTAGTACTCCACATGTACTAAGTATGGAATCGTATGCACATACACAAGAAAAACATCCTAAAAGGGACTTTTAGTCAAACATGTCATTTTACCCCTTTAGGGACTTAACGCAAAGTCAAGTAAGTCATATCAACCAACCAAACATCCTCACTATCTCAACAAGTAATACTTATCCCAAAATAGTTGAAACCATGATTTATACAACCCTAACATCAAGAAATAATATCACAAAAATGAATAAGAGTTAAACATATCATAGTAAACAAGAAAACTACTCACAAGTCCTTATTATGTCAACAAGTGCAATGACCAAACATAGCCCCATAACCTTAGTCAATCAAGTATCCTCAAGAAGAAAACATGACCAATGTCAAACATTACATATCATGACATTTATGTTTATATTTCATCATATATTAACATTACAACCCAAGGCATATTCATAAATGAACTAATCAACATATAGTATGAAAAATGTGCCATGGTCACCATATATACATCATACATTATCATAACAGAAACTTATATAAGAACCTCCACTTAATACTCCCTTCAAGGCTAACTAGTGCGTTGTTTAGGTAGAGTCACATACCCCTACCAAGACTAATCTAGACCCCTTAGGTTATCCAAGTTAGAGTTCAATTCCTTTAATTCTTTTTACCTTTGGGAACATCTTTCCCTAACCGACAGAGACCACATAAGCTAGTGTGGAATCTGGTTTCATAAAGCCCTACCCGAAAAAAGGTGGACTACTTGCAATGGTAGTACCAAAACATGAAACATAGCAACTACGTGGATCCACTAACTAGTATTCCTATGGGGGAAACATAGTTCAAGAACTAGGAGATATAGTTGGGACCCTCTTTATGCGCCATGCATTATAGTCTCCAATCTCAAGATTATAGTAGTGTTCCTACCTTCCCTATGTGGCATGGGACTCTCCTCAATCTAGTTCCTTCGGTGCTAAGTTAGAGTCTCTTTTTGAAATGTCTTTAAGACTTTAATTCACAATCATAGCTTAATTTAGACCATACGGTCTAACCCTTGTATAATCATCATCATCAATAGCTCAATAAGAATTGTATGAGTATAAGTCCATTCATCACAATTCATATAAGTGAGGTTAACACATTAGCATTTTATAGCATATTAAGGCACACTGATAGTTTTCACCATCCTTATATTACATACACCTTAATCAACCGCACAATATAGTCAAGACATTTCAATTTAACATCATACAACCCTATAATTCTAGTATAAGTCATGCTAAAATGTAATATTATTGCTTAGCAACAATTACTAACAATTGGAAATAAAGATAGAGATTCTATGATTTACCAAGTCTTTCTCATAATCTATCATCAAGGTATTACCATAAACCAACAACTAAACCCAACTTGAGGAGTAATATCATCACACAATGATAAATAGCATAACAAGGCCAATTTTATCTCTATAACACAATTCATCTTTAGATCACAACTTGAGACAAGATATATAGACTAATATCACATTATAATTCATAACCTATATCACATCTCTAGAACATTCATGATAGGCCTATAATTCATCTTAATTTAAGCATAATAACACCATAGGAGAGTAATCAAATCAAAAACCAACTCAATTGAATGATCACAATAGTATATAGGTCAAGATCATACCAAGGGTTAGGGATATGAGGATCATATTTTTCAATTTACATCAAACCATCAACAATTACCATAAACAGGTTGAAATACATGTTAATATACTAAATATCACCCTAAGAATTCATTAACAAATGAATCCATAACTTTAATTTTGTAATTGAATTAAACCCACAAGAAAACTAAACTTTTCGAAATTTATTTTGAAGCAACCCTTTAAGGAAAGAGTCTCAAAGGTGAACAGAACCCATACCTTAACGTTTGTCAACAATTTGATGGTAAATTCATCACTTTCCTACCCCCAAACCCTAGTCCTTGCTAGTCTTCAATGGTGAGTTCATGTAGAGAGAGAAATAAGAGAGAAGGAAGAGAGTTTATTTGAGAGTTGTCTTTAGGTTAATGTGGGTCGGGAGTATTTTTAAAGGGTCTTAATCAACTCAATTAACCCCCTTAACCACTAATTAAACCGCCTTACATCATAACTAATTAAATGAAATCACTTAAAATTTGGTTGTGAAACTCGACCCTCATAGACGAGACACCAATCGATGGGCCGTCTGTGAGTCAACGGACAGCCCGCTCTCCATCCTCCACTCGGTCGTCTTGGTCAGAGACTGTGCAGGGAGGGATTCTTCCAAATTGTCTAAGTGTGGGACGAACGGTTGGCATAGATGATCCGTCTATCCACACACGGACCGTAGCCTGAATCTCTGCACTTTGTCGATGAGTTCAGCGCCTGTGCGGGTGAAGGGACATTCTCCACCAACTTAAGTCAGAGACGAAGAAGCCCCGTCGATCCACACACGTACCATCTTCTGTCTCATCGACGAATGCCGTGAGGCAGTATTGCATCAAACTACCAGGGTCCTCCTCAAGGAACTTTGTTTGTTCTTGGGGAGTCATACCTAGACGTTTCCACGATGAAATAACTCAAAAACCTATTATTGACCTTTCGAACAAATCTGCACATTTTCGACTCCTAAAAGTTAGTAAAATAGGCTAAGGCACCCTAACATCCCTTTGAACCAACATTATGGACATTCTTGAACGTTTTGGTTCTTAAACCTCTTAAACGTCCTATATTCATTTTAAATGGACTTAGAAACAGTAGTTAGACCTCATGACACATATGTTAATGTGTCTTGGATTTTCAAGGTTTTACAAAACGACAGGCTATTTTGGCAGCCGTTGTTTGTTTAAGAGGCTATACAAAGTGGGTCTTATGCTCCCACCACCAATTATGGGGCTATGCCAAATCAATGGGGCGTTGAAGACCTAAAGTCCGTTGATTGGCCTCGTTTGTTGGGAATATTTTTGCAGTCTTGACCAACAAGTTTGATCCTCGTTAAGGACACTTAGGGTGTTCCTTGGTAAGTCGTGCCCGGACGTTTCCAACATAAATACACTCGTATATATGTTAGGAACCTTCACATCAATTTGATTAAAAATCATGTCAAACATACCAAGGCGCTTTAGAACGCACAACCACGTCTCAAGGCTATCTTTCGAACGTCTTGCACGTTTTACCTCCAAACTCTTCCAAACTTTAAAAACTGCCTCTATACACTATTATTTAAAATTTAAGACTTTAAAACCTCATGAGACACATGTTAGGCTCTAGATTCACCTTGTTCATTTTAGGGACGTCACATTCTTCCTCATTTTGACAACATTCGTCCTCGAATGACACTTTCTTCATTTTAAACACTTTTCAAGAGATAAGGCTCAAGAATAACAGCTCATAAACATACCATACAATATACAATAAACATAGATAGGAGGAACATAAAGTCCACATCATAAGAGAATCAAAACACAACAACAATGTAGACACAACATCTACTACTCATTATGTAATAAGACCCTACCTTTTCATATCTTATAAGAAAAACTTCACCCTCCGCATATTACCATGATCATGTACATCAATTCTATACACATTATAACAATTTTTAATGGAAAAACAATTTGGTTAAATTTTTTGAATTCATTACAGTGAAGCACAAATTCCTCTATAGTGAAGCATAGTAACTAACACACTAATGCAACATTAAAGCAATTTATTAAAGAAGCATGACAATATGAGAGAAAAGATCACACAATCTCATTTTGCAACATAGACATAACTTCATGAAAATGCACAATGCAAGGAGATTAATGTAGTTCATTTTCTACTAGACTCCTAAACAACATGCAATATGCTACTATAACATTCTACTTCACATGCTTGAATGGAATAGAAGAGAAGATACAACAATATGCAACCGAACTACTCACCATAATCCACCACTTAGAAGGAACCCATATCAACTAAAGAGAAAACTATAACTTACGCACATCATCACCCAACTTTGTTCCTTTAGCTTGGAGAACAAAGAAGCGATTCTGTCTTGGATCATCACCATCCAAAACACTTGGGAAAACTTGATTAGACTATCTTCCTCTAGACACAATATTAGGACAATCCCTCACCTTATGACCATCTTTACTCTAATAAAAGCAACCACCTATACTAGTTAAATATTTCACAAAGTGCTTCTTCCCACAAGTAACACAAGTAGGCTTACCCACATGGGAAACACTATCTCTAACAATATTGACCTCATGAGAACTAGATCCTTCATACTTTGGATCCCTCTTCTTGAACCTAGGTTGGTTTTGCTATTCGGCCTTAATCCTCTTCAAATTCCTTGAGTTCCTACTATGTTTAAACTATTCAATGGATTGTGCATACACCATAAGCCTAGACAAGTTCATGTTATTATGGAGCATGGATGAACAAAACTTTTCTTTCACAAGGTCGGCAACATCTAACATAAACATATATATCTCATCCCTAGGGTTATACACTAGGTATTGAGCATACCTCAACAACAAGGTAAACTTCAAAGAATAAACTTCAACACTAATATTACATTGACTAAGGATAATGAACGCCTCAACCATCACCTCTCTCCTCTCACAGGGAAAGTAATTTCCTAAGAAATCTTCCTTAAACTCTACATACTCTATGGACCCAACTTAACCAACCTATTATCTTTCAATTGAGTGTACCACACTTGAGCAACATCCCTCAATTAGTACGATGCTAACTCCGCCTTCTCTATAGAAGTCACCCCTATGGCACTCAACACCTTCTGCACACCATCGAGAAACTCTTGGGGATTCTCTCTCACCATAGAACCAAGGAAAATACGAGGATTCATCCTTAGAAAGTCCCTCAATATATAGGTCATTGTACTCTCTAGAGTATTCACCCTAGGATCAATACCCCTATTCACATGAGTTGTCATGGCTCGGTTTAGGTCAAGAAGAGCCTCTTTAATCTCTCCATTAGTCATATCAAGGGGAACCACTGGAAACTCATCCTCTTGTCCAAATATAGGGACTTGCTCACCTTGTGTAACTTGCACACCTTATAGAGCTTGTCCACTTTGAAGAACTTGCTCATCTTGGGGAGGAACTCCCTCATGCACCCTTTCTTCTTCAACCTTTCTTGTGGCCATTCTTCTTGTAGTAATATCCTATAAACACAAGGAAAAACATTAAGAAAGGACACTCATTACGTTTAACTCTACGACAAGAAATAAGAGTAGAGAAGAAAGGGAACTCTATTGTCCTATAGCCTCTCACTCATGGATGGTTACCAACTCACATCAATGAATCACACTCTACTAGACGTGGATTTTACGAGACTTTAAATTCTATAGACTACTTCATAACCTTTTACTCTGATACCAAGTTTGTCATGACCCGAGAGTATATCCTATAAGAAATGGTATTCTCAAATTATGGCATGACTTATTCAGCCTCTCAGCGGTCTCATACATGACCTTAGACATCATTCATTACATAAAGATATGTGAAAAGTAGTGCGACATTGAAATTTTTCACTACATTATGTCAAATCTTATTCATAAAAACATAAGAAATGATAAGTCTCATTGTTTCCATCTTACACACACGAATATCTTGGGTCAGAACCCATATATCAACACATGGAAAATATCTAAGTCTATTACAATGTCTTTGGAATAGAAAAGCTAAACATAGTGTCACAACTAGAGATCACCCCCCAAAAGTAAAATGGCGTACTTGACTCTCGAAGGTCTTTTGCGAGCCCATAGCTATCATTCATCGTATTTTCATAGGAAATTTATCAAGAAATTTAAAACATTCATAGAACACCATATGCTAGAACATCGTTTCCATTATAGATAAAAAAAATCTCATAATACATATTTTGACTCTAAGCCTCACTTGCCATGATAGACTAACCATCATTAGATTAGATTAGGCACACGACCCTTACAACATAAAGCTATAAGTAAATTATTATATAATTTTGAATAAAACATGACATAGGTAATCCTTGAATCTTAAGGATCCCTTTCCTTGAACTTGGGGAAGTTGTCCAACTCCTTCACTTTAAGAGACATCCGACAGCCATAACCACCTACACTTTGTGTAAAAAGATGAAGAAGAATGGTATTAGTACAAAAATGCACTATGTATGGCAACAATTTAAAAATGTGCATTTAAAGAGTACATTTTACATTAAAACCATGCATCATGTCTTTTAGTAAAACTTCATGAACAATGATACCATAAGTACAATATAGTTCACATACTTCATATACACATTGACACTACTAACAATATAACATAAACACACATATTACATTTATGGAAAATTAAGAATTTTGATGACATTATCTTTCTTTTACCTTAACTCCTTAACTCACAAGTAACCCTCTAGTGATACTTGGTGCAATGCATGACTAGTGTCCCACTCCACTATCCATACTCAAGCATCACCTTAAGGTCACTAATGTGAATGTTCATGAAACCTTCTGTAACTTAAACATACACATTCATATAACATAGCATATAATGAGATTCAGACTTTACATATGACCCAACACATACTTCATGGACCACATAGAAGACTCATTCCAAGATAACCTACAAGTCAACACTCCCAATGACATCATAATAGGCAATAGTCGACAAATAGCATACTTGTACTTCACATCATATCGAAATCACAGAACTGTACTCATAATCCCAATATAATCCTACTAGTTCAATATTTGAATCCTTATAACCTCACACGTACTTAGTAAACCTACAAAGATACTACAAGCCTTAACATTTACATCATACATTGATATGGCAAGCATAGACAACTTCATACATACCAACAGAGACCTTAATCATGTAGTCACTAAGACCAACATTATGCATATAAGGTAAGACCTCATCAGATAGACTCAATAGGATCAATACTATGAATATTACCATAACAAGTAAATGAACACTACAATGGCATGCATAAGGAACATCAACATATATATATATATATATATATATATATATATATATA
>NC_028640.1:32929274-32959075 GCF_001406875.1 Solanum pennellii
TATATATATATATATATATATATATATAAAACATCTTCCTAGAACACCCTTCAAGACCTACTTGTGCAATTCATAGGAAAGTTCATTACTCTCAACTATCCTTAAGAAACTTACCTTAGGTTATCCTAATTAGGCCTCCTTACATTACTTCTATTGTTCATTTTATAGTAGGGAAACAATATAATTAACTGACATCAAGATCATGTATGCTAAACATGGAATTTAGTATCATCCCCTCACACTAAAGATGGGATCTTACTTGACAAGGTATGACATGAATATCATGATAGCTTCTTAGGTGGATCCACTTTGCTTGGCCCTACGACGCAACATAGTTTATTGAACTTGGAGGTATACATCGAAACCCTCTTTGTGCCAATTGAACATTATAATTATACACCTTTTGCGGACTATGGTGAACAAGCCTTTCCTTTGGGATGGGACAACCCTAATCATAAAGTCCACACAGTGCTAAGATAACTTCCCTTTATTTAAAAGACTTGATTAACATTACTTTATAAAAATATGATTTAGGAGATTAACTCTTCATATGCATAGCTCTAGGTTATAGATGAGAATGTCCTTTCATAAACCTAGCTCATGTAAGAAAACCTTTCATATAATAATAGCACATATAAGACATTGTCTAGATTAGAGTAAAATTGAGCTAACCTTTCAAGACACCCTACTTTACTAGAATACCATATTATGCTTCATTCATACATTTCATGTGTGTGTGTGTACATATATATAAGAAGACCTTTCACATATACTATCTTCGACCAACATGTTCATACTTCATTTCATTCATGCATAAGTGTATAGGTGTACACATATGAGCAACCCTTTCATATAAACACATTTAGACACTACACATATTAATACTTCATCATATCACACAATTTCATGTTCCTAGTTTAGTCATGCATTCATATTAATATACATAGAGTAATAACCCTACGAAATATTCTCTTAAGGTAGACATGTGTAATGCATACACAAGGTAACATACCCTTGTCTGCACTAGCACACCTATCAAGGCATCCTAGTTAAGATATATTAACATACTATCATGAACATATTCTTCCCATACCTAGTAGTAGACATTACGTGCATATGACAACTTTCCTTTCATTAGCTACCTTGAGTCTATCCTACTTATTGTCATGCATGAGGTGTGTGTGTGCATTTCACAACATGATCACGTAATGACAACAATCCTAACATTGAGGCAGCCACCTTACAAAAGTCAAAATGCACATTCAAGTCCCTTAAATCATAGACAACTAACAAATAGTGTAATAAGAACTATGGACCACACACAACAACATTGTGAGATAGGAGATAAGACATCTTTATTAGTTGAATCAAAGTCTCCTTTCATTGGCTAAGATCACACATTTGTATAAGGGTACATAGGTAGGGTTATTCATCAACAGACTCCATCAATTATAAAAATGTAGACCAAACTAACCCTAACAACCTTATTCACATCTAGAAATTAACATTAATACACCTAGAACATAATACTAGATTAGAAGACTAAGCATAAAACCTCATGTGTGTGATCATCATAAACACACTTCACCAAACATCAATTTTTCTTCAAGTCCATGATCACAACATATATATATATATATATATATATATATATATACAGAGAGATAGAGAGAGAGAGAGAGTGAGAGAGAGACAATAAGGTAAACACCGCCACCATAAGTGCACTATACAGATCAATGCCATTCAAGGCCAATTCTAGTACCATATGCTAGGAATTAGGATGAACTCACCAATTATCCAAGCTTTGATCACCATTGATAAATTCCCAACAATTAATCATTAATTTACATAAGGGAATATAGAAATAATCAATTCATTATAATCTAAACATAATTCATTAATCATCTAATCTAGATCAAAAGACCCACATTATATCATAATTTGCCAATTTGGGAAGATCATGGATTCATCATAGAATTCGATTGAAATTCATCTTTAAAATAGTATATAATCATCAATTTATATTAAACATGTTTTTGAAATCAATTAGAGAAATAACCCATGACTATATTGAAAGGAACAATTTTGAATATGAAATCTTCTTTGAAAAACCTTGAAGGAACTACTGAGATGAATGGATAATTAAGGATGAAGCAAAACCATACCTTCTTTATTTAAGACCCATGAAATTGGAGAAGAAAACGTTTGAATATTCATATTCTAGCTTGAGCTTGAGTTTTCCCTCTAATGGAGGTTTGAGAGAATTTGGAAGAGAATAGCTTTTGGAATTTCTGCTTCTTATTGAGTATTGGGGTTTTGCCTTGGTAAAAGGGTAAAATATTACTTAAAACCCGTGAATAACCAACTCCCAAGTTACCTAAAATAACTCCACATTAATTGGATACTTTTAGTCAAGTCTAACTTAACTTCAATTTTCTGAATTATCTTCGGGGAGAAGCCCGCGAAGCAGAGCTGTTCCCGCATGATTTTTGGAATTAATCGTTGGGGAAGTGTAGTCCGGGTTGTGTAAAAAATATATTTTCTATATAGGACATAGTCCGTGATGCAGACCTATTTCACCAAGGAACAAAGTCTTGTTGCCGTGGCAGCTTGTTGGCCAAAGAATGGGCCTCCTCAAGGACCCTAGGGTGGTTCTTGGGGAGTCGTGCCCGGTTGTTTCGACCCTAAATACACTCTTATATATGTTATGAACCTTCCCTATAAAATTTAGCATAAAAAACACATAAAACATACCAAGGTACACGAGAACATACAGGCACGTCTAAGCACTAACTTTCGAACATCTAGGATGTTCTTGGGCGATTGACCTCCAAATCACTTAAAATAAAGACTTTATTAATATATTAATAACCTTTAATGAACATGTGAGACTCTAGGTACCTTCATTCATTTTGAGGGACAATACAATATTCCGTACTTCATCCTCGAATGACACATGGAGCATTTAAAACAGTTCAAGGACATTCAACACCTATATAGAAGCTCACAACATTAAACACATCATCACATAGAAGTCAATTCAAATAACATTCAACGAGCACAAACTTAATAACATTTTTCACTCAATGCACACAAGGAAGAAAAACCAAATTCACTCACTCCCTTATGCATGAAACACAAAGTTATCTATCATGTTTAGGGGTGGAAAAAACTTTTCCTAATCATTACATGGTCTTTACATTTAGTTTTATTAAGAGATAAACATGTATAATCATTTAGATCACATATAGGCATATTCAACTTCATCTCTCAAGAAGCAAATAAGCAACTCATACTTAATACACATAGACTTGAGTGAAGTAGATCAACAAGGATGTTTTCATTTAGACATGATACCATTAATGTCATACTTAACATTACCATGTTAAGCTATTTTTAAGAAGGAATGTCATTCTCCACAACACACTTACATGTCATCAAGAGTTCGTACACAAGAAATGCACTTTAATGAGAACTTCTGTACTTTTTAACCAAAGCGTTCTCATACTCCCCTCCTAATGAAGTCATAATGGTAAATCAAACCATACAAATCACAACAATAGGAAGTTATTTCACATAGATTCAATTTCTAGCATAACACTATCTTCCATAAAATATGCATCATTTAAGGAATTTCATAAAATTTATAGGTACATACAAGGACATTGGCTAGGCATACTTTCACTTCTCAAGAGTGAGCCTATATTCATACTTCCCAAGTCATACAAATTACACATTTTAAAAGGAATTCACCATCTTCATTTAGAGGAGACTCAATTACTCATTTTGAGGCAAAGACACCACACATTAAAAGTGACATCTACCATGCTCATTAAATCATTTGATGAAATCTAATGCACATTTAACATATAAAGAAGCACAACAACATTAGCGAAATGCAACTTATCACAAAATCCCTTTTTCATTCAATGAAAACCTTTCAACACATATACCATAATGTCATTTAAGATATGCATAACATATTGAGAACATCCAACTTAAGATTACATGCAAAACTCCTATCATAAACAACCTACTTAGGAACTCTTTGGTTTCAAGGTTGAGTAAGAATAGAAGGAAAAGATAGGGATATCAATAACCTTACTACTCACATCATCATCCCCCACATAGGGTAAACACATTTAAGAGCAACTTAAATCAATCCATGGAGCTTTAGCTCACAAGCATTAATAGCTAAGCACATTATCCCACTCTTGGAATCTATGCTTATGAACAACCTTCATCAACATCACCTAAAGTTACTCTCAAAATAAAGAAGTTCAAGGAACTCAACATAGGAACATCAAGGGCACTAATAATATTACAATCTAGGAACATTATCCCCCACTTGGGGTAAGCCTAATCACATCATACCCCTTACCAACAAAGTCAATTTCATACCAAGAGTAAACACTATAAGATATGGTATTTTCGGAATGCGAAATGGCGTACTTGACCTCTTGGAGGTCTTGTTCAAGTTCTTAGACATCACTCATTGCATATATATGAAAAGTAGTGCAGAACTAAAACTTTTTAATTCAAAATCATAAATCTGAAGTCATTTCATAAAATGTCTAACATATGTCTCAAAACAATCTATGACAACATGAATAACAAGAGTCTTGGGTCACACACAACCCATAAAAGTCTAATATAATGAAAAACATAAAGACAACATAGTGGTTGTAGTCCTCGTATTCTATGAGGAATCACCCAGTCTTCACTTCGTGGAAACCTTTGAACTCTACCCTTCAAGAAATCTCAATCTTCTCAGGACCCTACATGGACAACATGTAGGCAATATGCGTTAGTACAATTAGTACTAAGTATGGAAACATCATATCCAAAATAAGATATTTCAAAGGGTTAATTAATAATACACATTATCATATGAGATAAAGACATAAGCATATCACGAATATCATAAGCATATTAAAGCATCCTAAAACATATGAAAGTTCATTATTGAATCATCGTCTTTCTTACCATTATTAACTATCTGAAAAGCCACCTCTAAGTATCCTTGTGCAAGGCTAAGGTAGCATACCATACAACTACGAAAGTTAAGTATATGTCTTTGTCATTCGTGATCATAGTTCACTTTAATAATTAAGTCCTAAGTTCATCATAAAATATGAGTACTTTACCCCTATCTACCTCAAAACACACTTGTTTAGTGCATGTGAAGCATCCCATCATACCTCACACACTAAGCGTATCTTGAAATCATCCTAACTTGTTCATGTCATCTTAGGAGTCATCTAAGAGACCTACTTCATATTGAATAGGAACTATCACCTTAAGTCAATCATATCAAGGAATGCAACCCTAGTCACTATCAAAGCTAACCATACATCATGTAGGGGTCAAGTCATAGGTAGCTTCAAGTCATACTTGTGCAATGTATAGATGGCATCCCATACTACTATCCATACTAGGTACTCCTCTAGACCTACCTAATCTAAGCTAACTTGTCTGGCAACCTAGTCTATTAAGCTCAACATACTATCATAATAGACCTACTATCATAGATAAAATCTGAACATACTATTCAATCTAAATAAGGAAGGATACAACCATCCTAGAAACCATGCAACTAAAAATTTAGATCAAGATTATCATAGAGGAGCATGAATCCTCAATCCTAAGCTACCATGAGAAACTTATCTCAAGTTATTCAATGAAATGCACCTTACCAGCAAATCAAGCTAACATGAAGTGCATCTTCCATGCATTAAAGCTACCATTAGGAGAGTATAGGCCATTCCCCAAACGCTACCATGAAATGGTTTTTGCCAAACCAATTCAAGCTACCATGAAGGTCTTCACGTCAAGCTACCATGGGAAATCTAATCCAAGCTTCCATGAGATTCAATTTTCTCAACCTACTATTAGTATTTCGACTCAAGCCTCCTTGAAATTCACTAACCCAAGCTACAGTTGAGATCTACCATCTCAAGATATCATGAGTATTTCAAATCAAGCTACCATGCCCGTGTGTTCTCTCACAAAGTCTACTATACAAGGGGAAACCTTACATCTAATCTTCAAGATAATCGTAGTCTACCATGTATTGGTTCATGTTAGGTTCTTAGGTCAACCTAGGGTTAAAATAGTTGAGAACTTGCTTCTTCTAATCATGTTTATATCTTGGTGTAGAATAGATAGGAAAGATCATCAAAATCATCCTCATCATGACTTTACCCCACAAAGCCCTAACAACAATGTTCATAAACCCGAAAAATGACTAATACACTTAATCCTCATGACTCACAACAAATTTCGTGTTAATCTATTCATTTAGATCATTAGAAAGCTATTCTAGTCATACATCATCACATAGGTTCAAGTCCAGCTTCCTAGGTCAAGATCATCCTTAATAAACATAAAACCTTAATCTAGCCTCTATGGCCTAAAATCACCATGATCACCTTCAACATCAATTACTATAGTTCATCATAAAAACATCATATAACATCATATGAAATAATTGAATGCTACCAACTAGATTGGGATCAAAATCAAGCCTTACCGACAATGCAATCTCAGCCTTATTTAGAATGGGGTTGTTTCAATTCACAATAGAAGGAAACTAGGGGAACTACATGGATGGAAGAATTTATTGATGAATAAGATTTACATACCTTAGATTAGAGCCTAAAACCCAAAATTATTCTTTGATCAATTTGTCCTAAGAGAAGCTGTTGCGATTTCTCTTCTTCTTCATTGGTGGTTTTGGTTTATTAGGAGAGAAAGGGGTTAAATAAGTCCTAAAAACCATTTGCAATCATTTACCAAATTACCCAATTACCCCCACATCTATTTAACCCTTTAAGACAAGTCAATCACAACATAATTTTTTAGAACTTTCATCGTGAAACAAGTTCGCGACGCGGAGCTCCCGCATAATTTCTGAAAATATATTCTGTGAAACTAGATTCCACATTTTTCACACGATACAGACCCATAAATTGGACCTCCAAGGCCCAGGTTCGCGATGACGATACACCCCCACCAAGAACAAAAGTTGTTGCCTCGGGCAGCATGCTACCCAAGGTTTGGGTCCTCCTCAAGGACCCCTATGGCAGTCCTTGGGGAGTCTTACCTGGATGTTTCCAAAATAAATATGACTGTATACATTATAGAAACCTTCACTATCTATTTGAGCTCCGAACATTTCATAAAAACACATGGAACATACTTAGGCATTCTAGCATATTTTCAAATCTAACTTTCAAACATCACCGAATGTTCTTCGACGTTTCACCTGCAAACTCTCTAAAAATTTACACACTGCCTCTAAATACTATTTTTAGTCATTTTAGGACCTTATAATCTCATGGACCCACATGTTAGGATCGACATAAACCTAATTCATTTTTGTGTCCTTACCATATCCCCCACTTGGGAAACATTCGTCCTTAGTGAAACCTTGCTAAGCACTTTTATAAAAGACCTACTCTAGACTAGGAGCCAATTGTATATGCATTATTCCTAAATACACATACCCAAGTCAAGGTAACAATTTAATTCCAAGCCAAATATATCTACACATATTCCTATAAAGACCTCATACAAAGGCCCCCTTATCCCCCACTTGGAAATAAGATACACGTGTCTTTTTAACATCAATTCCTCATCATAAGGAAACATCAAATCAAAATCATAAGACTTTCTGAAAACTTTCATAATTCAACAAAGAAGCACATATCGGAAAGTGACATGAGGAGATCACTCTTGATCACCCTTGGATTGGAGAGAAAAGAACCTAGCCTTGGCTTTAGGAACACCTTCCTTACTACTAGCAGCAACTTGCTGGCGTTCCCTCACACTAGCCTTTTATTTAGGGCAATCCATCGTCATGTGGACACTCTCACCATATCCATAGCAACCATCTCTACTAGCAAAACACCTAAACTCAGCTTCTTACCACACCTAGGGAAAATAGGTAGGGAATACTCATTCTTCCTTTGATGTCTAGGGTTAGACATCCTTTTATCCTCATACTTAACCACACTAGAATGACCTTGTCTGCAAAACTTTTGTTGATTCTTAGAACGACCATGTCCATTACACCCCTTTTTGTCCATCCTAATCCTCCATTTCTCCTTCTTAATATTGGACTTTTCTATTGTTTGAGAAAACACCATGAGTAAGGATATCCATGTCATTATGAAACATTATCGTAAGACACTCTTCTTATAGTAGTTCGGACACCTCAGTCATGAACCTATTCATTATGTCTCTAGGGTTTGCTACAAAAATATGGGCATATTTAGACGAAAGAGTAAATTTCAAAGAATACTCCTTAAAAGTCATATAACCTTTCTTGAGGTGTATGAAATCCCCAGCTTATCCTCCATTAATTCCCATGGAAAGAGCTTACCAAGGAACATCAAGTTAAAAGTCTCACAATCAATGCAATCCGCACCTATAGTTCTACTATCTTTCCACTGCTCATACAAAAGTTGGGCAACATATTTCAATTGATAGGCAGCAAACTCTGCCTTTTCACTGGAAGACACTCCCATGATTGCAAGAACCTTATACACCTCATCAATATACACATTTGGATCTTCTTCACATTTCGAGCCATAGAACTCCGATGGATTCATTCTAAGATATCCCTTACTCTAGTAGCATTCATTCCTCCCATAGTATTAGTAAAAGCTACCTCTCCTCTATTAGCTTGGGCCTTTAAGGCTTTAGCGAACAAAGTCATAGAAGCCTTAAATTCCTCAAATAGAGCATTCCCTACTAGAGTCATTAGGAACTTGGAGAAGAACTTGCTCTTGATCATGGGGAGGAATATTTTTCTCCCCACTCCTATATCCTTCCATTCTTGCATTAGACCTTGTGCTAGACATAACATACAAAATCATAGGCAAGCATTAGAAAAGGACATACTGAAGCCTAACTCTATGGCATGACTTGAAAATTGAAGAAGTGGAACTTTCCTTAGTATTCTGTAGCCTCCTACTTATGGGTCTGTCGTGACTCACACCGATGAATAAGACTATACTAGACATGGTTTTTGAGACATTCTAAAACGATTTCATAACCTTATTCTCTGATACAAAGTTTGTCACACCATAAGAGTTACTCTCTAGAAGTTATGGTATTCTCGGAATGCGATATGGCGTACTAGAACTTTTGAAGGTCTTGTACAAGCCCTTAGACATCATTCATTGCATATATATGAAAAGTAGTGCAAACTAAAACTTTTTCTTTGAAATTATGATTCGGAAGTCATTTCGTAAAACATCTAACATATGTATCAAAACCATCGATGACAACATGAATAACAAGAGTCTTGGGTCACAACTCATAAAAGTATAACGTAAAGAAAAACATAAAGATAACATAGTGGTGGTAGGCCTTGTATTTTATGAGGACTCACCAAGTCTTCACTTCTTGGAAACCTTAGAACTCTATCCTTCAAGTAAACTCAATCTTCTCAAGACCCTACATGGATAACATATAGGAAAATTTAAGTTAGTATGATAAGTACTAATTATGGAAACATCATACCAAGCATAAGATATCGCAAAGGTTTAGTCAATAATTGACATCATCATATGAGATAAAGACATAAGCATATCATGAATATCATAATGATATTAAAGCATCCTAAAACATATAAAAGTTCATTCTAAACTGAATTTGATCAATTACTCTTCGTGCTTTGTCAGCAGACATATATATATGCGCAATTTACTTTCTTACTTTTATGAACTATCTCACAAGCCACCTCCAAGTATCCTTGTACAAAGCTAATGTAGCATCCCATACTATTACCAAAGCAAAGTACCTCTCTTTGGTCATAGTTGATCATAGTTCACTTTAATAATTAAGACCTAATTTCATAATAACATATGAGAACTATGTCCCTAGGCAACCTCAAAACACAATTGTGCAATGCATGTGAAGCATCCTATAATACTTCACACACAAAGTGTATCTTGAAATCACCCTAACTAGTTCATGTAATCTTATGAGTCATATAATAGGCCTACTTAATATTGACTAGGAACTATAATCTTAAGTCGATCATGTCATGGAATGCAACCCTAGTCACTATCCAAGCTAAACATACATTATATAAGGGTCAAGTCATACTTGTGCAATGTATATATGGAATCCCATACAACAATCCACACTACGTACTCCTCTAGACCAACCTAATCCAAGCAAACTTGTCTTGAACCTTGTCTATTACGCTCAACATACTATCATAATAGATCTACTATCATGGAGAATATCTCATCATACTATCGAAGCTAAATAACGAAGGATACAACCATCCTAGCCAACATGCAACCAATCATGTATATGCAAGCTAATCATAGAGGAGCATGAATCATCAACCCGAAGCTACCATGAGAAACCATCTAAAGCTATTCCATGAAATACACCATACATGCAAATCAAGCTACCATGAAATGCATCTTGCATGCAAGTCAAGCTACCATTAGGAGAGTATAGGCATTTCTCCTAAACCTAGCATTAAAGGGTTTTGTCCAAATCAATTCAAGTTGTCATGAAGTTCCTCACCTCAAGCTACTATGAGTAATCTAACCCAAGCTTCCATGAGATTCAATATATCAAGCTACTAGATTATTTTAACTCAAGCCTCCTTGAGATTTACTATGCCAAGCTACCCTTGAGATCTACCATCTCAAGCTATCAGCAGTACTTCAAGTCAATATACCATGCCCTTGGTGTTGTCTCACCAAGTCTACTACACAAGTTGAAGCCATACAACTAATCTTCAAGCTAATCATAGTCTACCATGTTTGATTCATGTTAGGTTTTTAGGTCAACCAGGGGTTCATCTAGTTGAGAACTTGATTTTCCTAATCATGTTTATATCTACGTGTAGAAGAGAAAAGAAACATCTTCTTCATCATGAATTTACCCCCGAAAGGCTTAAAAACAATGGTCATAAAACCTACAAACGACTACTACACTTAGTCCTTATGATTCATTCTCAATTTCATGTTAATCTATTCAATTAGATCATTAGAAGGCAATTCTAGTTATACATGATTGCATAAGTTCAATTCAACTTCCTCGGTAAAGATCATCCTTAATCAATTATACCTACTTCAATTCATATTTTTGTGATTCAATCATGATCAAATAGTATAGAATACAATTGAATTAAGAAGATCAATAGAAAACATTCATCTAGCCTCTATGGCCTAAAATCACCACCATCACCTCAATATCCATTACTAAAATTTAGCATGAAAACTTCATTAAAACATCTTATAATCATCACATGAACATAATTGATTTCTATCCACTAGATTGGCATAACCATAAAGCCTTACCCACAATGCAATATCAACCCTCTCTAGAATGGGGTTCTTTGGATTCACATTTGAAAGAAACTAGGGGGACTCCATGGATGGAAGAGTACCTGGATGAATAACCTTCACATACCTTAGATTATAGCCTTAAACCCATATTGATTATTGATCAATTCTTCCCAAAAAAGCTAATGAAATTTCTCTTCTTGTTCATTGGTAGTTTTGGGAGAACTTTGGGAGAGAAAGGTTTTGATTTGTTATTTCTTTTTGGGTATTATAGTTTTTGCTTGGGAAAAGGGTTAAACAAGTCCTAAAAACTTTTTCTATCCGTTTCTCAAATTACCCAATTACCCCCATATAAATTTGACCAATCAAAAAAAGTCAATCTCAATTTAAATTTTTGGAACATTCATCGGTGAACAAGTTTTTCAAACCGTAGCTTATCCAGCATGATTTTTTAAAATAAATTCTGGGATATTAGAGTCGGCCTCATGATCATGACGCAGACCCAGAATTTGACCCTTCATGGCCAAGGTCCGCGATGCTGACAAACTCCCACCAAGAACAAAAGTTGCTGCCTTGGGCAGCGTGCTAGTCCAAGGTTTGGTTCTTCCTCAACGACCCCTATGGCTGTCCTTGGGGATTTGTTCCCAAACGTTTACACCATAAATATGACCTTGTATATATTCGGAACCTCCCCTATCATGTTGAGATAAAAAATTGCATCATTACTCATAAAACATACTAAGACATGCTAGTACGCTTTTAAACCTAAACTTTCAAACGTCACCAGATGTTCTTGGACGTTTCACTTCAAAATTCTCTCAATCTTTACACAATGCCTCTAAATAATCTCATATCACCACATGTTAGGATCTATTTGTACATTATTCATTTTTGGGTCCTTACAGTCAAGGCAACTCAAGACCAACCTATATACTCCTTATGTAAGAAGGTTTAACATTATTGAGGGTTTCCACTCCTAATATCACATCAAAGAGTGTAATAACTCAATCATCATCATTCATCTAAGCCTCACACCCAAGGAAACATATAGCAATCAAGTAAGGTCATACTACCCAACGACATAAGGACTTAGCTACACCATGAATACCAAGGGCATGTCCATTATTTCACCATGACATAAAACACATGTTGGGAATCTTATGGTCCACTACAACCTTTTCATATAGATTTTAGGGTAACCATACTCTATAGATCACACCTTATGGAAACATAGGAGTGACTTGGCCATGAAGGACTCTTTATTTTCACTCAACATTAAGCGAAGTAACTTCTAGGTCAGTTGAACCCACAATCTCATCTTGGTTTGAACCTTCCAACCAATCATGGAAAATTATAATCTAAGTACCCTTATCAAATGACCAAAGATTAGATCAAACTTAGACGACAACTAACCACTTTCAAAGTAGGTAAAAATCAATACTCTTCATCTCCATATGGATTAAGAGGTACATACGTCTTTCAAAGTAAACTTAGGGCAATACATAAACTCAACTTGTGGAATGAAATCTTTTCTTTCCTGTTTCCTCACTCTTATAATAGGTTTACATAGGGAATGATTAACTAGTCATAAGGGTTCTCTCATTAACTAGAATACTTACACAATCACCTCAAATGGTAAGAACACTACCTTCATTCCTAGGATCAAGCCTATATCAAAGACTCCAATCCACACAAGGCAACTATGAAGAACCACACATATAAAAAGGGAAACATTGAACCATTACACATATATAAAGGCAACATGCATCTTTAGCTATTTACCTCACTTTTTCAAAACATTTCAAGCCTAAACCATATCATTAGAATATCATCATACAAAACCATATCGCAACTTATTGCCCCAAAGAGAATTCCATACTACTATAACAACTTTTAAAAAGCTATATCCATATCACAACATAACTTCTCAACATAACATTTTAATTCCTCATAAATAATATATATAGCCATAATTGACATAAAATCATTACAGGTCAAAATCACCTTCATACTTACTCATAGAACCATAAAACCAAGGTAAGAATCAGAACTCACCTCTTCACCCTCAAGAATTAAGACATCATCCCATCCAAGCAATCACATCTAAAGGATAATTGGACAAGGAAAAATAAGAAAGGGGTCATATAGAGTTTAGTTCTATGACACACCATGAGCATAATAATGAAGGGAAACTCTATCGTCCTATAGCCTCTCGTTCATAGATGTGTCGTGACTCACCACGGATGAATGAGACTCTACTAGATGTTGCAATATAGGACTTTGCACCCTAAAACCACTTTTATAGCCTCATGCTCTGATGCCACGTTTATCACAACAAAAGAGCAACCCGAAGAAGTAACATGGCGTACTTGACTTCTCGGAGGTCTTATACAAGCCCATAGTTATCATTCATCACATTGTCATAAGAAATTTAACGGAAAATTTAAAACATTCATAGCACATCATATGATAGAACATTACTTCAATTATAGATTAAAATAATCTTATAATACATAGTTAGGCTCTAAGTTTCTTTTGTCATCTTAGACTCAACATCATTAAAGTAGATTAGGTACACAAACCTTACAACATAAAACAATAAGTAAACTATTACGTAACTTTGAAAAAAAACATGACATAGGTAATCCTTGAATCTTAAGGATTCCTTTCCTTGAACTTGGGGAAGATATCCAAGTCTTTACTTTAAGAGACATCCTCTAGTAATCAGCACCTACACTTTTTGTAAAAAGATTAATAAGAGTGGTATAAGTACAAGAATGCGCTAAGTATGACAACCATGCAAAAATAAGCATTTTGAAGAGGACATTTTACTTTCACACCATGCATCATGTATTTTAGTAGAACTTCATAAACAATGATACAATAACTACAATATAAGTCACATAATTCATATAGACATATACAATAATCACAAAAACACAAAAAGACTCATATTACATTTAGGGCACATATAGATTTTCATAAGATTATATTTGCTTTACCTTAACTCTTTAACTCCCAAGTAACCCTCTAGTGATACTCAGTGCTATGCATGAATAGTGTCCCATTCCACTATCCAAACTTAAGCATCACTTTAAGGTCACCACGGTGAACGTTTGTTAATCTAGGGAGTAACTCCTAGACTTAACCGGCGTCATCGTCCTCATCCAGGACTAAGACTAGCCTCTTAGTTTACATCATTACATTCATAGGTCAAAAATGCAGAAAATTTGAAACTTTTCTTCTATCTATCTTGAGGTTTACATAGAACACTCGCATACACATACTATAGTTATATCAAGTATACATAGACCCTTAGTATAAGAAAATTACATAGTCTTGTACTTTTATTGCACATATACATATAAAAGAAATGATATAGTCTTAAAACCTGATGTCTAATCTCATAACCATAAAAACAAGAGTATAACAATTGGGCATAGTCCATACAACAATACATTTAAAGCCACATGTAGGCTATACAATCATTAATACTCAAATGAAAGGAATGAACATATTTTATTTAAGACTAATCAATATTTGAAGCTAGAAAATCGCATTGTCCTCCAAGTAGTAAGGACCTACCCAAGTTGGCGAGTGAGAGTTCAAGTCTCCCTTCAAAAGTTGTCACCAGCCTTCAACGACCGAAATCTAAAATGTTGGAGGAAAAGGGAGAAAAAGGTGTTATCACATCACTTCTACTAAATATTAGACCATATGCACAAAACACATAAAATCATTCTGAAGAGAGACATGTCATAAAGTATGCAATTTACCTTCAATAGCCTTATGTACATTCAAGAACCAATACCAATCAATAAGACATATTCATTAAGTCAAGACCATGTACATCACAAGTCAAGTAATACTAAGTCTAGTCAATCCAACATGCATATCAACTTCATTGAGCACATAATCAACTTCTCTATCATCAATTATAATATCAACAAGCATGGATAAAAGTTTATAACATCATAACCAAAGCAAGACCATTAAACATGAACCCTCATTAAGACCACTAGTACAATAACTAAGCAAATCTCCATAACCTTACTAAATCAAGTAAACCCAACAAGAACCATAAACAACGTCCAACTTCACATAGTATATAATCAAGAGTACATAGCATCAAACTTTAGCAATAGAGACCAAACACATGTTCATAAGTGAAACCACAATCATATAGTATCACCAACATGTAAGATCATCATATACATATTATTTACATTCATCAGAATATATATATATGTATAAAAGAACATCCTTCTAAGACATCCCGCAAGCTAACTAGTGCAATATATAAGTAGAGTCTCATACCCCTACCAAGACAAAGTTGAACTTCTTAGGTCATCCTACTCAGAGTTCATTTCTTGACTTGATTTTACCTTTGGGAACATCATGACTTAAATGACATAGACCACATGAGCTAATGTGGAATCCGGTGTAATGGAACCCTACACCGAAGGTGGGCGGACTACTTTCACGACCCTCAAGTACACCCTAGAAGTTAAAGCATCCTTGTGTCGCCACATAACAAATGAGTCTTCAAGATGTCTCATCTGAGCCCCATATCATTCTTTGAGTAATAAACATTCTAAAATGAGCAACTATTTAAAACTTTCTTCACACACGAAGAACTCTTTATGTAGTCATTGCGCAAGCGGAAGACTTTCATTTCAAACATTACACCTTTACTACATTTCCTTGAACCATCTAAACATAGGAGTATACAACACCTGTGACTAAGTCTATACAAGACATAAAATAAAGACTAACACATAAAGGAACATACGGATATTGTCCTCGAATCGATGATGACTCACCAATACTTCATCTTCAACCCTTAGAAACCTTCCATCCTCCATGGCATATCAAGAATTCCAATTCCCTACACTTTAGTCAAAAAGGGAGAAGAAGGGGTTAACACATTAAATATATTAAGTATGGAAGCTATGTAAAAACCATGAAAAAAGGACATTTAGTAATAACATGCTTTTCATTAATTTGGATTAAACATCATACTATACATACTTAAAACCTTAAGAAAACATAAGAAATCAATTAAGCAATTATTAACTTTTTTAGGAAATCATTACAGTGAGATTTGTCACTGTTACAGTTAAGTTACTTCACTATTCAGTGAAGTCTTTTAACTTTACCTTGGACACTTTCTAGCATGTAATTCCCTCACTAAAGGCAATCCTAAGACACACTTAAGTAAGACAAAGAGAGACCACTCATACACCCTCTTGAGGGACACCTAAATGATCCATAAGACCTTCTATAATGATATACACACAATGCACATAACACCTGAGCATGAGATTCTCCTACAAAAGGTGGTTCTAAGTCTCACTTGAGCGAGTTGTGAAGCGACCGCCCATAAGATCCCATACACACACTTAAGAGATCCTATAAACTGCCTCACATAGAATCATTCTCACTTAATACATCAACAAATAGATAATATGACATTGTCCTTCCAAATTCTATCAAAAGACTTACTTAAGTAAATCAAGAAGATAACGTCCCTCATTGACCTCTTTAAGATTACCTAAATAATCTATAAGATTAACTAAGGCTTATATCATTTCTAGATAATCAACATCTTCCCTAACTAGAGTCATTCTTAAGACTTATCTAGGTAAGATACGAAGTGACCATTCTTATGCCCCCTTCACACCTTACAATCCTTAACTACTCTAGATAGGTACTTATTGATTTAACATACTTTCATAATTTGGATCATTACATTCGTTCGTTCATTAAAACTCATTCATCACATAAAGACATTCAAGTAATGGTCTTGTACAAGACCTAGTACTCTAACTAACACCATCAAAGCCTATTGTGCAATGTCTAGATGGCATTCTATACCACCACCTAAACATCATAGAACTTCTCTAATGCTACAAGGTATCCCTTATGATGAGAATAGGCAATTACCCCCATCGATCAGGGTAGCAAAGCATAAAATCTAGAGTTATAACCTACTTCAATGAGGGTGTTCTACATGCCAATGGTAGAACTTGGACACATCCCATGTACGCACATGGTTAATGAATATGAAGGGAGTGCTTTGTACTCTAGTCTTATCCTTTAACTATTAATTGCAATACTCACTTGATGCTAGCCTTTGTTCTCATTGAGTAATTTACACTAAAGGTTAATATAAAGGGGTTCCATATCAAGTCCATAACCCAATCACATTTACCCTACCAAAGAGGTCCCCTAGTGTTACCTTATGATGGTGACCAAAAGCTCATAATGACCTCCCTAAGTATGATATGATGTTGTTCCATCAAATCAATAGTTAGTGCACCATTCCTTAACGTGAAGGATACCATTACGTCTTTTGACTCAAACATTCATAACATTACCACTAGGTTTAAGTTTTCACATTAATGACCCTCTTAAAATCATTTAAGGTCTTATTTCATTCATACATACAGTACTAAGAGGCTTTATCATTCTAAGTCAAGACATCTCATATTCAATTTCATATATTCATGAAGTAAGGGACACTAGTCAACATAGACAAGCCATAACATTCTTTACTTTATCACCTATAGCATATAATTCTTTAAAGCACTTAGGAATGACCCTTAACATTTTCATGTAATCCTATACATTATTACTATAACATCATCAATATAACCATTAAAGAATTATATAGTCAAATAGGAACAATCATGCATCAACTCTAGGTCTACACAGATAAGCACATAGTAATAGTCTACATGATCACCTAACATCAATAGAACACATACTTTTATTTAATAACATGTAGATATATATTCTCCTACATCACATAACTCAACTACAAATCATCATAATACTTTAAGTAGTGCCGACAAGTCCATGATTATCATCTTACATAAAGTAACGCCGACAAGGCAACATCAATTGACATAGCACCGCCATCATAAGTTTACCATACCAATCATCATTGTAATATAAAAACTATACACAATATTATGAGAGTTAGGAAAGCGTACCACCCATTCCATCTCACCACTTCAATCCGAAGCTAATTCATCCAATTAAACACCAATAGGCGCTTACCTATGGACATGAACATCAATTGAGTACATAAACTAAAATACTCAACGAATCTAGGTGAGTTCAACATAGATTTATATCAATCTAAGATAACCTAGAAATCAATTCAATACAATCATTACATCAATAAATAGCCCATGTAAAACTACACTAGAATTCATATGCACTAAGTCAATATCAATTCAATAAGCTTAATATTCAACGGATCTAAGAATATACAATAATCAATTGATAAAATTAAAAAAGCCTATAAAACTACCAATCATAATCTATACATGAATCAAAAGCCAATAACAATCTACACATGAATTCATCAATATCAAAGCATGATCTCATAACCCATATTTTAGTCAAATTGAGAGATTTGAGAAGTTCAAGGGTTCATGGAGAATTTCATAGTAAAAAATCAATTAAAATCAATAATATCATATAAAACGTTTGAAAAGATTTCATGCAACAACCTAAGTCTTAGAGTAGAAATTGGACTTTTTCATCTTTTTAAAATCTTCAAAATCATCTTTAAAATTGACTCTAAGGTTATAGAAATACATAAATTTAGAACTACCATACCTTATTAGGAGAATATAATTATAATTTAAGAAGAAACTCCATTTAAAATACATCTTCAAGATCTATATTCACCTTGAGTTCTCATGGAGGTTTTTGAAGAATCTCTGGGAGGGAACAACTTTTGATATAGGTTCTAGGGTTTAAATGAGAGTTTAATGACTTACCTACTCTTAAAACACCCATAAAAAACTAAAACCACTTTCCTGTTATTTTATAAGACTTGGTGTGAATTTCCCAAAACCCCCAAGCCTTAATAGAAAACTTGTAGTTACAGCACTATCGATTCTCAAACGTCAACGGTCCGTGGGTGAGACCACACCCCATTAATGGGGTCCATTGGTAGCTCCTGCAACTCATCAACCTGCAGGACACATGTATTCATCGACACCAACCATCGAAGAGATGTCGCCTGGTCGACTGGCCGTCGTTTGGGGCAGTCTATTACCACTGCCTGAGAGTGTTGAGCTCAAAGCTAAGGTCCTCCATCTAGGGCCCATTGTTGTTTCTACGTGGAGTCGTACCCAGACTTTTACAACCCAAATATGTTCTTACACGGGTTTAGGACCTCTCACATAAATTTCATCCAAAATGAACACGAAAAACTCAACAAAACATGCATATAAACACAAGGTCATTTCAAGGCAAATATTTCGAACATCATTGACGTTCTTGGACGTTTGACCTCCTAACTTCACAAAACTTGACACACTTCCTGTAAAACCCATAATAACTCATATAATCACCTCATTAACTCATGCGACACACATTTAGGCACATAACCACATATGAGGCACACAGGTGACTTAGTCGTCGAATGCCTTGGTCGTCCCTTTATGTTTCAATACCAAATCACTTTAAACTCTAGACACTGCGTCAATACTAAATTTTAGAATATTTTAAGACCTTAGAAAATCAATAAAACCATGTTAGGATCTATATTAACCTAAGTCATTCGAGGGTTTTTATACTAAGGTAGTACCAAAATATGAACAAAAAATCTAGGTTAATCCACTAGCTATTATTCCTATGGGGCCAACGTAGTTCAAGAACTAGGAGATATTGTTAGGCCCCTATTTATCTACATGCATTATAGTATTCAATGTCTTAAGTACATTAGTGATCCTACCTTCCCTATGTGGGAAAGGACACTCTTCACTCTAGTTCACTCGGTTCTAAGCTAGAGCCCCTTTTGAAATGTATTTAATCCTTTATTAATCATCATAGCTTAATGTAGGTCATAGGGTCTATCCTTTATATATTCATCATCTTCAAAAAAAATTGCATGAGTATTTTTCCTTTCAGTACAATTAATACATGTGAGGTTAGCACATTTACATATCACATAATAAAAAGGCACATTGGTAAGTTATCACCAATCTTATAACATTTACATCTTAGCCAACAACTCACAATCCATAGTTGAAAACATTTTAATTCAACGTCATACACAACCCTATCAATCTTTACATAAGGAACTTCAATACAACATCATCACTTAATCACAAGTAATAATAATTGAAGTAAAGAAGTGAGATCACAAGACTTACCCAGTCTCATTCATAAGCCATCATCAAGGCCTTACCATCAATCATCCAATTTGAATCAACAATGGGTGTAATATCATCACACAATAGTAACAAACATAATAACAAATTCAATTGAATTATTACACAACAATTCATCACTAGTTCAGAGCTTAGAATTAGACTTAGGTAAAATTCATAATCTACTTCACAACCTAGGTCAGTTACTCAAGAACAAGCATAATTGGATTATAATATAATGCAATCTACTCATAATTAGAATGATAACACCATAGAATAATAATTTACACACTAACAAAGCTAATTGTATCATTACTACATAATTCAATTCAAGATCACAACCTAAGGGGAAAAGGTCATCTTCCGCGAACAAGGTTATAAATCAAGAATTTGTATAATATAACCATAATACATTTTTATCTACTCATAGTAACTAAAATAAAGCATTAGAAATCAATTCACATGAGTCAATTTCGTATTGAAAGTAAACCCACTTGAATTTCATACTTTTGATATCAATTTGGAGAAGCCCTTTGGGGAAAGATATCCTTTTGCAGAACTTCACCAAAAATCAAGGCAATTTAAAAGGAACTTATTATTTTCACTACAAGTAGGAATAACTAACCTTAGTTATCAAATATATGAGGGTAATGGGACTTCATATCGGCCTTAGCCTCCCTTGTTGAACCCTCAACCAGGTGATTCTTCCTTAATACCTTTACGGAAGCCACCACTTTGTTACCTAACTTCTTTACTTGTCTATCAAGGCTTTCAATCAGAACCTCCTCATACGAGAGGTTCTCTTGAACACCAGACGTTCGATTGAAAGAATGGACTCGTGATCGCCGATACCCTTCTTATGCATGGAAACATGGAACACAGGATAAACTAAAGCCAGTTCACTAGGAAACCTCAACTCATATGCAACCTTACCAATCTTTTGCAAAATTCCATAGGGACCCACATAACGAGGACTCAACTTCCCTTTTATGACAAATCTCACCACCCCTTTCATAGGAGAACTATTTAGATATATTTTACCACCTTCTTCAAATTCTATCTTCTTTCTCCTATGGTCGTATAAGACTTTTGCCGGCTATAGGATATTTTTAAGTGATTCCCTATAATATGAACCTTGTCCAAAGTCCTATAAATCAAATCGGGACTGAAAAGTGAAGAGTTACCGACTTAAAACCATCTAATTGGAGATCTACATCTCCTACCATACAAGGCTTCCTAAGGATCCATAGATATAGATGAATGGTAAGTATTGTTGTAATCAAACTAAACCAAAGGAAAGTGTTTATCCCAATTTCCCTTGAAATCAATTATACAATCTCTAGCCATATCCTCAAGGGTTTGAATAATACGTTCCGCTTAACCATCCATTTGAGGATGAAAAGCGGTCCTTAACTTCACTTTGGTACCCAACCCCTTTTTGAATAATCTTCAAAACCTAGATGTGAATTATACACCCCTTTCTGATATGATGGATAACAAAATACCATGGAGACACACAATCTAATCTATGAACATCCTTGCATAATCCTCCGTCGAGTACGTAGACTTGACGGGAATAAAATAAGCGGATTTGGTCAACCTATCCATAACCACCCACATGGAGTCATATATCTTTTGTGTCCAAGGAAAACCTACCATTAAATCCATATTAATGTCTTCCCACTTCCAAGTAGGAAATCGGATTTCTTGAAGCAAACCATAGGCTTTTAGTGTTCGGCTTTCACTAGGTGGCAATTTTGACATTTGGAACCAAATTCCGCTATGTCCTTCTTCAAATCTTTCCCACGAAAACACTTCCCTAAGGTCATGTTACATCTTTTTTGAACCCGGATGAATCGAGTAACGGTATCCATGAGTTTCCTCAAGAATCCGGTTCCTCAAACCATCTACATTGGGAACACACCACCTAAGGAGAATGACTCATTAACCATACCAAGAACTGATTCATTCAACTACATCAATGGTTGATCAAGGTGTTGTTTGGAATTAACCTCAACCACCAAAGATGATTCAGAGTTATGATGGACCATAAAACCACCATCCAGAGAATTTTCCAATCTACCACCAAATCTAGCCAACCTATGAACATCTTTACTACGTCTTTCTTTGCTTCTTCTACAAGAGAAGTACTACCGATGTTCATACGACTTAGAGCTTCTGCAAACACATTGGCCTTGTCGAGGTTGTAGAGAATAGTCATTTCGTAATCTTTCAAAAATTTCAATCACCTTCTTTGTTTGAGATTCAACTCCTTTTTAGTAAACACATATTAAAGACTCTTGTCGTCGGTATACACATCAACGAACACCATAAAAATAATGCCTCCATATTTTCAAGGCAAATGCTACGACCGCTAACTCAAGATCATGAGTTGGATAATTCTTCTCAATCACCTTAAATTTCCTAGAGGCATAGGCTATTAATTTCCCATGTTCCATAAGAACACATCCAAGCATACTCTGGATGAATCACAATATACAATGAAGCCCTTGTTACCCTCAAGTAAAGTCAACATCAGAGCAAAAGTAAGCTTATCCTTCAATATTTGGAAATTTCTCACATGCCTCAAACCACTCAAATTTCACATTCCTTTGGGTCAAAGTAGTCAAGGGAGAAGAAATTGACGCAAAACCATCCACAAACCTCCTATAATAACCCGCTAGACAAAAGAAACTCTGAATATCGATTGGATTTAACGATCTAGGCCAATTTTTCACAGCATCAATTTTCTTTGGATCGACCCAAACTCTTTTACTAGAGATGATATGACCAAGAAATGCCACTGACCTCAACCAAAACTCACATTTTTCATACTTGGAAAATAGTTGGTTCTCTTTAAGCACTTGTAACACCACACTCAAGTGACACATGTGTTCACCCTCATTTTTTGATATACAAAGATGTCCTAAGTGTAGACAAATACAAAGGGATCTAGGTAACTTCAGAACACACTATTCATGAGATTCATAAATGTCGGTGGGGCATTATTGAGACCAAAGGACATTACTAAGAATTCTTCGTGACCATATCTTGTCCAATATGTCATTTTTGGTATATCCTCACCTCTCACCCTAAGTTGGTGCCCCCGTCTCAAGTCAATCTTAGAAATGTAGCTTGCCCCTTGGTGTTGATCAAATAAGTGATCAATCCGACGGAGAGGATACTTGTTCTTCATAGTGAATTTATTGAGTTGGCGATAATCGATGCACATTCTAAGGGACCCATCCTTCTTCTTCACAAAAAGAATCGGAGCACGCCATGGAGAAATACTAGGGATAATGAAGCCTTTGTCTAATAAATCATTGAGTTGAACCTTCAACTCTTTCAATTCGGCCAGAACCATCCGATAAGGAGGAATTGAAATGGCATTGGCATCCCATAGCAAGTCAATACGAAAATCAATTTCCCATTTTGGAGGGATTCCGGGAAGATCATTAGGAAAAAATCCGTAAATTCCCTTACTACGGGGAATAACTCAATGGGAGGATTTTTAGGGTCTAAATCTGACTCTTGCAATGTGATATAGACACCCTTTTGAGATCATTTGACAAGTCTTAATACAAGAGATAAAATGACCTCTAGTAATAGAGTTTCCCCACTTCCACATTAAAACATATTCATTTGGCAAATTGAACTTGACAATTATCTTTTTACAATCAATGGAAGCAAAACAATCATTCAACCAATCCATCCCCTAGTGAGATTAAAATCGACCATATCAAGTTAAACTAATTCAATATGAGTAGCTCTATTGGGAAACATTATAAGACAATTTCTATATACCCTCCTTGCAACCACAAACTCACCTAACAGGGTAGTAACCATGAAAGGTTCATTTAGAATATCCGGAAAAATAACAAACTTTCTACCTATAAAGGGAGTAAAAAAAGATAATGTAGAACCCGGATCAAGTAAAGTGTATACATCAATAGAGAATACTTGTAACACACCAGTTACCTAATCGGTAGAACTCTCTTTTTCACCCCTAGAGCGAAGTTCATAAATCGATTCTTCATTGGAGGATCCATATTAGAAAAACTTGCTTGATCTTGCACGCTACCTTCGTCTTACCATTTCACATTTAGGAAATCTCAAACCTTGTGGCCACTCTTGACACACCAAAAGCAATTGTCTGTTCCAATAAGGAAATCACCATAATTCTTCTTGCCACACTTTCCACATGCTGGCTTCTTGTTAGGCGATCTAGTTCCTCTTCCCTTTTGAGACTTATTGTTAGACATCCTATCATCACGAGACTTGGGAAATTTGTAGGAACTTGATTAGAAGACCTCCTCTTAAACCGAGGCTTGTTTTGAATGTCAAGCCTACCTTTTGAAGAACCAGCATCAAAAGACCTTACCCTCATTGCATCTCTACTCTTTCTCTTAACCCTTGTCCCCTCAACTTGTTAAGCATGAACCATGGGATGAGAAATGTTCATATTATCATGTAGCATAGACGAACGAAAATCATCCTTCAAGTCATCCAATACCACCGTCATAAAGCGGCTCATTTCATCCCGAGGGTAAGAAACCAAAGAGGAGCATACTTTGACAATTTAGTAAATTTTAAAGAGTAGTCAATTACACTCATACCTCTTTGACGAAGGTTGATGAATTCCTCCACTATGGATTCCCTCTTCTCCCTAGGAAAGAACCTATCAAGAAAATCCTCCTTGAAAATCTCCCATGTCACCGGTTCAACCTTTTAAAGGCCTATTGTCTTTTGAGTTTGTAAGTGGCTAACTACAACTTCTCAGTAGTAGTCAACCCCATAGCATAGAGGATCTTGTAACTTTTATCAATGAACTCTTGGGGGTCTTCCTCAAATTTGGACCCATAGAAAGAATGGGGATTCATCCTTGTGAAATCTCTCAAACGGCTGGACATGGTTCCAATATATTGTTTTGCTCGGTGTACAACCTCCTAATTAGATTTGGCCATCATGGCTTGGGATTGAGTAGTGACGGCTTATGCTTGAATAGTAATGTCTTGGGCAATTTGGACAAAAGTTGCCCTTATGTTTATATCTATCAAAGGTGGAGGATTGACTGGAGCTTGGTCATCGTTAGAAACTTCTTCATCAAATCTTCGAGTTGTTTTTTTACAGTATTCATTGCCTATAATCACAATGAAACGATTAGATGTTAAGGTTACATAGAGTCAAGACTCTAGAGGCACGATATTTGATTTCCAAGAAAAGGAGAATTTTTTAAGCATCTTATAGTTTTCTTTTCATAAGTGTGGAGCGCTTCACAATTATAAGTAAGAATCTACATAGCGTGGTTAAGTGAGACATTGACTCTAAAGATACTTAACCTCATGCTCTGATACAATGTTTTTTACATTCGAGGAGCACCCCTAGATGTAACAAGTCTCATTGTCCTCATCGAGAACAAAGATTAGCCACTTAGCTTACATAATTACATTAATAGGTTAGAAGTGCGGAAAATGTCAAAATTTTCTTCTATCTATCATGAGGTTTACATAGACCTATCACATACACATAATATAGTCATATCGACTATACATTTACCCTCCGTATAAAAAGATTACATAGTCTTCTACATTTATTGCACATATACATATATGAGATATAACATAGTCTTAAAGCTTGAAGTATCATCTCATAACCATCTAAACAAGAGTATAAAAATTGGGCATAGCCCATACACGATACAATAAAAGCCATACAGGCTATACGATCTTTAATTCTCAAATCAAAGGAAATGAACATTTTGTCTTTAAGACAACTCATTATCCGAAGCGAGATAATGACATTGTCCTCGAAGTAGTGAGGACCTACCCAACTTGGAGAGTGTGAATCCAAGTGTTCCTTCAAAATTCATCACAAGCCTTCACTGACTAGAACCTAAAATATTGGGAAAAAGGGAGAAAATGGTGTTAGCACATCACTTGTACTAAGTATGAGACCATATGCACACACAACTTAAAATCATACTAAAGAGGAACATTGTATAAAAGTATGCAAGTTACCATGAAAGGACTTATGCACATTCAACAACCAATACCAATCAATAAGACATAATAATTAAATGAAGATCATGTACAAAACAAGACCAACAATACTATGTCTAGTAAAGCGAACATGCATATCAACATAATTGAGCACATAATCAAGACTACTCTATCATAAAGTTATAATATTAAGAAGCATGGATAAGAGTTCATAACATCATAACCAAAGCAAGACCATTACTCATGAAACCTCATTAAGTAAACTTGTCAAATGACAAAGCAAAGCCCCATAACCTAACTCAATTAAGTAATACCAACAAGAACCATAAACATTGTCCAACTTCACAGAGCATATCATCAAAACTACATAACATAATACTTTAGCAATAGAGACCAAGCACATATTCATAAGTGAAACCAACATCATATAGTATCATCAACATGTAAGATCGTAATATACATATGATTTCAAATCATAAGCATATACATATATAAGAACATCTTTCTAGGACTTTCCTCAAGGATAACTAGTGCAATGTTAGGTAGAGTCCCATACCCCTACCTAGACTAAGCTAAGCCCCTTAGGTGATCCTAGTTAGAGTTAATTCCTTTACTTCATCTTACCTTTTGGAGTATCTTGCTTTAACCGACATAGAATACATGAGCTAATGCGGAATTCGGTGTTATGGAACCCTACACCGAAGGATGGCAAACTACTTGCGAAGATAGTACTAAAACATGAACATAGCATCTAGGTTGATCCACAAGATAGTATTCCTATGTGGGTAACATAGTTCTACAACTAGGAGGTACAATTGGGACCCTCTTTATGCTACATGAATTATAGTCTCCAATCTCATGAGTACATTAGTGGTCCTACCTTCCCTCTTTGGGAAGAGACACTCCTCCCCCTAGTTCACTCGGTGTTAAGCTAGAGTCCCTTTTGAAATATCTTTAATCATTTAATAATCATCATAGCTTACTTAATGTTATAGGATATATCCTTATATAGTCAACGTCATATCTCAATAAGAATTGCATGAGTATTTTCCTTTCAATGTAATTCATACATGTGAGGTTAGCACATTTACATATCACATCATCGTAAGGCAGATTGGTAAGTTATCACTATCATTATAATATTTACATCTTAGCCACCAACTCAAAATCCATAGTTCAAGACATTTTAAATTCAAAATCATACCAACCCTATCAATCTTAACATAATGTATACTTCAATACAACATCATCACTTAATCACAAGAAATCATAATTGAAGGAAAGAATTGAGATCATAAGACTTACCCAATCTCCTTCATAAGACATCATAAAGGTATTACCATCAACCGTCCAATTCAAACCAACAATGGGTGTAATATCATCACACAATAGCAACCAACATAATAATGAAGTCAATTGAATCACTACACAATAATTCATCACTAGTTCATAACCTAGGTCAATTACGCAAAAACTAGCATTATTGGATTACAAGATATCACAATTTACTCATAATTATCATGATAACAACATAGGATGGTAATTCATATACTATCCAAGATAATTGTATCAATACTACACAATTCAATTCAACATCACAACCTTGGGTTAAGGGGAAAAGGTCATCTTCAACAAACTATGTCAATTCGTCAAGAATTAGTATAATGTCACCATAATACATGTTAATCTACTCACAATAAACAAAATAAGTCATAAAAAAAGCAAATCTCAAGATCAATTTCGTATTGGAAGTAACCCACTTGAATTTCATACTTTTGAAATCAATTTGGAGGAGCCCTTTAGAGAAAGAGATCCCAAAGGTTAAAGGAATCCCATACCTTGCTAAGTGATGAAGTTTGATGAAGAAAATTTTATCCTTTTAATCCCTAGCCCTCGTTTGCTTGGTCTTCAATGAGGTTTCTTTGGTAGACAGAAAGAAGAGAGATGGAAGAGCAATTTGGGTTTGGGAAATTATGAGGGTTAGGTTAGTTTAATAAGGTTAGGGTCTTTATATAGATCATTAACTATATTAGTTAGACCTTTCATAAAACCTAACTAAATAACTAACCACCTAATAAATTATTTTAACTAATCCTAAAATGTGCCGTGAAAATATTCTTGACAAGTGACACCCCGACACACGCCCCATTTGTCAATCAACGACCAAGGGACCAACCGCCCTGTTGGTCCGTCGGTTTGGTAAGAGATTTGTCAAAATGAACCCTTGGACAAAATAACTAAGCGTCCGTCGACGGTATCCGTCGATGCCCCATCGATTGGACCAGGCCTCATCGATGGCCCACGTTGGTGAACACTATCTCTTGACAATTTTTAGCTACATTTGCACGGGTCCTCATCAAGGGCCCTAGGTTGGTCGTTGATGAGTCGTACCCATGCTATTCAACTATAAGCTAACTCTTATAAGTGTTAGACACCTTACCATAAAATTTCATCATTTTATGACTCTTAAAAATTAGTCAAATAGGCTGAGATACACTAGCACCCCTTTAATTATGTTCCTGACGCCATGGATGTTCCTTGATGTTTTGATTCTAAAACTTCTTAATGATTATATACATAATAATTTACTTGTAAATAGTGTTACAACTATTAGACTCTCATATTAAGCTCTAGATTAGGCTTTATACTTTCGGAGTATTACAAAGTTCATGCAACCTTCTTTAACTTATACATACACATTCATATAACATAGCATATCATGAGACTTATACTTCATATATGACCGAACATACTTCATGGACCACATAGAAGACTCGTTCCAAGATAACATACAAGTCAACACTACCAATGACATCACAGAGAGGCCATACTCGACAAATAGCATACTTGGACTTCACATAATAAATACATCATGGGACTCTACTCATAATCCTAATCTAAGCCTACTAGTGCAATAAACATGTGAAGACCTATAACCTCACACATACTAAGTAAACCTACAAATAGACTACAAGCCCTAATATTTACTTCATACATTAATATTTCAAGTATAGACAACTTTATACATACCAAGAGAGACCTTCATCATATAGTCACTAAGACAAACATTATGCATATAAGGTAAGACCTCATCATACAGACTCAACAGGATCAACACTATGCATATTATCATAACAAGTAGACCAACACCACACTCTCATGCATAAGGAACAACAACACACACATCACACACATGCATACACACACACACACACACACACATACATACATACATATATATATATATATACATACATACACACATATATATATATATACATACATACATATATACATATATATAT
>NC_028640.1:32959470-33006821 GCF_001406875.1 Solanum pennellii
TATATATATATATATATATATATATATAAGTACACACACATAGAAAGCCTTCCTAGAACTCCCTTCAAGAGTTACTTGTGCAATGCATAGGTAAGTTCATTACACTCACCTATCCTACGGTAATTACCTTAGGTTATCCTAGTTAGGGCTCCGAACGATACTTCCATTGTTCATTTTACATTAGGTAAACTATAGGGAAACATAGTTTATGGAACTTTGAGGTATATATTGAAACCCTCATCATGCGAATTGGCATTTATTTTTATCCAACTCGTGAGGACTGTGGTGAACAAGCTTTCCCTTTAGGAAGGGGCACCCCTCATCATCAAGTTCACTCGGTGCTAAGATAACTTCTCTTTATTGAAAAGCATTGATCAAAATTACTTTATAAAAATAGTCTTTAGGAGATCAATTCCTCATATTCATAACTCTTTTATAGTCTTTAGGAGATCAATTCCTCATATTCATAACTCTAATTCATAGATGATAATGTCCTTTCATCAACCTACCTGATGCTAGAAAACCTTTCACATGGGCATAGCACATATAAAGCATAGTCTAGTTAGAGTACAATTGAGGAAACATTTCAAGAGACCCTACTTTACTAGAATTTCATATTATGCTTCATTCATACATTTCATGTGTGTGTGTAAATATTTCACACATGCACACTTAGACCACACATGTTCATACTGTATTGGATTCATGCATAAGTGTATAGGTGTACATATATGAGCAACACATTCATATAAACACATTTTGATAGTAAACATATTAATACTTCATCATATCATATACTTTCATGTTCATAGCTCATTCATGCATTCATTTTCATATACATAGAGAAATCACCCTAGGAACTATGCTATCAAGATAGACATGTGAAATGCATAGGCAAGGTCCCACACCCTTGTCCATACTAGTATACCTATCAAGTTATCTGAGTTAAGATACCTTATCATACTTTCATGCACATATTCTTCACATACCTAGTAGTAGATATTAGGTATAGATGAGAACTATCCTTTCATTAGGTACCTGAGGTTATTCTACTTATAGTCATGCATGAGGTCTGTGTGTACATTCGACAACATGATCACGTAATGGAACCAATCCAAACATTGAGGCAGCCACCTTACAAAGGTCAGTACACACATTCAGGTCCCTTAAACCATAGACAACTTACATATAGAGTAAAAGGAACTATGGACCACACACAACAACATTATAACATAAGAGACAAACCACCTGAAATAGTTGAATCCAGGACTTCTAACAATGGCTAAGATCACACATTAGTATAGCGGTACATACGTAGGGGACTTTCATCAATAGGATTCATCAATGATAAACATGTAGACCAATGTAACCCTAACAACCTTATTCACATATAGAAAGAATAATCAATACACGTAGAACATGATTCAAGATTAGAAAACTCAGCATATAGCCTCGTGTGTGTTATCTTCATCACCACTCTTCACAAAACAGCGAATAATCAATACACGTAGAACATGATTCTAGATTAGAATACTCAGCATATAGCCTCATGTGTGTTATCTTCATCACCACTCTTCACCAAACATCGATTTCTCTTCAAGTACATGAACATAACATATCGATATATAGTCAAGAAGGTGAACACTTCCACCATAAGTGGACCATATAAATCAATGTCATATAAGGCCAATCCTATTACCATATGCTAGGAATTAGGATGAACTAATCAATTGTCCAAGATTTAATCACCATCAATCGATTCCCAACATTTCATCATTGATTGACATAAAGGAATATAGAACTAAGAAATCCATTACAATCTAAACATAATTCTATCATAATCTAATGAAAGATCAAAAGACCAACATTATATCATAATTAAGTATTTTGGACGATCATGGGTTCATCATCAAATTCGATATAAATTAATATTTAGAATAGTGCGTATTCATCAAGTTATCATAAACATGATTTTGAAATCAATTTGAGAAAGAACCCATGGCTAGATTGAAAGATAGAAATTTTGAACATGAAATCTTCTTTGAAAACCATTAAAGGAACTCCTTCGGTGAATGGATAACTAAGGATGAAGGATCACCATACCTTATTGATTCAACACCCATTAAATTGGAGGATAAATCATTTGAAAAATCATCTTCTAGATTGAGCTTGAGTTTTCCCTCCAATGGAGGTTTGAGAGAATTTTGAAGAGAAGAGAGGTTTTGCGATTTTGATTTCTTTATTGGGCATTAGGTTTTTTTCTTGGAAAAAAAGGTTAAATATAAATTTAAAACCGTAAGAAACCTAGTCCAAAAGTACCCCAAATACCCTCATATTAATTGGACACTTTTAGACAAGTAAAACTTAACTTCAACTATTTGAATTATCGTCTAGGAGCAAGTCCGCAACGCGTTGCTGTTCCCATATATTTTTTTATAATTACTTCTTGGGGCAGTGGAGTCCGCATTGTTTCTGAGATGTGGACTAAACTTTTGTCCTATGGAGGACCTAGTCTGCTACGTGAACTTATTTCATCAAGGAACAAAGTCTTGTCGCCTTGGGAAGCTTGTTGGCCAAAGGATGGGTCCTCCTCAAGGATCCCTAGTGCGGTACTTGAGGAGTGGGGCCCACACGCTTCAACCCGAAATGCACTCATACACATGTAAAAAACATTCTTTATAAGTTTGAGCATCAAAAAACACATAAATCATACAAGGAACACTAGAAAACATAAGCACGTCCAAGGGCTAACTTTCAAACGTCTTGGATATTCTTGGACATTTTACCTTCAAAGCACTGCAGTAAAATTATACATACTATAAACACTTTATTAATATATTAATATCATTTTTAGGAACATTTGAGGCTCTCGGTACGTCAATTCATTTTGACGGTACCTACACATAGTTATGTCCTCGAATGAAGTTTGGACATACCATAACTTGCTTGAAAGAATGCTAATATCCAAGGTTTATTTCAAACGACTCCTCTCACGGGCTACTAACACCTTCATATATAAGGCAGTATATGGAATTAGTACTTTAGAATGCACTAAGTATGGTGACATGTAATAAAACTATGCTAAAAGGGCATTTGTATAAAGTATGCTCTTTTGATAAAAACTTAATAACAGAAGTATAAGAACCACTTTCAACACAACTTTCGCATATATTTCATTTTACAAGTAATACACATAATATCAATATCAATACTTATAACCACATAAGCATATAACACTTCTACAAAAGGTAATCCTAAAACATACTTAAGTAAGACAAGAAGAAGCCGCCCATATACCCTCTATAAGCCTACCTAAATAATCCTTAACACTACCTAAGATAATATTATTCCTTTTTCATTATATTAACTCATCACCTAAGGCTACTCTAAGATTCACTTGAGTCAAAAGTGAAGAGATCGTCCATACACCCTCTACAAGTCTACTTAAGAAACCCTCAAAGCTATCCTAAATAGGTATACTCTTAGTCAATTTACATTAACGTAAGTCATAGTCATTAATTAACTCAATTTAGAGATATTACATCAAATAAGTACTTCACATAATGGTCTTGAGAAAAGATTTAAGGAACCTACATACTCGCATATTCAAAGCCTACTCTGCCATGTCTAGATATCCTCCCATTCAACTACCTAAGCGTTGTAGAACTTCTCCAATTTAGAATGTATCCACATTATAAGAATAGGCAATAACTAACGTAAACCATACTAGCTTGGCATGGAATCCGGAGTTTACCCTACTCCGGTGGAGGGTATACTACTTGCCAAGGGTAGAACTAGGACACATCCCATGTATGCACATGGTCAAGGAATATCAATTATTTCTTTGTACTCTAGTATCGACTTATGTAGAGTCACTTCCCAAGCATAGTCACTTTATTCTAGCGTGTGTTCTCATAGATGAGTTCAATCACATGGGCATATGAAGAGGTACCATATTTTAGTCACTACCAAATCATAATGCACCTCACCACGGATGGATCTAGTAGGGCTGCCACTTAATGGTCAATAAGGATAGCTCAATCACTTTCATAGAGATGGTTTCATGTCATTCCAGCCAACCTACCCCTAAGTCCATCATTCACAAAAGAAGGATACCAATATGGCTTTCATCTTCAAAGATATCATAACCTTCTTTCTAGTTTGAAGGTTCCAAGTAATTGACCCTCTTAACATGTCCAAGGTCATATTTCCATAAATCATATACATATATGACTAAGGTGGTTTAGAGTACTAAGTCAAGATTCATATTCACATTTTTCATGTATCAAGTACAGGGACATAGGTCCACCCAAACAAGACACACACATCATTAATTTATTACATGTACAATAACATTCAATAAGCACATATAGACAACTAGGTCTACCACATGTTACCCTATTAACTCCTATCACAACATCAACATATTCATCGTAACGCTTATATAGTAAATTAGGAAGAATCACACTTCAACATCAAGTATACACACATAAGGATATCACTATAGTCTATCATTATCTCCCATAATCAATTAGGAGAACACATGCATTCACTTTACTTATACAGATAAACATAATCATTCTTCACAATAATCAAATAAACAATCTATAATATAATAATATCATAATTCATATATTAATGCCGACAAGACCATGTTCTTCACAAGTATAATACATAAGCACCTCCACCATAAGTGGACCATACCAATCAACACAATTCAATACCTAAACTACATAATACGAAAGAGATTCGGTCAACATACTGCCATTCCATCATCATCACCTCAAATCCTTTGCCAATTCAACCGATTCAATTAACAAAGGCTCTTAACAATAGTCATACGCACCACTCCAATCCAATAACCAAACCATACAAAGAACCAACAATACATAACATGAATATTACCCAATCAATACATAACATGATGTTTACACATTTCAATATTACAATACAATCTACATAAGCATTTATTATCCTTAAGCCATAATAAAATCACCAACATTAGAGCCAAAATAGGGAAATCACGATTTGCATGGATTCTTAGAGTTATTGACTTAAAATTATCATCAATTAAACCATAAATTATTGATTTAAATTTATTTAATGAAGAACCCATGTCTAGAATTCATTTTGAGAAGTTCATGCTTTGAGAATGTCTTAGAAAAGCCTTTTGAAGTTTGGCTCCTTGAATAAAGAAAGCTCATTGATGAAACACCATACCTTGATTGATGTAAATCCACGAAAATTATCAAAATTTGATGGAATAATCAAGCTCAAATCACCAATCTCCCTTCAAGCTTCAATGGAGTTTTAGAGGGTTCTCTTGGGATCTTTGGTTTTGATTTTGAAAAATGAACTCATTTTAAGGTTCTAGATATTATAACCCCACATAAATTACCAATAATTACCCTAAGTAACAACACAAACTATTTTCAGAACACTAGGTGAAATACCCAAAATGCCCTTGTCTTGGCCGAGACACCTGCAGAAAACTTGGATGTGTCAATCGATGTAAGCACCAACGAGGCGTCGATCAAATGATGGGTCATTCATGCAACTGTCGTTTGATTCAGAGGCTAAGCAAAGTGGGTCCTAAGATCCCACCACCAAGTATGGGGCGTATGCCCCAATCGATGGGGCATTGATGGACCTACTGTCCTTTCATTAGCCTCGTTGGTTGGGACTATTTTTGCAGTCTTGAACCACGAGTTGGGTCCTCCTCAAGGACCCTTAGGGTGGTCCTTAGGGAGTCATGCTCGGATGTTTCCAACCTAAATACACGTCGCTAGTATAGACGTTAGGAACTTTCCACATCAATTTGAACCAAAACAAACACGTAAAACATGTAATGGAACACTAGAACACACAAGCACATCTCAAAGCTATCTTTCGAACATCTTGGACATTCTTGGATGTTAGAACTCCTAACTCTTCCAAAACATAACCACCATCTATATACATTATTCTTAACCATTTTAAGATATTTAACCTCATGACATTTATGTTAGAGTCTAGCTTAACCTAGTTTATTTTAGGAACATCACACAGGACTTGGTTGATGTTGCCTATCATTGGCGGACTTCGCCTGCCTGATGTGCAATGGCTACGGAGGATGCTGCCTGTCGTTGGCCGACAAAGATGTCTCTTGCAAAAAGTACACATTCCACGTCGGATGTGTGCAAACCTTGGTTAATATATCCTACAGTTGGCCGACGTCACTTTCCCGATGTCCACGTGCCACGTCCTATGCGTGGCCCACATGGAGCTCTTGATTCTTTGGCGCGGATTCTTACTTAGAGGAACAGAGATAATTTTTTTCATATTCATAATGAACATGTACAACCCAAATATGCATGTTCTAAGGTACAAATACACATCAACTTCCACAAATAACTTTTTATAAATAAAAAATAATTTTCAACAATGTTTTTTATTTATTATTTTGGTCAATCTCAAATATAAGTAATTGATTAATAAAACATAGGGAAAATATGATTGAGTATAAAAATAATGTTAAAAATTAACAAATAAATATAGTAAACTCAAATTCAAAAACAAAATTAATATTTATTTTCGTTTTGTAAATACCGAAAATGGGTATTTAATTAATGTAATATAGGAAAAATAAGAAAAAAAATATATATTATTAACACCAAAAAATCACAAATAAATGTAGTAACCTTAAATTAAACAATATCAATAATCTTTTAAAATTTGTATGTTTGTTTGGTAAATCACAAAAATATATAATTAATGATAAAAAAGGAAAAATATGAAAACAATTATAAAATTAATGCCAAAAATTCACAAATAAATATAGTAGCGTCAAATTCAACAATATTTTAAATTTTAATTTTTAAAATGTGACATAAAATTTTAAAACCATAAAAATAAATTTTATTAAAATGACTAAAAGTTGAAAAAATTATGAAAATGCTTGGAAATACTTCTAAACATGTGAAATTAATTATAGAGACATATTATTGAAAATAAAAGAAGTTTTAAATCGTGAAATCCATAAATGTAATTAAATAGGTACAAATGAGCCACGTGAGGCAGAAATGTTGAGAATAGATGATGGAAAATATATGTATATTTGTTATGCAGGAATGTCATTTCACACTCATTTGATTCTTTTATGACATGGACATTCGCATGTTGTCAACTATACCTCAATCAATGTCGTTGCTTGCGAGTTGCTCGTCTAAAAATTGCAAGCCACAAACGATGTTGGTAGGTATGTCCGACGTAATCTAACTGAATTGTGTAGGCCACATGTGATGCGTCCAACCATGTTTGACATTAGTAGACCGATGTGTCCAGTCAAATGATGATAGTGGTTGGCTTATGTGATATATCGAAGATCGATATATTCGATCTAGGAACAATGTTGGTAGGCCATGTCTCATATCGGCTAACCTATGTTTGCATGACAAAAATAATAGGTGCATCCCACTTCCTACAAAGACTAATCGTTGTACGTAGGCCAAAGGCGATACGAGCAAGTAGAGTCCAAAATCGACTGACCATTTTGTGCAGGTGAAAGGCGATATAGGAAGGTCACGTAAAACATTGCTGACTGTTGTGTACAGGCCAAAGGCGATGAGGGAAGACCATGCATGATGCCGACTAACTGTTGTGCAGGCCAAAAACAATAGGGTAAAGCAAGGCTCTATGTTGCCTAACCGTCTTTTGCACTTCAAGGGCCACACAAATAGTCCACGCCCAATGAAAATTGAGTTATGTACACAAGCCATGTCCGATTGGGGTAGTCCACGACCAATGTGATATGTCTGATAAAGGTGATGCGCGCAACACAGTCTTATGTTAGCTGGACTTTGTGTGCAATCAAAGGGAGATGTAGGAATGCCAAGCCCGATGACCGCTATGTGACGTGCACATGCGACGGCTTATGCGGCCAGTCAACGCCTAACCTCAGCTGAGCCATGTGAACTGGCCATGACCGAAGCAAAAGTCCATAACATATGTTGCCTGGCTGATGGTGCTTTATGTTCGCTAATGTCTCTTACCTGAAGAACATAGGACTTGGGTGATATATCCTTCCATAGGCTAACGTTGATGTCTCCCTGCCGATGTGCAAACTCCACAACTGATGTTGTAACACTCTGAAAGTCCATGACTTAGTCTAGAGCATCTTATTTTAAATAAGCCTTGAAACAATGTTTCTAAGCCTAAATTAGTGGATTAAAACCAGTTCCAAAGTGTTATAATCAAAACCTTATCAAATGTCCATGGCATCCGATGAACTCGTAACTTGGACTAGTGTAGTGCTGAGGATGGTTTAAAAGAAGTTTTTAAAGGGGTTGTTCAAGGTAAAATGATAAAAGTGAGATATGTGCCTAAGAAGAGGTATGAGAAAGAAACAAAGGGAGGAGATCGAACCTTCAACGACAATACAAAGCAAAAAGGCCAAAGTTGCCAAAGGAAGGACGCTAATGCATCAATCTTCATGAGCATGATCACTGCTCATGGTCATGACCACGTACAAATGGGGATCTCGGGAAGTTACTTGAGCATGGGCGAAGATGAAAGGAAAATCTAGATACTGCCCAAGACACCAGGAACCACTTCCCGAATCGTGGCACACTTGACGTAAGGAAGCAGGAAGTTACGAACATTCCTTAACCATTTGTGGGAAAATGGGTGGGGAGGTTGTGAGCTTTTTCTGAGAAAACCACAAGCCACTTAACGGGCCATGGTGCATGTTCACATGAGAGAGCATGGGGCCCTGAAGACGCCCTTCTTATAAATGGAGGTGGGTAGTTTGGGGAGATACTGCCCCACCTTCCACGAACACCACCACGGTCCATCAAGCACATCAAGGACCATGAAATGGAGCGTGAAGGTGGATAGGGTTTCATAGTTAAAGTTAAGTTGTACTTTACTTTTGGAAATCCCACTTAATAAGGGTTAGTTTGGGTATTTTTTGTGTGGAATATATATTGATTTTTGGTCCATTATCATCCATTTCCCACTAAAAAACTCAAAAAGAAATCGAAACCCAATTTGCTCCCACCTCTCTCTACTTTCTCTCTCCATTAGTCCTCGATTGATGAAGCAAAGAAGTTTCAAGAAGCATACAAAGTCTCCAAGCATCTGAGTCAAATTTTGTGGATAAAATTTAATTAAGGTATTGGTTCTGCACTCTTTGGATTTCATTCCCCAAGAGGTCCATTAAAAGTGATTTTCAAACAATCTAATTCTTAGGGTTTTCTTGTTCAAATGGGTTTCTTATAAACTTGAAATTAATGATTGATTATCACGAATTGTGATTAGCATAGCTAATTATGTGTAGATTGTTCAGTAATTGGCATTAACTAATGGGAATTTTGTGTAGATCATGTCCTCTCCCCAATTTTCCCAAATATTTGTTCTTTCTTATGAATTAATGGGGGATGTGTGAATGCGTGTATTATTGTACATATCCTACTTCATTCACGGACTACCTCATGTATCCTATTGTTGGGATTGGACTTAATTCTTAAAGAATTTATGGATGATAATACTCCCCTAAACCCTAGTTATGAGTTGAACTTCTATATGAATACGGTTATTACAATTGATTATGTTATTATTCAATTAACCAAATCATCAGGATGGTAATGAGGTTGTTATATAATTTTGATGGATCGATGGTAAAATCTTTAAGGAGGATTATGAAGGTGAATTGGAAAGACTTTCTGATCTTGACTCATAATTCAATCATGATAGCTTATACATGTTATTGGTGTTCAATTGAAGTATTGTGTGTGATTATTAGATTTGAAAGGTGATGGTATGATCAATGTGATGAATTTTCTTGATTATGTGAATCGTGAGGTCATGTTAAGGATTTGAAGATATGAAGGTTGAATATGATTTCACTTGTTTGCCTTACTATGTTGTGAATGTGATATGTTGATCTCAAATATGAAGGGTTGTTATGAAAAGAGTTCCCATGCAATACTTAATTAGCTTATGCTTATGAATTACAAGGGTTTAGTTTCCTATGGCCTATACTAAGATATGATGATTAAGAAAGTCTTAAAGACATTTCAAAAAGGGACTTTAGCTTAGCACCGAACAAACTATATGTGAGAAGTGTACTTTCCCAATGTGGGAAGGTAGGTTCACTCTTGTACTCATGAGATAGAGATTGTAATGTAAGTGTACAAAGTGGGTCTGTAGTCTATTTCCTAGTTCTTGAACTGGGTTTCCCCCATAGGAATACTAGCTAGTGGATCCAGTTAGAAGTCTATGTTCATGTTTTGTCTCTACCTTTGCATGTAGACCACCTTCTTTCGTTGTAGGGTTTCATGACACTGGATTCCACATTTAGATCATGTGGTCTATGTTAGTTAAGACAATTGTTCGCGAAAGTAAACTGAATGACTAAATTTAAATAAAGACGTACATTGATTAGGATTACTTGAGGGGTCTACTTAATGTAGGTAGGGGTATGGACTATACCTATATATTGCACAAGTTAACTCTGAAAGGAGTCCTAGAAGATGATCTTATGTATAATAATATCATGTACGATTGAATGTTGTCTTTATGTGATGACACTATTATATAATGTTGACTATGTGGATGAATATGCTATTGGTCTAAATTCTTATATGTGGTGATGACTGCCTATGGTGATCTGTTTTATGAAGCAATGCATTACTTATTATCTCCTATCTTTTTTACTTAGGTCTGTGGGGTTATGGGTCTTCACATGAGTATTGAACTTGTAGGCGGATAGGATTGTTTGTAACAGTTTTGTATGTTATGTTGTTATGAACTATTGAATATTAAATGTAGATATGGATTTATGTTGATCTTTTCTTTGGTTATGAATATGTTTATATTATTGGGATCGTTATATTGTATATTCTCTCTTATATGTGCATTAAAAGATTTCAAAATAACTTAGCATGTTTTTATAGACATTGTCCTTTTCATGCATGTCGTCAAATTGTTTCTTTGCATATACACATACTTAGTACAAGTGGTTGTACTAAACCATATTTCTATTTTTTCTACAATTATGTAGGTTCCTGACATTGAGGTTCTGGAATGTCGATTGAAGAAGACTTGGACTCTTTTTTCCATGTTTTGGTAGGTCCTCATGTTCGGGGATGTTACCATTTCTACATTCAAGATTTGAAGTTGTATTTTCATAAAAACATTGATCTTTCCTTTATAATTTAAAACATTAACGTAAGCCTATAATGGCATAGTGACTTTGTATTGGCTATGTCCAAATATTTGTACTCGTTTAGATGGTTTTATGTGAGACGATCTTATTAGACCATCTTGTGTATATTTGTTATTTTTGTGTAAAGCATAAGTGACATACCGTGGTTTCACGGTATTATTAATACTTTTTCCTTAAGATTAGTGTGTCCAAAAGCCTTTTTGTGCTAATTTTTATATAAGTTTCTCCTTATTTGCAGGAAATCTGTCCAAAGATGAATGCAGAGGTTTTTGAGCGAAGAAATGCAGAAGAGACCACCTATGGAGCTTGTGACGGTCCGTCATGCATGCGACGGTCCGTAGGTGGCAGCGTAGTGCAGCTGCTGAAGGAAGATGGGGAAGTCTGACAAAGTGTGGGGTTACGGAAAACGTGACGGACCGTTGTAGCCATGACGGTCCGTCCTGCAGTTTCATCATGAAGATCAGAGAAGTAGCCCAGTACCCATATTCCTAGAGTTCAGGTATTTTGGAACGGAGACCCTCGACAGACTGTCGTGCTCATAACGATCCGTCATACCTGCCGTCGATGGTAATTAAGAGAGCAGCAGAAGAAATTTCATCAAGTATGGGACGACGGAGTCCATGACGGTTCATCGTGACCACGACGATCCGTCGCGATGTCCGTCGATCCAGCCGCGTTTTTGACAGATTTCCAGCAAATAGAGTCCTTGTTTAATTAGGTTTTTTTTTTTCTATAAATAGTTTGAGAAACCTCGTTTTTGAGGTTAGACTCTGGATCATTGTTAGACCTTTGAATATAGGGAGATTCTTCATTATTTTGTAGACTCTTTGAGAGATTATTGATTATCTTGAGACTTTTATCATTGATTGTTGGTGACTTTTGGTGATTAATCAAGTGAACTTTCGGATTTTACTCTTTCTCATCGAAGTAAGTGCATGAATTCTTATATCACATATTTGAATATTGTAATTATGACTATGGGTAACTAAACTCCATAACTAGGGTTGTGGGAACCATAGGCTAATAATGAGGTAAAACCTAACTAAAAGAACAATTCTAGAATAGTGTCTTGCATGTATTGATAATTCTTTCGTTTAGAAGTCTTTTTAGCGGATGGCCAACGTTAGAACTTGCCTTAATGCTACTTGCCGGACCACGGAGGTAAATAATAGGAAAAGAATTATCAGCATAGATTTAGTGCATACTATCTAATAGGCTAGTATTGATTGGTACGAGGTAATAACTTTGTCAAATATCGAATACGATGCTTAATATGAGGTAAACATAAGGGTAAGGATAGAAACACACGTAGCCGGACCAAGGTGCGGAGTGAAATTTTATACATGCCGGACCAAGGATTTAGAAATACATAACTTATCACTTTGCATGCAAGATATTAGGAAATAATTGTTATAGTTAGACTTATCAAGTTATGAACCTGTGGGGAACACATAAACCCTAGTTACTTTGATTAATTGATTTAACCCCAACATTCGAAGCTGTTAGTTGTCTCCTTTTATTTCGCTAATTATTTTCATTTATTTAAGAATAGAAACCCCCCTTTTTATTATTTTTGCCGTCCAAGGAAGTATTTGACTGAACAATCGTAGTAATAAATTGAAGTTAAGTCTAAACTATTTTCCTCGTGGGAACGATCCCAACCTCACTAGTTGGGTTATTTACTTGACACGACCGCTTTACTTCTTATTTGAGAAGCAAGTTTGACTTTATCAAATTTTGGCGCCGCTGCTAGGGAAAGTAGATTTTAGATTAACTTAAACTTATTACTATAGTTTTATTGATATTTTCTTGATTTTACTTTGTTTTATTGTTTTTGATTGTTGCAGAACCATCCTCCTTTTATTCAAAATACACGGAGAGGAAGAGAGCCCCTGTTTCCCTACGATGACGAATTAGAGCGTACACTACGCAACATAATAGAAACTTGGGAATTAATGATGATGATCCACACCAGAACATCCCAGCTCCGGTTGATGTTCATGGTAAGTTGTTACCCGATGCTCCGGGTAAACACCAACATAGGGGACAAAATCCCGCTCCACGACCCCAAGCATACTACAGAGGCTATGACAACATAGCAGACTCCGATAAGCCACTTGTCTTGCCTCCTTTACTACACGGCCATACTTTTGTGGTAACTAGTAGCCTGATGAAAATGCTCACTGCAGAGGTTTGTTTTCAGGGCTACCTTTTGAGGATCCACATGCCCATATAGCTAAGGTAAGGGCAGTGTGTAAAAGATGTGTAGGGACGGCTGACTTGGACTTGGATGTAATAGGGCTTAGAGTGTTTCCTCTGTCACTGATGGGAGAGGCTGCTATATGGTTCACTGAGCTCCCTTAGAACTCAATTTTCACTTGGAACCAACTAAGGGATATTTTCTTAGCACGCTACTATCCGGTCATAAAGAAACTAAACCACAAAGACAGAGTGAACAACTTTGTGGCACTACCAGGAGAGTCAGTTAGTAGTTCTTGGGATAGATTCACCTCGTTCTTGAGAAGCGTCCCAAATCACCGTATAGATGATGAGCCAATGAAGGAATACTTTAGGACAGGATGATAATAAAGGGGTGTTAGACACTATAGCAGGTGGATCTTATGGGGAGTGTCCTTATGCTGAGCTGCTGAAAAATTAGAGAAAATCTCCCGGAACAATAAAGCTTGGAGTACTAGAAAATCAGATACCGGGAGAAATACCTTCGCAGTGCAGTCCACTCACAACCCAGCCACAGACGAGATTCGTGAAGAAATGGCTCAGATGAGAACTAAGCTTGGGTTGTTACTAAAACATATCACTGGGGGTGCAGAAAAGATAAATGCAGTTAACTACTTGCCTAAACCACCACCTCATAATGATGAATGCTAGTATGCGGAGGACTCCTATGTAGTAAATGAGCAGCCGGGGGATTTCTGACCGAGCGCCCAAGGCTCAAATCAGGATAATTGGCTCCAAGGTCAAGGGTATCAAGGTCGGATATATGGTAACTATAACCGTGAGGGTCATTATGTCCATGATGGAACCGCGACAACAACTTCAACAGGGGTAACTACGGTAACAGAAATTATAGGAATGGGCCCTATGTCCCTCCTTCAAATCGTGAAGTTACTCCTAGGGTTGGTGGAGATAGTATGGCGCAAGTTGAGGATATGTTGCACAAAATGATGAGGAGGTTCGATGCTAGTGATGAGCACATTAAAGAGTTAAGGTGTGATTTAGCAGGTATTTGGCAAAAAGTTGATACACATGCAATATCGATTAAGCAAACCGAGTTGCAAATGGCCCAATTATCTGTGACTGTGAACACACGGCAACCGGGCACTCTTCCTAGCAACACTGTCCAAAATCCAAAAAATGATGCACACTGTATGGAAATCACTACTCGGGGTGGTAAGCAAACCATTGACCCACCTATGCTGTCTAATTACGAAAAGGTGAGAAAGGATGATGATAAGGTGGTAAAGGGTAGTGGTGAAGCAGAAGAGAGCACTGTAAAAGATGCAGAAGTCCCTATGAAGGTAATTCCCATGCCTAGACCACCACCACCCTTCCCTCAGAGATTAGTGAAACCGAGGATGGTAAATATCGGCGTTTTATAACAATGCTGAAGCAGCTTTCTATCAATGTCCTTTTGGTAGAAGCTCTTGAACAAATGCCCGGTTATGCCAAGTTTATGAAAGATCTGGTTACAAAGAAAAGATCGGTCACTTTCTTGGATGATGAGAGACTGCAACATTGTAGTGCTATTGCTACAAGATCTCTCGTACAAAAGAAAGAAGATCTGGGTGCGTTCACTATTCCTTGTACAGTCGGGTCATTACATTTTGCGAATGCATTATGTGATCTAGGAGAAAGCATAAATCTCATGCCCCACTCGATTTAGAAGAAGTTGGGTTTGGGTGACCCTAAACCCACTGCGATGCGGCTACTGATGGATGATCGAACAGTGAAAAGGCCTAAAGGGATACTCCATTATGTGCTAGTAAAAGTGGAGTCATTCATATTTCTGGCAGATTTTATATTTGATTGTGAGGTTGATTTTGAAGTTCCTATTATTCTTGGGAGGCCATTCCTTGCTACAGGTGGAGCCTTAGTTGATATCGAAAAGGGGCAGATGAAATTTCGGTTGAACAATGAAGAAGCGAACTTCAACGTTTGTAGGACCATGAGGCAGAGTGGTGAGCTCCAATCGATATCCGCCATATCCCACAAAGAAAAGATGAAGAAGGAGAACGAACAAAAAAGTGCAAAACAAGAGTTTATTGTTGGGGATTTGGTTCTTTTAGACAGATCTAGGTTGCCTTGTCTTCCGGGCAAGCTCAAGTCCAAACAGACTGGCCCTTACTTGATCACCCAAGTATTCCCTCATGGAGCAGTTGAGTTAAAAACCAAGGAGGGAGTGTGGTTTAAGGTGAATAGAGAACGAATAAAACTTTATTTTGGGCATACTGCATCGGTTAATGAAGTGATAGAGGCATACCATCTTGATGAAGGCTGAGTAATCAAGTGTCCTCAGTCGTGCCGCGACGTTAAATCAGGCGCTTGTTGGGAGGCAACCCAATACTTATAGTTTTTTTTTCTTTCTTTTTAGTAATGGTAGCATTTTCTACTAATGGGTTTTTTATTTGCAGGCACATCACCAAGAAATTCTGCAGAAAAATACTCTGCAGCAGTCATTGACGCATACAGCGACGGACCGTTTCAACTGTGACGGACCGTCGCATGAATCTGTCGTTCCAGGTACGTCTTTCTGTTATTTTCAAACTAGGGCACACGCGACAGAACCAACAACGGATCGTCACATATGAGACGGACCGTCATCGTGGAATCGTCGCGTCATTAATGAGGAATACCCGACCCGACCCGGCTGGGGGTTTTTAAAAAAAATTCAACATTTAAAACCCCCAACCCTTCATTTCACCCCATTCCTTCACTCTTCCTCCTATTTCCCTCCATTTTCAACTTCCAAAATCATCTCATCTCTCTCTTCAACCGATCATTTTCCCCAAATTTTCCAAAATCCTATAAGTCTTCATCTACTAGTCGGAGAGCTACTACTGTGGGTGTCTACTTGATCATCAAGTACCTTTTCCTCTTGTTTTTCTCAAATTCTCAGGTATGTGTCTCTAATTTCTACTCATTTATATTGCATTTTTTGTATCAATTAGTAGTAGTCTTGTTCTTCTTGATACGTTCATTCTTTATCAAAATTTGTCTGACCTAGGTTAAAAAGATTCCCGAAATTGCCGTGTTAAAACCCTAGAAATAAGTGCCTTAGCATTGCTAGTTTACTAGGTATTTGGGTTAGACAAATGTAGGTCAAAATACTACTAATTCGATTTGGGTCATAGGGGATGAATGGGGCATCTCCGGTTCTGTCACTGAGTTACAGAACGAGACTCCGATGACGGACCATCGTATTCACGACGGACCGTCATTGGGTCCGTGCCAACCGCCCTAATACTCTACTGTCCAATTTTTCTCGAAGTGTCCACCAACGGCCACATGCGACAGACCGATGTTCCCGCGACGGTCCGTCCTGCACAACCTTTCTGGTTGTCAGAGACCCTATTCCTAAGGGTCTCTCACTTTTTCTAAGTGTCCTTGAACGGACACATGCGACGGACCGTCATACCTACGACGATCCATCCTTCACAACCGTTCTGGTTGTCATAGACCTTTTTCCTAAGGGTCTCTGTCTATTTTTCTAAGTGTCCTCAAATGGACAACTATGACGGATCATCATACCCTCGACGATCCGTCCTGCATGACCGTCATGACGGTCAGAGACCCCTCTCCTAGGGTCTCCATATTTTTTTAAAGTGTCCTCTGACGGACACCTACGACGGAACGGCGTACCTGTGATGGTCCGTCGTGCATGACCATTTTGATGGTAAGAGACCCCTCTCCTAAGGATCTCCATATTTTTTTTCAACTATCCTCTGACGGACACCTACGACGGACCGTCGTACTTTTGACGGTCCGTCCTCCACATACCGTCATACTTGTCAGAGACTCTCCTTCAGGGCTCTCCATATAAACACAGTCTATGTAAGACACGACGGACCCCATGACGGTCCGTCATACTCACGACGAACCGTCACCTGGTCCGTTGTTTTTCACTGTTACTACAGCAATGTCATTTTATTTTAATTTTTTTATTATTTATTTTGTGTGGTTTTACTTGTCTTTTTTGGTCCTTCTAGTACTAATATTGATCCTTTACAGGTACTATCTACTATGGCACCAAAACAAGATCGAGTCTATGCACGTGGGCGATCGAAGTCTGTCTCCCCGTCTGCACGCCTGGTCATTGGCTCTGATTATGAGCGTTACCCCGAGTACGTGCCCCCAGGCACTTCCACCCCATCCCGTACTTGCCAGAGCCACACCCAAAAAGGTGGCGTCCGGCGTAGTCACTGCCTCCCAGTCTGATGAGAAGCGCACACTCACCGGCACACCTTCTGGGTCAGCCACTAATGAAGAAGGAGCGTCTGGCTCCTTAGGAGTTTCGTGGTCGGAGGAAGCCTACGGATCTGCTGAGGTTCCCGCACCCGCCACCGCTGCAGCGTTGGCCTCGTCTAGTGAGGCTGACTGTTCGGAATCCACAACCGGTTTAGCAGCTCGTGCTCTCACCCCGGTTATTGACCAGCCCAACCGTTGGTGTGTCGACGGGCAGCTTCAAGTCTATTCCGATGCAAAGTTCCTGAATGACAAAGGAGTTATGACTCGGACACTTACAATGGAGTGGCGGGTCCTCACGGGAAGTCCCCAGACGATGCCTGAGATCCACATTCTCTTCACGAGACATCGACTAGAGCGGACAGCACGTCCCTTGGGACGTTTTAGTGAAGAACAGGTTCGAGAGTTCTACGCATCCTATGTAGCGACTCTCCGATCATAGAATGATAGGCAGGCTGCACCCGCCAAAAAGGCCCCACTTGAGCAAGTCTGAGTACGTGGCATTCCGGTTGATATCTCTCTTCCTGCTATCCACCAGTTTCTATACGGCGAGAATGTTGATGCTAATTGGACCCCTCTCACTGCCGAGTTTGACTACCGATGGCAGATTCTCAAAGATGGCCAATATCTGCGTGAGACATTGCTGAGAGAGACAACAAAGAGGTGGATGGCCCTGCACTTGTCCGTTGATGGAGAGGGTGCCGACTGGGTGACTGAGCCGAAGGGGGCCATCAAGAAGTCAAACCTAACTTTCACGGCGATTTTTTTGCGGTTGATTATCCGCCACTGCCTTTCCCCTACAGCCGCCGATAATATCGTCACATGGGATCGAGCAGTACTATTGGCGGCAATGTTAGCCGGGTTTGAGGTGGATTTTGCGTGGCTTCTACAGGCGGTCATGCACGAGAGGGCTTTTAAGGTCACAACTACTTACCCTTTCACGTGCATGATATTTTCTCTATGCAGATCTGCAGTTGTGCCTATATGGCACGTTGATCAGCTCAAGACCCCTATGGGAACTGTTGATATCGGCCTCATCAGAGATGAGGCCAATGAGTTGGCTCCACGCAGAGGGCCCCGTCCAGAGCTTCCTCCACTTAGTGACAATCTGGATGATACGGTAGCACAGGCCCGCACGGCTACGCAGGCGGCTTCCACTGACACCACCCCGGTCGAGTTTATCCCGGGTAGTAGCACCGCCCCGAGCTCCTCTCGCTCATCCCCTTTACCCGCTCTTGTCCCGCTTGCTAGGGTACAGAAACTAGAGGCGCAATCATATCCAGCCTTGGATGCAGAGGTCTATTATTGAGGCAAAAGAGCGCTTGGAGCGGAGAATGTTCCAGCACACAGAGCGGAAGATCGCTGAGGTTCATCAGCGCTTGGAAGCCTTTGAGTTGCGAGTGCTAGCTCGTCCAGCCCCTCCGGTGGATATGTCGACCCATCAGGCTACGGTCGACAGTCTTCGAGCAGATATTGATATGATATTACAGGCTAGGGTGCCTGAGTCTGAGGCCCCTTCTGCAGAGCCCGCTGAAGACACAATGATGGCGGCCCTATTCGCCACTTCAAAGATTCCACCACCTCCCCCTCGAGAGCATGCCAAGAGGCGTAGGGGTCGAGAGGAGGATAAGGCGTGAGCACGGAAGAAGGAGCGCCGTGAGATGGAGGCTGCGAGGAGAGCCTCTCTTGCTGAGGAGGAGGCGCGTCAGATGAGAGCAGAAGACTTAGCTGCTGGGGCGTCTAGCTCCAGAACTGTGGAGATAGCGGGAGGCGCTGCTGATAGTGCTATTGATGCTGAGGACACAATTGAGGGTGTCCAGATTACAGAGGTAGTGGGTTCCGGGGAATTGGACCCACCAGCTTGCTGATCGTCGGCACTTTGCGCCCAAGGTTTGCTTCACCTACCACTCTAGTATCTCAATTTTTTTATGCATTGGGACAATTGCATATCTTTTTGTTGGGGGTGGGGTAAATTGAAAGTGAGTGCTAGGGTGAAGTCTGAGTAGCCCAATTCACTATCCTCTTTTAGGGTTTTCTTGCCTGTGTTCTTTTTCCCCGAAAGACTGATTACTTTTTCCGTTGAACCGGCATGTCTATATGTTGTGTACATAGTTTAATTCTTGAGCATGATGGATAAAATGATATCCTGATAAAATGGAAAATGATGCATGACCAGGCATAGTAATTGATAAATGTGTGGCTCTAAGCATGACATAAAGGTACACCACTGCATGACCCTAAGTCTAAAATTCGAACTAGGTGTCTGATAATCTGGTAGAGTGATGAGATGTCAAGAGAGTGTGAGGAAGATTTGAATAGTCCACTATTTGTACTGAGCTAGAACTTGCCTAGTTAGTCCTGCTAAAAGTAAGCTTTAATAGACAATTAGGAAAGGATCATAGGCCATTATTCAATATAGCCCATTTATAGCCTAAATAAAAGAAAACCAAATGAAATTTATCCTTCTTTGATCCAAATGATTTGAGCTTAAATTAGACCTTTCTTTCTCACCCCAACTGATCTTTTCTGGGAATAATGTGTTGGCCCTGGTTCCTTTTTGGACATGTGTTGAGGGTGGCTAATGCAGTAACAACCTTTTTATGGCCCTGAACCAACTTTGGGTATTGTATACTTTGACTAATAGCAAAGCCATTAGTTGAGGGTGACTATTATGAGGAATGCTCAGGAAACTGGGGTTGAAAGAATAAAGAGAGAGAAAGACCAAAAGTAAAGTGACTCAAAAATTAGTTGAAAGAAAAGTAAAATGAAAAAAAAATAAAAAAAAAATATACAAGCAAGAAAAGAAGAGAGTCACTTACACAAATGAAGAAAAAAGGGAGAATAGCAAGGTGAAAGAATGTGAGAATCTGGGCAAAATAAAATGATAGAAAATGGTATGTTTATCCGATATGTCAAGGAGGGCAAAAAGTCACTAAAGTATACCTTAATATACCCTACCTTACCCTGAGCCTAGGTTACAAGCTAAGAAAGTCTAATCGTGATCCTAAGGGTTGTATAGTGAACTTAAAGTAGTGAAAATCAGGGCGAAGATTATGGCAATAGGTATGAATGGGTGTGAATTTGTTCTGAGAGTGAGTGTTGAAAAGTAATCCTTATACTCAAACTGAAATCATTGTGTGAAAAATGAGGATTTTTTTTTGAAGTGAGGACACTAGTTGCATTACCGGAAATATTAGCACCTCGGTGAGAAATTGCAGAGGATAGGTTTTAGTGCATGGTGAGTCTGTGTCATGGTATGATTACACATAATTCAAGCCTAATAGTGATATCATGCATAAATATGATGAGATTAATTGAGATTGATAGCCAAATGATTGCAAAGGATAAAACATGGATAATATTGTTCAAAGATTGTGTATTGAGTCATAGTGCGTCGCTTGAGGACAAATAACGAATTTAAGTTGAGGGTGTTGATATACCGTGGTTTCAAGGTATTATCAATACTTTTTGCTTAAGTTTAGTGTGTCCAAAAGCTATTTTGTGCTAATTTTTATATAAGTTTCTCCTTATTTGCAGGAAATCTGTCCAAAGATGAATGCAGAGGTTTTTGAGCGAAGAAATGCAGAAGAGGCAACGTACGGAGCTTGTGACGATCAGTCATGCTTGCGACGCTCCGTAGGTGGCCGCGTAGTGCAGCTGCTGAAGGAAGATGAGGAAGTCTGACAAAGTGTGGAGTTACGGAAAACGTGACGGACCGTCGTAGCCATGACGGTCCGTCCTGCAGGTTCGTCATGAAGATCAGAGAAGTAGTCCCAGTACCCATATTCCAAGAGTTCAAGTGTTTTGGAACGGAGACCCTCGACAGACCGTCGTGCTCGTAACGATCCGTCATACCTGCCGTCGAGGGTAATGAAGACAGCAGCAGAAGAAATTTCATCAAGTATGGGACGAAGGAGTCCATGACGGTCCGTTGTGACCTCAACGAACCGTCGCAATTTCCGTCGATCCAGCCGCATTTTTGAAAGATTTCCAGCAAATAGAGTCCTTGTTTAATTAGGTTTTTATTTTCTATAAATAGTTCGAAAAACCTCATTTTTGATGTTAGACTCTAGATTATTGTTAGACCTTAGAATATTGGGAGACTCTTGATTATTTTGTAGACTCTTTGATAGATTATTGATTATGTTGAGACTTTTATCATTGATTGTTGGTGACTTTTGCTGATTAATGAAGTGAATTTTTGGATTTTTCTCTTTCTCATCGAAGTAAGTGCATGAATTCTTATATCACATATTTGAATATTGTAATTATGACTATGGGTAACTAAACTCCATAACTAGGGTTGTGGGAACCATAGGCTAATAATGAGGTAAAACCTAACCAAAATAACAGTTCCTGAATAGTGTCTTGCATGTATTGACAATTCTTTCATTTAGAAGTCTTTTTAACGGATGGCCAACGTTAGAACTTGCCTTAAAGCTACTTGCTGGACCAAGGAGGTAGATAAATGGAAAAGAATTATCAACATAGATTTAGTGTATACGATCTAATAGGCTAGTATTGATTGGTACGAGGTAATATGAGGTAAAGAAAAGGGTTAAGATAGCAACACACGTAGCCGGACCAAGGTGCGGAGTGAAATTTTCTAGATGCCGGACCAAGGATTTAGAAATACATAACTTATCACTTTGCATGCAAGATACTAGGAAAGAATTGTTATAGTTAGACTTATCAAGTTATGAACCTGTGGGGAACACGTAAACCCTAGTTACTTTAATTAATTAATTTAACCCCAAAATTCGAAGCTGTTAATTGTCTCCTTTTATGTCGTTAGTTATTTTCATTTATTTAGGAGTAGAAACCCCCTTTTTTATAATTTTTGCTTTCAAAGGAAGTAATTGATTGAACAATAGTAGTAATAAATTGAAGTTAAGTCTAAACTATTTTCCTCGTGGGAACGATCCAACCTCACTAGTTGGGTTATTTACTTGACACGACCGCTTTACTTTTTATTTGAGAAGTTAGTTTGAGCGTATCAAATATTGGCGCCGCTGCCGGGGAAAGTAGCTTTCAGATTAATTTAAACTTATTACTATAGTTTAGTTCATATTTTCTTGATTTTACTTTGTTTTATTGTTTTTGATTTTTGCAGAACCATCCTCCTTGTATGCCAAATACACGGAGAGGAAGAGAACCCCTGTTTCCCTACGATCACTAATTAGAGCGTAAACTACACAACATGAATGGAAACTTGGGAATTAATGATGATGATCCAAACCAGAACATCCCAGCTCCGGTTGATGTTCATGGTCAGTTGTTACCCGATGCTCTGTTTGAACACCAACAGAGGGAACAAAATCCCGCTCCACGGCCCCAAGCATAATACAGAGGCTAAGACAACATAGCAGACTCCGATGGGCAACTTGTGTTGCCTCCCTTACCACCAAGCCATACTTTTGTGGTAACTAGTAGCCTGATGCAAATGATCACTGCCAGAGGTTTGTTTTCAGGTCTACCTTCTGAGGATCCACATTCCCATATTGCAAAGGTAAGGGAAGTTTGAAAAAGTTGTGTAGGGAGGCCTGACTTGGACTTGGATGTAATAGGGCTTAGAGTGTTTCCTCTCTCACTGACGGGAGAGGCTGATATATGGTTCACTGAGCTCCCTTACAACTCAATTTTAACTTGGAACCAACTAAGGGATGTTTTCTTAGTACGCTATTATCCGGTATCCAAGAAACTAAACCACAAAGACAGAGTGAACAACATTATGGCACTACCAGGAGAGTCAGTTAGTAGTTCTTAGGATAGATTCACCTCGTTCTTGAGAAGAGTCCCAAATCACCGTATAGATGATGAGTCACTGAAGGAATACTTCTATCGGGGACAGGATGATAATAATAAAGCGGTGTTGGACACTATAGAAGGTTGATCTTATGGGGAGTGTCCTTATGCTTAGATTGCTGAAAAATTAGAGAAAATCTCCCGGAACAACAAAGCTTGGAGTACTAGAAAATCAGATACCGAGAGAAATACCTTCGCAGTGCAGTCCACTCACAACCCAGCCACAGACGAGATTCGTGAAGAAATGGCTCAGATGAGAACTAATCTTGGGTTGGTACTAAAACATATCACTGGGGTGCAGAAAAGATAAATACAGTTAACTACTTGCATAAACCACCACCTCCTAATGATGAATGTTATTATGCGGAGGACTCATATGCAGTAAATGGGCAGACGGGGGGTTTCCGACCGAGCGCCCAAAGCTCAAATCAGTATAATTGGCGCCAAGGTCAAGGGAACAGAGGTCGGATCTATGGTAACTATAACTCATTATGTCCGAGATGGAAACTACAACCGTGACAACAACTTCAACAGGGGTAACTACGGTAACAGAAATGATAGGAATGGGCCCTATGTCCCAACTCAAAATCTGAAGTTACTCCTAGGGATAGTGGAGATAGTATGGCGCGAGTTAAGGATATGTTGCACAAAATGATGCGGAGGTTTGATGCTAGTGATGAGCACATTAAAGAGTTAAGGTGTAATTTAGCAGGTATTTGGCAAAAAGTCGATACACATGCAATATCGATTAAGCAAAACGAGTTGCAAATGGCCCAATTATCTGCGACTGTGAACACATGGAAACCGGGCACTCTTCCTAACAACACTGTCCAAAATCCGAAAAAATGATACACACTGTATAGTAATCACTACTTGGGGTGGTAAGCAAACCATTTACCCACCTATGCCGTCTAATGAGGAAAAGGTGAGAAAGGATGATGATAAGGTGGTAAAGGGTAGTGGTGAAGCAGAAGAGAGAACTGGAAAAGATGCAGAAGTCCCTATGAAGGTAATTCCCATGCCTAGACCACCACCACCCTTCCCTCAGAGATTAGTGAAAAAGACCGAGGATGGTAAATATCGGCGTTTTATAACAATGCTGAAGCAACATTCTATCAATGTCCCTTTGGTAGAAGCTCTTGAACAAATGCCCGGTTATGCCAAGTTTATGAAAGATCTGGTTACAAAGAAAATATCGGTCACTTTCGTAGATGATGATAGACTGCAGCATTGTAGTGCTATTGCTACAAGATCTCTCGTACAAAAGAAAGAAGATCTGGGTGCGTTCACTATTCCTGGTACAGTCGCGTCATTACATTTTGCGAAAGCATTATGTGATCTGGGGGCAAGCATAAATCTCATGCCCCTCTCGATTTACAAGAATTTGGGTATGGGTGACCCAAAACCCACTGCGATGCGGCTACTGATGGCTGATCGAACAGTGAAAAGGCCTATAGGGATACTCCATGATGTGCTAGTAAAACTAGAGTCATTCATATTTTCGGCAGATTTTATTATTCTTGATTGTGAAGTCGATTTTGAAGTTCCTTTTATTCATGGGAGGCCATTCCTTTCTACAGGTAGAGCCTTAGTTCATATCGAAAAGGGGAAGATGAAATTTTTGTTGAATAATGAAGAAGCGACCTTCAACGTTTGTAGGACCATGAGGCAGAGTGGTGAGCTCCAATCGATATCTGTCATATTTCACAAAGAAAAGTTGAAGAATGAGAATGAACAAAAAAGTGCAAAACAAGAGTTTATTGTTGGGGATTTGGTTCTTTTAGACAGATCTGGGTTGCCTTGTCTTCCTGGCAAGCTCAAGTCCAAATAGAATGACCCTTACTTGATCACCCAAGTATTCCCTCATGGAGCAGTTGAGTTAAAAACCAAGGAGGGAGTGCGGTTTAAGGTGAATAGAGAACGAATAAAACTCTATTTTGGGTATACTGCATCGGTGAATGAAGTGATAGAGGACTACCATCTTGATGAAGGCTGAGTAATCAAGTGTCCTCAGTCGTGCTGCGACGTTAAATCAGGCGCTTGTTGGGAGGCAACCCAATACTTAAAGTTTTTTTTCTTTCTTTCTAGTAATGGTAGAGTTTTCTACTAATGGGTTTTAAATTTGCAGGCACCTTACCAGGAAATTCTGCAGAAAAATACTCTGCACCAGTTACTGACGGATACAGCGACAGACCGTTTTAATTGTGACGTACAATCGCGTGAATCCGTTGTTCCAGGTACGTCTTTCTTTTATTTTAAAACTAGGGCACACGCGACGGAACCAACGACGGATCGTCACATATGAGATGGACCGTCGTCGTGGAATCGTCGCGTCATTAATGAGGCATAGCCGACCCGACTCGGCTGGGGTTTTTTTAAAAAATTCCACATTTAGAACCCCCAACCCTTCATTTCACCCCATTCCTTCACTCTTCCTCCTATTTCCCTCCCTTTTAAACATCCAAAATGATCTCATTTCTCTCTTCAACCGATAATTTTCCCCAAATTTTCCAAAATCCTAAAAGTCTTCATCTACTAATCGGAGAGCTGCTGCTGTGGGTGTCTACTTGATCATCAAGTACCTTTTCCTCTTGTTTTTCTCAAATTCTCAGATATGTGTCTCTAATTTCTACTCATTTATATTGCATTTTTTTTATCAATTAGTAGTAGTCTAGTTCTTTTTGATACGTTCATTCTTTATCAAAATTTGTCTGACCTAGCTTAAAAAGAGTCCCGAAATAGCCGTGCTAAAACCTGAGAAATAAGTGCCTTAGCATTGCTAGTTTACTAGGTATTTGGGTTAGACAAATGTAGGTCAAAACACTACTAATTCGATTTGGGTCATAGGGGATGAATGGGACATCTCCGGTTCTGTCACTGAGTTACAGAACGAGCCTCCCATGACGGACCGTCGTATTCACGACGGACCGTCATTGGGTCCGTTCCAACCGCCCTAATACTCCACTGTCAAATTTTTCTTCAAGTGTCCACCAACGGCTACATGCGACGAACCGTTTTTCCCGCGACGGTCCGTCCTGCACAACCGTTCTTGTTGTCAGAGACCCTATTACTAAGGGTCTCTCACTTTTTCTAAGTGTCCTTCAACGGGCACATGCGACGGACCATCATACCTACGACGGTCCGTCCTGCACAACCGTTCTGGTTGTCAGAGACCTTTTTCCTAAGGGTCTCTGCCCATTTTTCTAAGTGTCCTCAAACGGACAACTACGACGGATCGTGATACCCTCGACGATCCTTCCTGCATGACCGTCATGACGGTCAGAGACCCCTCTCCTAGGGTCTCCATATTTTTTTTAAGTGTCCTCTGACGGACACCTACGACGGACCGTCGTACCTATGACGGTCCGTCCTGCATGACCATTTTGATGGTCGGAGACCCCTCTCCTAAGGATCTCCATATTTTTTTTCAAGTGTCCTCTGACTGACACCTACGACGGACCGTCGTACTTGTGACGGATCGTCCTACACATACCGTCATTCTTGTCAGAGACTCTCCTTCACGGTTCTCCATATAAACATAGTCTAAGTAAGACAGGACGGACCCCATGACGGTGCTTCGTACTCACGACGAACCGTCACCTGGTCCGTTGTGTTTCACTGTTACTATAGCAATGTCATTTTATTTTAATTTTTTTATTATTTATTTTGTGTGGTTTTGCTTGTCTTGTTTGCTCCTTCTAGTAATAATATTGATCCTTTACAGGTACTATCTACTATGGCACCAAAACAAGATCGAGTCTATGCATGCGGGCGATTGAAGTCTGTCGCCCTGTCTGCCCGCCTTGTCATTGAGACTGATGATGAGCGTGACCCCGAGTACATTCCCCCGGGCACTTCCACCCCATCCCGTGCTGCACTTGCTGCCAGAGCCACACCCAAAAAGGTGGCGTTCGGCGTATTCACTGCCTCCCAGTCTGATGAGGAGCGCACACTGACCGGCACACCTTCTGGGTCAGCCACTAATGAAGAAGGAGCCCTGGCTCCTTAGGAGTTTCGTGGTCGGAGGAAGCCTCCGGATCTGCTGAGATTCCCGCACCCGCCACCGCTGCAGCGTCGGCCTCGTTTGATGAGGCTGACAGTTCGGAATCCACACCCGGTTCACCAGCTCGTGCTCTCATCCCGGTTACTGACCAGCCCAACTGTTGGTGTGTCGACGGGCAATTTCAAGTCTATTCCAATGCAAAGTTCCTGAATGACAAAGGAGTTATGACTCGGACACCTACATTGGAGCGGCGGGTCCTCACGGGAAGTCTCCCGATGATGCCTGAGATCCACAATCTCTTCACCAGACATCGACTGGAGTGGACAGCACGTCCGTTGGGACGTTATAGTGAAGAGCTAGTCCGAGAGTTCTACGCATCCTATGTAGCAACTCTCTGATTGCAGATTGATAGGCGGGCTGCCCCCGCCAAACAGGCCCCACTGGAGCAGGTCTGAGTACGTGGCATTCCGGTTGATATCTCCCTGCCTGCTATCCGCCTGTTTCTATACGGCGAGAATGCTGATGATAATCGGACCCCTTTCACTGCCGAGTTTGACTACTGATGGCAGATTATCAAAGATAGCCAATTTCTGCGTAACCATCGCTGAGAGAGACCACCAAGAGGTGGATGGCCCTGCACTTGTACGTTGATTGAGAGGGTGCCGACTGGGTGACTGAGCCGAAGGGGGCCATCAAGAAGGCCAACCTGACATTCACGGCGAAGTTTTTGAGGTTGATTGTCCGCCACTGCCTTTCCCCTACAGCCGCTGATAATATCGTCACATGGGATCGAGCAGTACTGATGGCAGCAATGATAGCCGGGTTCGAGGTGGATTTTGCGTGTCTTCTACAAGCGGTCATGCACGAGAGGGCTTTTAAAGTCAGAATTACTTACCCTTTCCCGTGCATGATATTGTCTCTATGAAGATCCATAGGTGTGCCTATATGGCACTTTGATCAGCTCAAGACCCCTATGGGCACTGTTGATATCGGCCTCATCTCTCGGCCTCATCAGAGATGAGGCCAAGGAGTTGGCTCCACTCAAAGAGCCCCGTCCTGAGCTGCCTCCACTTGGTGACAATCTGGCTGATACGATAGCACTAGCCCGGACAGCTACGCAAGCGGCTTCCACTGACACTACCCCTATCGAGTGTATCCCGAGTAGTTGCACCGCCCTGAGCTCCTCTCGCTCAGCCCCTTTACCTGCTCTGGTCCCGCTTGCTAGGGTCCAGAAATTAGAGGTGCAAATGGCTACACTTCTGCATCATATCCAGCCTTGGATGCAGAGATCTATTACCGAGGCAGAAGAGCCCTCGGAGCGGAGAATGGTCCATCAAACAGAGCGGAAGATGGCTGAGGTTCATCAGCGCTTGGACGCCTTTGAGTTGCGAGTGCTAGCCCATCAAGCCCCTCCGGTGGATGTGTCGACCCTTCAGGCTAGGGTCGATAGTCTTCGAGTAGATATTGATACTATCTTAGAGGCTAGGATGCCTGAGCCTGAGGCCCCTTCTGCAGAGCCTGCTAAAGACACAGTGATGGCGGCCCTATTCGCCATTTCAGAGATTCCACCACCTTCCCCTAGAGAGAATGCCAAGAGGCGTAGGGGTCGAGAGGAGGATGAGGCGCGAGCACGCAAGAAGGAGCGCCATGAGATGGAGGCTGCGAGGAGAGCCTCGCTTGCTGAGGAGGAGGCGCGTCAGCAAGAGCAAAAGAGTTAGCTGCTGGGGCATCTAGCTCAAGAATTGTGGAGATAGCGGGAGGCATTGCTGATAGTGATGTTGATGCTGAGGACACCACTGAGGGTGTCCAGATTACAGAGGTAGTGGGTTCCAGGGAACCGGACCCACAAGATTACTGATCGTCGGCGCTTTGCGCCCCAGGTTTGCTTCACCTACCACTCTAGTATTTCAATTTTTTTATGCATTGGGGACAATTGCATGTCTTTTTGTTGGGGGTGGGGTAAATGGAAAGTGAGTGCTAGGGTGAAGTCTGAGTAGCCCAATCACTATCCTCTTTTGGGGTTTTCTTGCCTGTGTTCTTTTCCCCGAAAGACTGATTACTTTTTTCGTTGAACCGACATGTCTATATCTTGTGTACATAGTTTAAATATGGAGCATGATGGCTAAAATGATATCCTGATAAAATGGAAAATGATGGATGACTAAGCATAGTAATTGATAAATGTGTGGCTCTAGGCATGACATAGAGGTACACCACTGCATGACCCTAAGTCTAAAATTCGAACTAGGTGTCTGAGAATCTGGTAGAGTGATGAGATGTCAAGTGAATGTGAGGAAGATTTTAATAGTCCACTATTTGTACTGACCTAGAACTTGCCTGGTTAGTCATGCTAAAAGTAAGTTGTAATAGACAATTAGGAAAGGATCATAGGCCATTATTCAATATGGCCCATTTTTAGCCTAAATAAAAGAACACCAAATGAAATTTATCCTTCTTTGATCCAAATGATTTGAGCTTAAATTAGACCTTTCTTTCTCACCCCAACTGATCTTTTCTGGGAATAATGTGTTGGCCCTGGTCCCTCCTTGGACATGTGCACCTCAGCTTATGCCAAAAGCATAAGTTGAGGGTGGCTAATACAGTAAACAACCTTTTTATGGCCCTGACCCAACTTTGGGTATTGTGTACTTTGACTCATGGCAAAGCCATGAGTTGAGGGTGGCTATTATGAGGAATGCTCTGGAAAGTGGGGTTGAAAGAATAAAGAGCGAGAAAGACCAAAAGTAAGTGACTCAAAAATTAGTTGAAAGAAAAGTAAAAATGAAAAAAAAATATACAAGCACGAAAAAAAGATAGTCACTTACACAAATGAAAAAAAAGGGAAAATAGTAAGTTGAAAGAATGTGGGAAACTGGGCAAAATAAAATGATAGAAAATGGTATGTTTAGCCGATATGTCAAGGAGGGAAAAAAGTGACTAAAGTATACCTAAATATACCCTACCTGACCCTGAGCCTATGTTACAAGCTAAGAAAGTCCTATCGTGATCCTAAGGGTTGTATAGCGAACTTAAAGAAGTGAAAATAAGGGCAAGCTTATGGCAATAGGTATGAATGAGTTTGAATTTGTTCTGAGAGTGAGTGTTGAAAAGTAATCCTTATACTCAAACTGAAATCATTGTGTGAAAAATGAGGATTTTGTTTTGAAGTTAGGACACTAGTTGCATTACCGGAAATATTAGCACCTCGGTGAGAAATTGAAGAAGATAGGTGTTAGTGCATGATGAGTCTGTGTCATGGTCTGATTCCACATAATTCAAGCCTAATAGTGATAGCATGCATAAATATGATGATATTAATAGGGATTGACAGCCAAATGATTGCAAAGTATAAAACATGGATACTATTTTACAAAGATTGTGTATTGAGTCATAGTGCGTCGCTTGAGGACAAACAACGAATTTAAGTTGAGGGTGTTGATATACCATGGTTTGACGGTATTATTAATACTTTTTCCATAAGTTTAGTGTGTCCAAAAGCCTTTTTGTGCTAATTTTTATATAAGTTTCTCCTTATTTGCAGGAAATCTGTCCAAAGATGAATGCAGAGGTTTTTGAGCGAAGAAATGCAGAAGAGACCACCTACGGAGCTTGTGACGGACCGTCATGCTTACGATGGTCCGTAGGTGGCAGCGTAGTGCAGCTGCTGAAGGAAGATGGGGAAGTCTGACCAAGTGTGGGGTTACATAAAATGTGACGGACCGTCGTAGCCATGACGGTCCGTCCTGCAGGTTCTTCGTGAAGATCAGAGAAGTAACCCCAGTACCCATATTGCAAGAGTTCAAGTGTTTTGGAACGGAGACCCTCGACAGACCGTCGTGCTCGTAACGATCCGTCATACCTGCCATCGAGGGTAATGAAGAGAGCAGAAGAAGAAATTTCATCAAGTATGGGACGACGGAGTCCATGACGGTCCGTCGTGACCACGACGATACGTCGCGATGTCCGTCGATCCAGCCGCGTTTTTGACAGATTTCCAGCAAATAGTGTCCTTGTTTAATTAGGTTTTTATTTTCTGTAAATTGTTTGAAAAACCTCATTTTTGAGGTTAGACTCCGGATACAATTGTTAGACCTCTGAATATTGGGAGACTCTTGATTATTTTGTAGACTCTTTGAGAGATTATTGATTATCTTGAGACTTTTATCATTGATTGTTGGTGACTTTTGCTGATTAATCAAGTGAACTTTCGGATTTTACTATTTCTCATCGAAGTAAGTGCATGAATTCTTATATCACATATTTGAATATTGTAATTATGACTATGGGTAACTAAACTCCATAACTAGGGTTGTGGGAACCATAGGCTAATAATGAGGTAAACCTAGCTAAAATAACAATTCTAGAATAGTGACTTGCATGTATTGATAATTCTTTCGTTTGGAAGTCTTTTTAACGGATGGCCAACGTTTGAACTTGACTTAATTCTACTTGCCGGACCAAAGAGGTAGATAATAGGAAAAGAATTATCAACATAGATTTATTGTATACTATCTAATAGGCTAGTATTATTGGTACGAGGTAATAACTTAGTCAAATATCGAATATGATGCTTAATATGAGGTAAAGATAAGGGTTATGATAGCAACACACGTAGCCGGACCAAGGTGCGAAGTGAAATTTTCTAGATGCCGGACCAAGGATTTGGAAATACATATCTTATCACTTTGCATGCAAGATACTAGGAAAGAAATGTTATAGTTAGACTTATCAAATTATGAACCTGTGGGGAACACGTAAACCCTAGTTACTTTGATTAATTGATTTAACCCCAACATTCGAAGTTGTTTGTTGTCTCCGTTATTACGCTAGTTATTTTCATTTATTTAGGAATAGAAACCCCCCTTTTTATAATTTTTGCTTTTCAAAGAAGTAATTGCCTGAACAATAGTAGTAATAAATTGAAGTTAAGTCTAAACTATTTTCCTCGTGGGAACGATCCCAACCTCATTAGTTGGGTTGTTTACTTGACACGACCGCTTTACTTCGTATTTGAGAAGTAAGTTTGAGCGTATCAATAAGCTTAAGGAAATTTCCTATTTAAGGAGTCTATTTAAACTCCCTATGTGTATTAATGTGTGTGGTCTATGTAAACCTAACTATATATATGTAAAAAAATTTAGTTATTCAATTTGTTAGCCTATGACATGTTATAATGAATGCTAATGGCTAGTCTAAGTCCTTTTTCGAGGAGGAGGACGTTTGTTACGTCTAGGGGGTGCTCCCCGGATGTGACAAGCCTGATATTAGAGCGTGAGGTTAAAGAAATCTTAGTATCGATGTCTCACTAAACCCCATCTACATAGATTCTTATTAAGAATTGTGAAGCACACCATACTTATGAATGAGAGACTATGTGATGCTTTGGAAATTCGAACCTTTTTGGTAAGCTTATGTCGTGCATATAGAGTTTCAAATCTATGTATTCTTTTCACCTAACAATCTTATTGTTGTTATAGGTATTACTACAACAAGGGAAGCCGCAACAAGAGTCGAGGAAGAAATTGCTTATGCGGGAGCTCCTCCCCAAGACAACGAAGCTCCTCCACAAGGAAACTAAGTTCCTCTACTAGAGCAAGTTCGTATGGGTGATCGAGCTCTGGTCAATCCTCCGACTATGACGGATAGAAATAAGAAATTGGGTTTTCTCAATATGGCCTAATCTATGACTTATTATGATAATGTCGTAACTACTCAAGTATAAGCTATGACGACTCAAGTGAATAGAAAAGTTGGAACCCGTGGGCTCCAACATGTAGAACTATGGCTTCTTGTTTGATAGACTTCACAAGGATAAAACCTTCTATGTTCTTTGGGTCAAAAGTTGGTGAAGACCCCCAAGACTTTTTCTATGAGGTCTACAATATCTTATTTTCTATGGGTGTGACTTCAAATGAAAAGGACGAGTTTGCCACCTATCAACTCAAGGATGTGGATCAAACTTGGAATACTCAATGGAGGAATAATAGGGTGCTATGAGGTGTCCCGTGTCTTGGGAGATCTTCAGGAGACCTTTCCTTGATAGTTTCTTTCCTTGAGAGAAGAAGGAAGCTAAGGTGGGAGAATTGGCCAACCTTCGTCAAGGAGGTATGAGTGTACTTGATAACTTCATAAAGTTCACTAAATTTTCTAAGTATTGTCTGTCCTTGGTGTCTAACCCAAGGGATGCGATAATTCACTTTGTGAAGGGAGTGTCTGAAGATTTGGTAGAAGAATGTCGTGTGGTCATGATTCATGACAACATGAGTATCTCTCGTTTAATGGTTCATGCTCAACAAGAGAAAGATACTAGACTAAGGAGGTAGGTTATGGATGCTAAGAGGGCCAATTCTTATGAAGGTGGTTCATGTAAGGGAAGGTTAGAAACTCAAGACAAGCCTAGGTTCAAAAAGAGGTTTTCAAACCATGTTCCTTAAAAATTTCACAAGGCTCGTGATGATAGGGTTCTTACCCTAAGTTCCAAAAGGGTAGACGTACTAATTCACCAAGCTAGAAGAAAACTTGTGGAAAGTGTGGCAAGTAGCATTTGGGTGAATGACTAGTTGAAAGGAATAATTTTTTTGGGTGTGGCTAAAGTGTCTATAAGGTGAGGGATTGCCTGACTATGAGGGGTCAAGAGAAGGGTAGCGGTAAACCTCAAGCAAGTCATTCTAATGTTGATGTTCTAATGTGGGTATATAAGAGAGTTCTTATGATGTGGTGACCGATATGTTACAAGTGCTCTCTATAAATGTTTATGCTTTACTTGATACTAGTACTACATTGTCATTTCTTACTCCTTAGGTAGCTAGAAAGTTTGATGTATCGCTCGATATCTTAAATTTACCTTTTATGGTGTCTACCCCGGTGGGTGATTCGGTGGTTGTATAAAGATTATATAGATATTTTTTCCTATAATGTTGCCAAATATAGTTACTCATGATTAATTAGTAGAACTTGATATGGTTGATTTTGATTGGTTGCATGCTTGTTTTGCGTCCATAGATTATAAAACAAGGGTAGTCTAGTTCAATTTTCCTAATGAAACCATTTTAAAGTGCAAGGGGGGTAATTCAATTTATAGAGGTCGTATCATTACTTTTATTGTAAAATGATCTATAAAGGGTGTATATATCATATTGAAAGAGTCAAAGATTTAGACTCCGAAACTCCACCTATTGAGTCGGTGCCCGTAGTGAGGGAATTTCTGGAAGTCTTTCCGAATGACTTTCTTGGAATTCCTCTTGAACGGTATATTAATTTTGCTTTTGTTTTATTACCGGATACGAAACCCATTTCAATACCTCCTTATCAGATGCCTTAGACCAAATTGAAAGAGTAGAAATCTCACCTCAAGGATTTACTATAGAAAGGCTTCATATGACCTAATATTTCTGCATTGGGTGCTCCATTTATGTTTGTGAAAAAGAAGGATTGGTCACTTAGGATGTGCATTGATTAGCGTAAACTGAATAAGGTCACCATAATGAACAAGTATCCTCTTCCTAGGATTGATGTTTTGTTTAATCAACTACAAGGTGCGAGTTACTTTTCGAAGAATGATTTGAGGTTGGTATATCACCAGCTTAGGGTGGGAGGTGAAGACATTCCCAAAATAAATTTCCGAATTAGGTATGGTCACTATGAGTTCCTAGTCATGTCATTTAGGTTAACAAATTCCTTGGCAGCTTTTATGGACCTAATGAATAGAGTGTTCCAAAATTACCTTGATGCCTTTGTAATTGTCTTTATTGATGACATCTTGGTATATTCTAAGAGTGAGGATGAGCTTATGGTCCATTTGAAGGTGGTATTGCAAGTCCTTAAGAAACATCAAATTTCTACTAAGCATACCACGTGTCGATTTTGGTCGAGATCGGTTGCCTTTCTTGGTCATATCATCTCTACTGAGGTTGTAGAGGTTTACTCGAGATAGCGGAAGCGGTAAAAAATTGGCCTAAACCTTTGACTCAAACCGATATTAGATGTTTCTTGGGTCTAGCCGGGTGTTATTGAAGGTTTGTCGATGGGTTTGCGTCTATTGCATCTCTTTTGACAACAGTGACTCAAAAGAAGGTTAAATTCGAGATGTCGGAGGCTTGTGAAATAAGCTTCCAAGAATTGACAAATAATCTAACCTCTGCTCTGCTGTTGACTTTAGCGGAGGGTACCAAGCGTTTTTTTGTTTATTTTGATTCTTATCGAGTAAGTTTGGGTTGTTTCCTTATGCAACATGGTAAGGTGATAACATATTCTTCTACACAACTTAAGGTACATGATAAGAACTACCTAACTGATGATCTTGAGTTAGCGTCCATAGTGGTCGCCTTGAAGATATGGAGTCATTATCTCTATGGTGTTTATGTGGATGTATTGACCAACCACAAGAGTCTTCAATATGTGTTTACTCATAAAGATTTTATCTCCAACAAAGAAGATGGTCGGAATTATTGAAGGATCACGGCATGAGTGTTCTCTCACTTAATCCCCGTTATGTTTACTTATTCGGTGGAAGCGTATACAAGTATCTACATTAATGAGATTGTGAGTCTTCATGGGATCCCATTGTCAATCATTTTGGATAGATTTGCTCAATTCACTTATCGATTTTGGAGGTCTTTCCAAAAAGGGTTAGGTACTCAAGTAAAATTAACCACCACTTTTCATCCTCAAATGGATGGTCAATCGGAGCGTACCATTAAAACCTTGTAAGATATAATTAAAGCTTGCATTATTGACTTCAAGGGAAGTTAGGTTGAACACTTGCCTTTGATTGAGTTCTCTTATAATATAGCTACCATTCTACTATTTCCATGGCTCGTTTTGAAATACTATATGGTAGGAGATGTAGGACTCTGGTTGGGTGGTTTGAGGTTGGCGAGTCTTCACTCTTTTGTCCAGAATTAATCTATCAAGCTTTGTAGAAAGTTCATGTGATAAGGATACATTGAAAACGACCTATAGTCGACAAAATCCTTATGCCGACATTAGGAGAAGAAACCTTGAATTTGAAGTGGGTGATAAGGTGTACTTGAAAATTGCACTGATGAAAGGGGTGATGAGATTTGGGAAGAAGGGTAAACTTACTCCCCGATATCTGGGTCCTATGAGATATTACAACGGGTGGGAAATGTTGCATATGAGTTGAAATTACCAAGTGAACTATCTTAGGTTCACCTAGTATGCATAAGAAGTGTATTGGTAACCTCGAGACCATTCTCTTTGTTGAATGTATAGGTGTAAACTAGAACCTTTCCTATGAAAAGGTTCTGGTACAAATCCTTGATCGTCAAGTAATGAAGTTGAGGAACAAAGAAGTGGCCTCCGTAAAAGTTCGATGGAGAGACCACCTAGTTGAGGAAGCTACATGGGAGGACGAGGCCGACATAAAGTCCCGTTATCCTCATCTTTTTCCTATGGGAGGTAGTTATTCCTCTTTAGAATAGAGATACTGAATATTGTATATTTTGACTAATTTTCTAAGTAGGTACTTCTTTTGGTAAAGGTTGTCCAAAAAAATAAATTTGAATGAAAAAGGTTTCTTCTTGTAACTTTCACTGTATAAATACTTGAGTATATATTGTCTTCTTGAGATTTTGTTATTTTGATGTTGTTTTCAAAGAAGGATAGCATGGTAACTCTTTGATGTACTTTAAGCTCATTGGTTATATTGAGAAGGTCGTTCCTCATTATGTGTTATAAAATTTTGAGCTCATATATATTGTGCATTGTGAATTGAGTTTCTATGTGTGATGTTGTATTTATGTGTTGGAGGGAGTTGTGAATTACTCCTATGAGTGGTGACTCATGATGATTTTCATGTTGTTGTCGGTTGGGATTCTAGTATTGAGTCTATCATTCCCTTACAAAAGTTTTAGTGTCATTTGGGGACGAATGTTCCTAAGGGGAGGGATAATGTAATACTCTTAAAAGTCCATTACTAAGTCTAGAGCCACACATGTTGAACTAAGCCTTGAAACAATGTTTCTAATCCTAAGTTAATGAATTGAAACTAGTTAGGAGGTGTTAGAATCAAATCATAAAGAAACGTCCACGATGTCTAGTGATCAAGTAACTTTGACTGGTGTAGTACTAGGATGGTTTCAAAGAAGTGTCTAAAGGGTTGTTCATGGTGATATGAAAAGAGTGGAAATAGGTTCCTAAGAAGGGGTATAAGGAAGCAAGACCAAGGGAGGATTTTCAACCTTCAAGGGAAAGTCAAAGCCAAAATGCTAAGGCTTTCCAAGGAAGGAGGTTAATGTCTCAATCTTCACGAGCATGACCACAGATCGTTGTCATTACCACGGCCAGGTGAGCATTGGGGAAGTGATAGGAAAAGATAGCTAATGTCCAGGTCACCACGAGCCACTTCACGACTACTTGTGCACTTGACGGAAGGAAGTGGGAAGTAGTGAACACGCCTTAGCCAGTTGGGAGAAAATGGGTGAGGTGTTTGTGAGCTACTGCCTAAGAGTACTCAGAGCCACTTAATGGATTGTGGTTCATGTTCACGGAAGAGAGCACGGGGTCGAGAAGATGCCTTGGTGAAAAATGAAGGTGTCTAGTTTGGGGAGATACTGCCCCACCTTCCATGACCAAAGCCACGGTCCATCAAGAACTTCACAGACCATGAAGTGGGGAGTGAAAATGGACGGGGCTTCACATTTAAGGTTAAGTTGGACTTCACTTTTTGAATTCAAACTTAATGAGGGGTAGTTTTTGGTATGTTGGTGCTGAACTCTATATTAATTTTAGGTAAAATATCATCCATTTTCCACTCCAAAACTGAAACATAAATTGAAACCCAGATTGCTCCCACCTCTTTCTACTTTCTCTCTCCATTCATCATCCATTGAAGAAGCAAAATGCTTGAAGAAGAAGACAAAGTGTCCAAAGTTCTCACTCAAATTTTGTGGACAAAGCTTCTTTAAGGTATGGGTAGTTCATTCTTGAGATTCTTTCCCCAATAGGTCCTTTCAAAGATATTTCTAAAGATCTTAATGCTTAGGGTTTCTCGTACAAATGGGTTCTCTTCTAAACTTTAAATTGATAATTTATTATGACGAATTGTGATTTATGGATAATTAAGTGTAGATTTTTGAGTAATTGATGTTAATTAATGGGAATTTCATGTAGATATTTCCTCTACCCAATTTCCCCAAATCTTGGCTTGCTTATGAATCGATGGGGGATGTCTGAATGTGTGGTTTGTTGTACTTATCCTATTGCATTAATGGACTGCCTATTGTCTCCTATTGTTGGGATTGGAACTAATTCTTGAAGAATGTATGGATGAACCCTTTTCCCCTAAACTCTTGTTATGAGTTGCACTTGTAGATTATTATGAGGAAGGTAATGTGGTTGTTGGACAATTGTGATGGATGAATAGTAAAATTTTGAAAGAGGCTTATGAAGGTGAATTGGTTAAATATTGTGATCTTGACCCCTTACTTCAATGATGATGGCTAATACATGTTATTTTTGTAAAATTGAAGTATTGTATATGATTAGATTTGGAAGGTGATGGTATGATAAATTTGATGAAATGTCTTGATTATGTGAATGGTGAGGTCATGTTAAGGATGTGAAGATACAAGGTTGAATGTGATTTCAGTTGTGTGCCTTACTATGTTATGAATGTGATATGTTGATCTCACACATGAAGGGTTTGTATGGAAGGAAGTTCTCATGCAATACTTAATCAGTTTATGATTATGAGTATAGAAGGGGTTAGTCTCCTATGGACTATACTAAGATATGATGATTAAGAAAGTCTTAAAGACATTTCAAAAAGGGACTGGATTAGCATCGAGTGAACTATATGTGAGAAGTGTCCCTTCCCAATGTTGGAAGGTATGTTCATTATTGTACTCATGAGATAGTGACAGTAATGCCATGTAGATAAAGAGGGTCTATAGTATATCTCCTAGTTCTTTAACTATGTTGCCCCCATAAAAAGACTAGATAGTGGATCCACTTAGAATGCTATGTTCATGTTTTGACTCTACCTTTGCTAGTAAACCCACCTTCTTTCATTGTAGGATTCCAAGACGTCGAATTCCACATTTAGCTCATTTGGTATATGTAAGTTAAGGAATTGTCACTAAAAGTAAATTGAATAAGTAAATGTAAATAAAGATAGACATTGATTAAGATAACTTGAGGGGTATACTTAGGATAGGTAGGGGTATGTGACTCTACCTTGACATTGCACATGTTAACTCTAAAAGGAGTGCTAGGAGAGGGTCTTTGTATTATGATATCATGTATTATGAAATGTTGTCTTTATATGATGACCCTCTTATACGATGTTGACAATGGTTATGAATAGGTTAATGGTCTAAATTGCTATATGTGGTGGTAACTACCTATGATTATATATTGTATGAAGCAAAGCATTATATGATCTCCTATCTTATTTACTTGGTTGTGTGGGATTAAGGGGCTTCACATGACATTGCACTAGTAGGATTTGGATGGGATTATTGGTAAAGGTCTTGTATTTTATGTTGTTATGAACTATTGATTATCAAATGTTGATATGCATTTATGTTGATCTTTCTTTTGGTTATGAACAAGTTTAGGTCATTGTGATCCTTTTATTGTATGTTCTCTCTTTTATGTGCATTAAAGGCTTTCAAAATGACTGAGTATGTTTTTTTAAATGGTCCATTTCATGCATGTCTTCAAATGGTTTACTTGCATATACCCATACTAAGTACACGTGGTTGTACTAACCCATATTTCTTTGTTTTTTACAATTATGTTGGTTTAGGCCATTGAGGTTCTACAAGGCCGACTGAAGTAGACTTGGACTCTTTTCTCCAAGTGTTGGTAGGTTCTCATGTTCGAGGATGTTACCATTTTAACGTTCTATCTTTAAAGTTGTATTGTCATAAAGACATTGTTCATTCCTTTATAATTTGATACATTGATGTAAGCGTATAATGGCATAGTGACTCTTTATTGGCTATGTCCAACAATTTTTACTCGTTTAGATTGTTTTATGTGGGACGATCTTATTAAAATATATTTTGTATATTGGTTATGTTGTGTGAAGGAGAAGCCTAAGTTAAATTCCTATTTGAGGAGTCTATGTAGACTCCCTATATGTAGTAATGTGAGACTTCTATAGAACCTCACGATATATATGCAAAAAAATTTAATTTTTTATCCTATAGCATGTAATGACAAATGCTAAGAGCTAGTCTAAGTCCTCTTCGAGGACAACGTCGTCTATTACATCCAGGGGGTGCTCTGCGTATGTGACAGATGTGTGCATGCCTTGGATGATTCTTCCTACCATTGTATAATGTTGCTTGCCCCAAGTGTGTAGGCCTTGGTTTATGCTTCCTGACATTGGCCGATGCAAATACCACCTAGCCGATGCATACATTCCATGATCGATAATTGCAGGCCTTGACTGATGCCGCATTCCACCCAGTGTCGCTTGCTAGATGCATACATTCCCTTTCTGATGCGTAAAGTCTTTGTTAATTCTGCCTGTATTTGGGAAACGTCGTTTTCTTGACGCACACCAAACTTGGTTAATGGTGCCACGTTGATTTAGCCAAGTCGTGTGTAGGATGATTTTGCATGTCATTGTCCGATGTCGCATTCTAGATGCGCACAAACAACTTCATATGCGTGAAGACCTTGGCTAATGTTGCCTGCCATTGGTCGACTTCACCTTGCAAATGCATGCCGACCACACCCAAAATTGCCCATCGATGCAACCACGCCATGGCTGATGCGTGCATTCATTGAATGACGATGCCTTCTATTGGTTGATGAAACCTAGACTATGAGTGCTAGCCTCAATTAATGTCGTTGAGTCGATGCACACATACCATGAGTGATGCGTGCAGACCTTGGTTGTTGCCGCCTGCCATTGGCCAATGTCGCTTGACCAATACGCATAGGCCACAACTGATGTCGTTTGCCTGATGAGCTCACACAACGACTAAAGTCAGCCAATTGATGTGCATACAACATAGTTAATGTGTGTAGGCTTTCACTGATGTCGCATGCCATAGGTCGACATCCCTTGCGAGATGCACACATGCGCCATGTGCATGCATATAGACCTTGTCTTATGTCGCATGCCATTGGTCGATGTCGCTTGCAAAACGTACACATTCCATGTCCGTGAGTTCAGGACTTGGCTGAAGTTGCATGCCATTGGACGACATTTTTTGTCGGATGCTCACATGCCACATCAGATGTGTGTAGGTCTTGCCTATGTTGCCTGTCATTTGCACTCATCTATAGACCAATATTTGTAGTCTAAAGAAGATAATTGAAGGCCATATTTGACGTCAAAACCCTTATGTGTGCATGCTTTGGATTATGCAGGCAGGCCATGTTTGACATTGGTAGAACAATGTGTGCCCGATACGGGTAAGGTTGCCAGGCCATGTTCAACATCGGCAGACCGATGTGCACATGTTGCAGATAGTGTTTGCAGCCCGCATCGACATCGACTGACCATTGTCTGTAGGACAAAGGCAAGCGTACAACCACGTCCAAAGTCAGCTGACTAGTGTGCAGTTCAAAGGCGATGCGACAGATCATTCTCGACGTTGACTAACCATAATGTGCAATTCAAAGGAAATGAGGGAAGGCAACGCTCAACGAAAGTTCACCGTTGTGTGTGGGCAAAGGCTAATGCTTGCAGTCAACTCTAGATAGGATATTATAAGTGATGCTTTGCTTCATACAACACAGCATTATATGTAGTCATCACAACATATAGCAATTTAGACCAATAGAAGATTCATCAACATAATCAACATCATATAAGAGTTTTATCATATAAATTCAACATTTTACAATCCATTGTATCATAATACATAAGACCATCTCCTAGGAATCCTTTTAGAGTTAATTTGTTCAATGTCTAGGTAAACTCACATACCCCACCTATCCTAAGTAAACCTCTCATGTCATCCTAATTAGTGTCCATCTTCATTTACATTTAGTCATTCATTTTACTTTTGGGAACAATTTCCTTAAAAAATATAGACCACGTCAACTAAATATGGAATCTGGTGTCATTAAACTCTACACCTAAAGAAGGTGGTCTACTTGCCAAGGCAGAACCAAATTATGAAAATAGCATTCTAGGGGGATCCATTATCTAGTATTACTAAGGGGGTAACATAGTTCAAGAACTAGGAGATATACATGAGAGCCTCTTTATGCATTTCGCATTGAAATATCTATCTCATGAGTACAACAGTGAACCTACCTTCCCATATTGGAAAGGGGAACATCTCACATCTACGTCACTAGGTACTAAACTAAAGTCCCTTTTTGAAATGTCTTTAAGACTTTCTTAATCATCATAACGTAGTATAGACCATAGGAGACTAACCCCTTATATATTTATAATCATTAGCTCATTAGGTGTTTCACGAGAACTTCCTTGCATAATAATTGTGCATGTGTGAGATCAACATATTACATTCATAACATAGTAAGGAACATAAGTGGAATAACATTCAACCTTACACCTTCATATCCTTAACATGATCCCATAATTCACATAATCAAGACACTTCATCACATTCATAATACCATCACCTTTCCAAACTAATAACATACAATACTTCAATTGAAAATCAATAACACGTATAAGCCATCATCATTGAAGTAAGGAGTCAAGATCACAAAGTCTTAAAAATTCACCTTCATAAGCCATCTTAAAGATCTCACCACCAATCCTACCATATTAATCAATAATTATACTCAAAAACATCATATTATAGAATTTTATATAAGATCTAAGTCACTTGTATTCCTATACATCAAACCAATCTCAATTCATAACCTAGGGTTAGGGGAAAAGGGTCAAATCATAATTTCTTTCATGTAACTAAGTAAATTACCAAGAACTACCATAAATAACCAACAACCCTTCATAACATAGTTGTAATAGTAAAAGGAAGACAAATAAAATTAAATTTAAAAGATCAATTTCAGGGTAATAACGAAATCCATGTTTTTATCAACTTTAGAAAATCAACATTTTTTTAAGCACGTATTGAGGAAAGGATTCCCAAGATTGAAGAGTTTCCATACCTTTTTAATTCATGAATATTTATGGAGAGAAAGTTGAATTCTTGCAACCCGAATACTATTGAAGCTTGGTCTTCTTCGGTGTCTTTGGGAGAAAGACAAAGTAGAGGGAATGAGGAGGAGTTTTGGGAAATTGAAGAGTATTGGGCTACTTTAATGAGGGTTAGAACTTCTATAGTCCCTTATATAACTAAATTTAACATCCACTAACCCTTAAATACCTAACTAACTAACTTAACTAAAAATAGGTAGTCCAAAAAAGACCTCCACCTACGAGACCCCGACCAACGGTCTGTAGGTCCATCAACGCCCTGTACTCGCAAGACTTCGATGAGTTAAGAGACTCTTTTATTGGGATAATCTTTGAGAATTATATGTGTTTGCAAACCACTACCATAGACAGGCCGTATATCCCTCGATGACTCGTCATTTGGCTACAGTCAATTTAACAGTTTTTGGTAAATGGAAGGGTTCCTCCTCAAGGACCCTTTTGGTGGTCCTTTGGGAGTCGTACCCGGATTTTTCAAACCAAAATATACTCTAAAACATTTTTAACACTGTTTTACAAATTTTCATTAAATTACATCTCTTAAAACCCCATAAAGCATGCCAAGGCACACTAACCTCAATTTCACTAGTCTCCGAACGTCATGGACGTTTCTTGATGTTCTGAATCTAAAACATCCTAATTGAATTTTATACATTATTTTTGGCCTATTAATAGTGGTGAAGCCTTAGTTACACATGTGAGTCTCTAGAACAAGTCATGGACTTTTAGAATGTTACATGTGCACATATCACAACCAATGATGTTAGTCCACTCATGACATCGACTGAGCGAGGTGCAAAGGACAAAGGTCGATGCGGAATTCCACGGATAATGTAGCTTGGTCGATGCTTCTTTTCATTGGCCAATGTTGGTTGCCCGAAGCATAGAGGACTTTAACGATGCTGCCTAACATTGACCGATGCTGATGTCACCCTACTAATGCTCTAACGACACGACAAATGCATGCAAGACTTGGCTAATGTATCTTTGCATTGGCCAATGTCTCTTGCGCGAAGCCCACAGGACTTGGCAGATTATGCTGACTTTCGCGGATGCAAATTTTTCCAAATCGGTGCACACACGCCACGACAGATGCTTGTAGGCCTTAGATGATGCTACATTCCATTGAAAAAAAGTCTCTTTCCAAATGCACAAATTCCATGTAATATACGTGCAAACCTTTGATGATGATGCCAGTCGTTGGAAAACGTTAGATACCTTAAGCGCACAAGCCTATGTTGTTTGTTTCTAATGTTGTCTATCGTAGATGTCGCCCATCTTATGCACACATGCCATGGGTTATGCATGTATGCCTTGGATAATGATGCATCAAGATGTACGACGTTTCTTTCCAGATGTGTTAAGACCCCCATGTACACCCTAGAGTTAGAGTACTCTTGAGTCGCCATACGGCATATTCAACCTCTTGAAGTTCTCATACAAACACTAAGATCATTCGTTGCATAACATATATGAAAATGAGTGCAGAATTAAAACTATTCATAAACATCAATAATACTTAAAAATATATTTCATAGAAAATCATAAGGACAGGCTAAGTCTCATGTCCCCATCATAGACACACAAATATCTTGTGACAAGACCCATACATCACAATGCAGAAATAAGTAAATCTATCACTATGATTTTAACAAGATATCTAAAGATAGTTATGTCCTCAGAAGAAGTGAGGACTTACCACAACTTTGCTTGAAAGAGTACTAGTCTCCAAGATTCACTTTAAATGACCTCTCTCAATTGCCACCTACACCATTAGAAGTAAGACAATATATGTAATTAGCACATTTTTATTTTCTAATTAGGTGATATGCAATAAAATCATGCTAAAAGGAGGTTTGTATAAATCATCTCTTTTTGAGGAAATCTTCATAACATAAGTATAAGAGACACCTTTAACACCAAATATCACATATAACTCATAGTTCAAGTAACTCACATAATAGCATTATCCATATTTCAAATCATATAGCATATAACTCTCCTACCAAAGGTTACGTAAGATTTAATTGAGTAAGACAAGAAGTGAACAAGATAAGATTATTCCTTTTTCAACATACACTCACCACCAAAGGTTACTCTAAGATTAACTTGAGTAAAACATGAAGAGACCGCTCATACACCCTCTTCAAGTATACAAAAGCAACCCTTAAAGCTACTCAGATAAAGATCCTTTTCTTCATCTTACCTTAAGTTAAGTCATAGTTATTGATTAAGTCAACTAAGAGACATTTTATTCATCAAGGACCTCACATAAGGGTCTTAGAAAAGATATAGGGAACATACACACTAACATATTCAAAGCCTACTCGTTCCATGCCTAGATAGCGTCTCATTCCACTACCTAAAAGTTGTAAAACTTATCCAATACTAGAATGTATCCCACATGATGAGACTAGGAATTAACCAACGTAGACCACAATAGCTAGGCATGTAATCAGTAGTCAAACCCTACTTCTATGGAGGGTGTTCTACTTGCCAAGGGTTGAACTAGGACACATCCCATGTAGGCACATGGTTCAGAATTATAAAGGGTTTCTTTTCACTATAGTCTCCTTCTCAAGTAGAGATATATTTAACTTAGTCTCCTTCTCAAGTAGAGCTACACTGCACTCTAGTCTCCTTCATAGCTACAACCCATAAAATATTCACTCGGTGCTACACTTCTTTTTGATAGAGTATGTTCAATCACATAAGGGCATATGAAAAGGTACCATATCTTAGTCATTACCTAACCATAATGCACCTACCAAAGATGGGTCTCCATGGAAGCCACACAATGGTCAATAAGGATGGCTAAATGACTTCCCTAGAGATGGTCTCATGTTGTTTAGACCAACCTATCCCTAAGTCTATCATTCACATAAGCAGGATAAAGTTACAACTTTCAACTTCAAGGATATCATAACCTTCTTTCTATATAGAAGGTTCCACGTATTATTCATGCTTAGAAGGGTACCATTTCTTTGTTCTACCGATCCTAGAATTTAATTCAACATTCATCCATATACATACAAGACTAAGGTGGATAAGACTACTAAGTCAAGATGTTCATTCTCACATATTTAGCATGCATCAAGTAGAGAGACATAGTATACCTATCAAGAAACACACATTATCTTTATATCACCTATACAATAACTTTTAAGTATCATGTAGGAACAACAAAGACAACCTATCAAGATACACTAGTAACACAACTAGATACATCACCCTAGTCTATCATGATCACATATAGTCAATTAGGTGAATTCATACTTTATATTACATATTCACATATACAATATAATCTTTCACATTAATCATGTACAAGTCATAACACATCACAATTCATAATGTAATGCCGATAAGGCCACATTCATCACAATCCTCATAATAATGCCAACAAGGACATGTTTGTCATAATTATAACACATAAGCACCGCCACCATAATTGTACCATACCAATAAACATTATTCAATACCTATACTACACAATATTGAAGAGGTTAGAGCAACATACAACCCTTTAAACATTAAGACCTCCAATCCATATTCAATTCAACCATTCCAATACACAAAGGCTCTTACCAATTGTCATTATCTCCAATTCAAACCGATAATTAAACTACATTGGATCAACATAGTACAATATGAAATTCATCCAATTAGGGCAGCCTATATACAATTCTAACATGCTTCTTACATATATATGTATATGTATATATATA
>NC_028640.1:33007323-33018383 GCF_001406875.1 Solanum pennellii
CTTATGCATATATATATATATATATATATATATATATATATATATATAGCACAATACAATCTCCATAAGATTTCAATATTATTAAGCCTTGATCAAATCAACCGTATTAGAGCCAAAATAGGCTTTCATCATTTGCTCTGGTTCATATGAATTTTGATCTAAAATCAATCAATTAACATCAATTTCAAAAAAAAATCATTGTTTCAAATTGTTTTATGCAAGAACCCATGCCTAGAAGTTGAAATAGAAGAATTCTTGTTTTTGATCATCTTTGAAACCATTTGAAATTGTCTCCTTAAATAGAAAAGGATTCAAGGATGAAACCCCATACCTTATATGAAGAAAATCCCAATAAATTTATTGATAAAACTTGGGAAATAAATATTTTTCCTTGGAGCTTCAAACCTTTATCAATGGAGGTTTTGGAGAAAAGGAATGGAGAGGTTTTGCTTTGAGTTGAGGTTTTTGATTTGATTGGTGAGATTAGTGGTTTAAAAATACTCAATAAGGAATAACGAATCATCCCTAAAATACCCAAAAGAACCCTTCACATAAAGAATAATTTAACCGATTCAAATTTTACTTAAAAATGACGCGACCAAATCTAGGAGGTTAATGCACATCACAGAGGTATTTTCAACTCTTGGTTGTTGAAAATTTTGAGACAGAATGGTTTGTCATGTCCCCACATTTCAGTAATAAAATTTCCCTTCTCAATGCTGGTTACACGCTTCGTAGCCAGTGCAAATTCTTGGCTGGCTCGGCAGCTTATTAAGCCCATCTTTGGGTGGGGACCCTTAGGCTGGTCCCAAGGGCGTCGTTCTCGGACATTTTGATTATTTACATCCCATTCTATGTATAGGAACCGTCGATACTCAATTTCACCGCAAAACATACGCCAAAACTCCACCAAAAAACACTACGACGCATTAGTTCAAATTCGACTAATTTCTATACGTATTGGACGTTCTTGGACATTTGACCTCCAAACTCATCAAAACTTTATACACTGACTATGAACATTATTATTAAACATTTTAGGACTGTAAAACCTTAAAAAACACCTATTAGGCTCTAGCTTCATCTAGTTCGATTTTAGAGACGTTACAAAATATGCAAAAAACACGTCAGATGTGGAAAGACCTTAGGCTATGTTGCCTGCCATTGGCAGAGGATGCATGTAAGTCAAGACCAATTTTTCCCTGTCAATGTGCACATTCCACGAATGATGGGTTCATGCCTTAGCTGATGCTGCCTCCCTATGGTCGATGTCGCCTGGCCGATGCGTACATGCCCTATTTGATGCCACCGAGTAGATATTCACACGCCATGAATGATGCGTGCACGCCTTGGTTGTTGTTGCCTGTCATTGGCGATGTCAATTGGATGATACACATAGGTTATTGTTGATGTAACCTACCATGCACTCAGACCACGACTGAAGTTGCCCAGCCAATTTGCACATGAGACAGATGATCTGTGTAGGCCTAGGATGGTGTTTTTTTATGATGTCTCTAGCCACATTCGCACATTCCACGTCTTTGCATGAAAGCTTATGCTAATGTAGCATGTCATTGGCCGACTTCCCTTGCAATATATGCACATTCTATGTTCGTGCAAGCAGGCGTTAACTTAAGTCGCATGCCATTGGTGAACATTACCTACAATATGCGTGCAGACCTTCGCTGATTCTGCAAACAGTTGGCCGACATCTATAAACCAATATTTCAAGGGTAAGGACGATGTTGGCAATCCACCTCTAGCGTGGGCACACCAACGTGAGCATGCTATGGACGATGGTGGCAGACCATGTACAACATAAGCAAACCGATTTGCGTAGGCTACAAATGATGTTGTTAGGATATACTTGAAGTCGATAGACCGATGTGTGTAGACTGTGTACAATGTTGACAACCACATTTGACGTTGGCTGACCATTGTGTGCGGTCCAAAGGCGATGTGCGCAGACCACGTCCAACGTTGGCTTACCATTGTGTGCAAGCCAAAGACGATGAAGATAGGCCACGCCTAACATAGGCTAACAATTGTGTTCTTGAAAAAGGCAATGCGTTTAACCAACGCTCAACGATAGCTGACCATTTTTTGTATGCCAAAGGTAATGTAGGGAGTCCAAGAAAGACAATTAATGAGCGATGTGCAAAAGCCACGGTTGATGTAGGCAGTCCACGACCAATGTCTACAGAGCGATGTGCACAAGATACGATTGATGTGGGCGGTCCACGACAATGTCAATTGGCTGATCCCTCTTGCCTTCGACCAACGTCGCTTTTGTGAAGCGCACATGCCTTCGTTGATGTTGTTTGTCGTTGCCCGACGCGGATGTGCATAGGCCACGGCTCATGCATACAGGGCATGGATGATGCTGCCTATCGTTTGCCGATGTCATTTGCGCGATGCGCACAGGAAACAGATGATGTTGCCTGCCGTAAGACGACGCCGATCTCGCTTGCCAATTTCACACATTCCACGTCCAATGGATGCAAAACAATTGTTGATGCCTCCTTGCCGACATCTCTTTCTTGATGCCCACATGCCATTTTCGATGCGTGACCTACTTGGAGCTCTTAATACTGTGGCGCGAATTATTACTTAGAGGAATAGACATTGTTTTTTCTAGAGATTCTTAATGAACATGTACTACCCAAATGTTCATGTTCTAATGTACCAACGCACATTAGCTTTAACAAATAACTTTTTTATGTTTTAGAAGCAAATTCAACAATGTTTTTTATTTTAAATTTTTTCAGTTAATCCCAAATATAAGTAATTTATTATTAAAACTTAGGGAATATATGGAAACGTATAAAAATAATTGCAAAACTTCACAAATTAAATTAATATAGTTACCTCAAATTCAACCATTTTAACAATTTTTTTAATTTAAATTTTTATTCAGTAAATCCAGAAATTGAGTAATTGATGAATAAAAAATTGGAAAAATTATAAGAAAATATAAAATTAATGCAAAAATTCACAAATAAGTATATTAACTTTAAATTCAATAATTTAGAAAAAAATTTCAAACTTAAATTTTTGTTTGGTAAATCCAGAAATTAGTAATTCATGAAGAAAATATTGGAAAATATGAGAAAAATATTTAATTCCACCATTTCAAAAATAAATATAGTAATCTTAAATTCATCATTTTATACATTTTTATAATTTTTATCTGTGTTCGATAAATCTCATAAATGGGAAATTCTTGAATAAAATATCGGAAAAATATTTAAAAATATTAAAATTAACGCAAAAAATTATAAAATAAATATAATAACCTTAAATTTTACAATTTCAACAATTTATTTTTATTTTTATTGTTCGTTAAAGCCCAAAAATGGGTATTTCATGAAAAAGAGGAAATATATTTTTATAAATAAAAAATTAACACCAAAAACATACGAATAAGTATTTTTACCTTATATTTAACAATTTAAACATTTTTTTTTTGAATTTTTATCTTTGTTCGATAAGCCCCAAAAATATGTAATTCATTAATAATAATAGGAAAATATGAAAAAAATATTAAATAAAAATAAAAAATTCCCAAATAAATATCGTAACCTTACATTCAACAATTACAATAACTTTTTTCTGGTAAATCCTTAAAATTGGTAATTAGTTAATAATAATAGGAAAATATGTTTCAATTATACAAAATATCACAAACAATTCTAAATTAAATATAGGAACTTTAAATTCAACAATTTCATAAAATTTAATTTCTAAAATGCTATGTATAACTAAAATATGGTAAAAAGAAATTTAAAAATTGAATTAAAGCAAAGAAAATATGAAAATGCTCAAAAATACTTCTAAACATGTGAAACTAGTGATATAGTATATATGTGTACAAATAAAAGATGTTTCAATATCATACGAACTGTAAACGTAATAAAATTGGTGTGAATGAGCACATGAGGTAGAATTGTTCAAAATAAATGAATATCTTGCTATGCAACAAGGGTGTTTCACAATCTTTTCATTTTTATATGGTATGGACAACGACATGTTGTCGACTAGACCAAGATCAATGTCACTGCATGTTAAATTGCTCATCTAACAAGTGCAAGCCACAAAAATTGCGGGTAAGCACATTTGACGTTGACGACCGAAGTGTGAAGACCACTAGTGACGCAACTAGGCCACGTCTAAACTCACCAGCTCCCAGAAATATATTCATCTCTGCCCCCCCCCCTCTTGACATCTTTCTCTCATCACGAAGCTACATGTGCAGGATACGAACAATGCTCTGAGGCGACGACTGAAGATGTTAGACCAATGTGTTTAGGATTAGGACAATACAAGCAGTTCACGTTCGACATCGACCGATCGTTGTGTGTAGGGAAAAGGCGATGTGAGCAGATTGCGTTCATCATCAACTGTCCATTGTGTGCAGGCTAAAGGCAATACGGGTAGCTAATGCTCGACGTTGATGGACAATTGTATGCAAGAAAAAGGTGATGGGTGAAGGTAATGCCCGACATCCTCTAACCATTGTCATGTCAAATGAGATGGGGTAGGAAACACCTGGTGTCGCCTAACCATAGTTTGCAATCTAAGAGTGATGCAGCACTCCACACCTAATGACGCTTGAGAGATATGCACAAGTCACGGCTGATACTCGCAGTCCACACCCCATGTCGGTTGAGTTATGTTTGGGCTACCACAGATGCAAGATCCTACGTCCAACGTCGATTGGCTATTGTGTGCAGGATATTGGTGATGCAGGAATGTTAAGCATAGCGATCGCTGAGTGATGTGCTAAGACCCACAACCATTGCGGTTTGTCCATGCCCGACTTTGGTTTTGTAGGCCAAAGGCAATGGGTGCAGGCTATGCCCGATGTCAGTTTTTCGTTCCAAAGGACAATGGCGATGGGGGCAGTCAAGGCCTATTGCCACCTTATTGTAGTTCACAATCCAAGGTGATGCAACCTCTTCACACCTGATAAATGTTGAGCGATGCGCACAAGTCATGAGTGATGCTAGTAGTCCAAGCTCGACGTTGCCTGAGCAATGTAGAGGTTATGACCGATAAAGGGAGGCTACGTCCGATGCAAGTTGGTTGTTGTATGCAGGACAAAAGAGATGCGGGAAGGACAATCCTGACAACAACTGAGTGAGATGCTTAGGACATGACTGACGCAGACTATTCAAACCCGACGTCGGCTGAGTGATATGCCCACGCCACGTATTATTTGAAAGTCCACGACCAATGTTTCCTTGACGATGACGATTGTCGTTTTCTCATATCACTTGCCCGAACCACTCATGCATTGGCTGATTGTGCCTATCGTTGGCCGACGTTGATATCACCAAGCTAATGTGCACACGCCACGACTAATGTGTGTAGGCCTTTGCTGATGTTTCCTGTTGTTGGCCAACGTCACTTCCCTGAAGCGCATAGGCCTAGGCTGATGCTGCCTGACATTGGCCGATGTAAATATCTCCCAACCGATGCACACATGCAATGAACGATGCGGCAATCCATTGGCGAATGTCTCTTTCCTTATAAGCACATACTATGTAAGATAAGTACAGGCATTGGCTGATGCTTCTTGTCATTAGATGATGTCGCTTGCCTGAAATGCGCAGGCCTTTGCTTATGGTGCCTATCTTTGGCTGACGTCTATGTTTCCCAACCTACGTTAATATGCCATAAGTTCTGTGTGCATTCTTTGGATGATGTTGCATGTTGTTGTTTGATGTCGTTGACCAGATGCTCACAAACCATGTCAGATACGTGAAAACTTTGCTGAAGCTACCTGCCATTGGCCGACATTGCCTGGACGATTCATGCAGGGCACAATCAATGTTTCCTAGTCGAGGCGCATGCGCCATGGTTCATGCTTCTATGGTTTGGATGATGTTTGTTGTAAATTAAAGATGTCGCAAGTCTTATGGGTGCAAGGCTTGACAGATGTCGCTGAGTCGATATGCACAAGCCACAGCTGATTTGTGGAGGAATTGGTTGTTGCTCCCTCCCTTTTGCCGATGTCGCTTGGACGATACACATAGGTCATAGCTGATGTCTCCTGGCCAATGCCCTCATACTGCGACTAATGTTGCCCAGACGATTTGCACTTGGCACAACTAATACAGTAAGGCCTAGGCTGATGCTGCATGTTATTGAGTGACGTTGATTGCTTGAGGCTCACAAGCCACGCCCATGCATGCATACCTTGTCTAATGACGCATGCCATTGGTTGTCGTCCATTATCATATATGCACATTCCATATCATATATGCACATTCCATGTTCGTGCGTGCAGTCCCTCGCTGAAGTTGCTAAGACATAATGCATATTACATGGTTGATGCGTGCAAGCCTTGATTGATGTTTTATGTCATTGGTCGATGACACTTTAAAGATGCATACATGCCACATACATGTACGCAAGCCTTTATTGCTTCCGCTTGGCATTGGCCAAAATTGCTTTCTAGAACCCACATTCCACGTTCATGCTTGCAGGACTTAGGGATAAAGCTACACGCCATTAGCAGATATCGCTCGCCAAATGTGCACATGCAATGTCATATATGTTCATGCTTGTGCTGATGATGCCTACCGTTGTCTGACATATGCATACGATGTATGCAGGCTAAGGATGATGTTGGTTGGCCATATTAAACGTCAGGAGAACGATGTGTGCATACTACTAATGATGTTGGCACTCCACATTCCACATCGGTATAACAATGTCTGTAGGCTACGGACTATGCTGTCAGGCCACATTTGACGTCGGCTAGTCAATGTGTGCAAGACAAAGGCGATGCAGGAAGACTACATTAGACGCTGGCTGACCATTTTATGCAGGACAAATAAGATGCAGAACACACCCGATGTCGGTTGACTATTGTGTACATGACCAAAGAGATGCAGGCAGGCAACAATTTATGTGGGATGACCATTATGTTCTTGCAATAGTAGATGTGGGTAGGCCACGCTTGACGTCGGCTGACCATTATGTGTAGGCAAAAGGCGATGCGAGCAGGCAATCACTAATGTCTGCTTACCATTGTGTGCAGGCCAAGAACGACGCTGGGACTCAATGCCTGACAATGACTATGGGATGTGCACAAGCCACAACCAATGTCGCCAATCTATGGCCAACTTCCGCTGAACGATGTGCACAAGCCATGACTTAAACATCACTCAACCACCAATGTCGCTTGGCTAATGCTTCTTTCCTTTGACCGACGTTTCTTGGCTGAAGCGCACAATCCTTTGATTGTGTTGTATGCCATTGCCCAACGGCGATGTCACCCTGATGATGTGCCCACACCATGGCTCATACGTGCAGGACATAGCTTATGTTGCTTGTCGTTTTCCGACATTGCTTTCCCGGTGCACATTGGTTAAGGACGATGTATCCTACTGTTGGCCGACATGGATGTCGCTTGCAAGATACACACATGCAACGTCCGATGTGTAAATTCCTTTGTTGATACCGCATGCAGTTGGACAATGTTTCTTGCTCGATGCCCACATGCCACTTCTAATGTGATAGTCCACAACCAATGTAACATGGATGATGCCACTTACCGTTGGTTGATGTCGCTTGCGTGAAGCACATGAGACTTGGATGATGTTTCCTGCCGTTAGCCGATGTTGATGTCACCCCTTTGGCATGTACACTACGATCGCCAACGCTGAATATGTCCTTCCTGCATTGCCTTTGGCCTGCACACAATGGTCTACTGATGTTGGACGTGGCCTACCCACATCGCCTTTGGCCTGTACATGATGGTTAGCCAATATCTTACATGGTTTGAATCTATTGTTTGTAGCCTGCACACATTCATCACCCGACGTCGAATGTGCCTTGGTAGCACCGTTCGTAGTCTATACACATCAGTCTGCCAATGCCGCACGTGGCCTACTAGCATCATCCGTAGCATGCACACATCGCTCTTTCGATTTGAGGCGTGGCTAGCCACATCGCAAGTGCTTTAAACACTTCGTTCGGCCGACATCACACATGTCAACCTACATCATTAGTGGCTTGCACTTTTTAGACGAGCGACGCGCATGCATCGACATTGATTGAGGTCTAGTCGACAACTTGCGTATTTCCACGCCATTAAAAAATCAAAAGAGTTCCTACATAAAAAATATTCAACTATTTTCCATGATCTTTTTTAAATATTTGCGCCTCACGTGGTTAACTTGTACAAATTTCATTATATATACGAATCGTATGATATTGAAACATATTTTCTTTGTACAAAATTGTAATATATCATTAGTTTCACATGTTTAGAAGTATTTTTGAGCATTTTCATATCTTCCCGACTTTTATTCATTTTTAAAATTTATTTTTACGGTTTTTTTAATTATCACATTTTAAAAATAAAATTTATGAAAATTTACAATTTAAAGTTACTCTATTTATTTGTGAATTTTTGGCATTAATTTTATAATTTTTCATATTTTTCATTGATTAATTACCCATTTTCCCGATTTATGAGTCAAAAAAATAAAAAAACTGAAATTAATGAATTTAAGATTACTATATTTTTTGTTATCTTTTGGAATTAATTTTTGTTTTTATATTTTTAATTATATTTATTAATTACCCATAGAAGGGTATCATAAACCAAATAGGTGGATGAAAGGTAGTTTTGTACCCATTCAATACTTCGAGGGTATTTTAGGCCCATTTCAATTTTTTATATACAAAAAATTTATATGTGGAAGTTAATGTGTGTTTGCACATGAGAACTTTCATATTCAGGTTTTACACATTCATTGTGAATCTTTGGACAAAACAATGTCTAATCCTCTAAGACAGAATCCGCACCGCAAAATTAAGAGCTCTTAGTGGGCCACGCATCGAACGTGGCTTGTGGGCATCATGAAAATGACATAAGCCAACCGTAAGCGGCAACAACCAAGGCTTGTACGAAACGAATGTTGAATGTGTAAATATGGCAAGTGATATCAGCGTGACCAATGACAGGCAACATCGTCTGTGGCCGCTGCATATCTGGTATGCGATATTGGCCAACGATAGGCAGCATAAGTCGAGACCTTCAATCACGAGCCCTTGTGTGTGCGCATCAGATTGGCGACATCAGTGTCGGGCAATAATAAGAAGCATTTGTCAATTCTTGTGCGCTTTGGGAAAGCGACGACATCCAACTACAGGCCACATCGGCAAGGTGACATTTGTCGTGGAACGCCCACATCAGTCGTGTCGTGTGCACATAGCTAAACAAACATTTGTCGTGGACTTCCTTCATCAATCGTGACTTGTGAACATCAGTCAATCATTGTTGGGGTGAACTGCCCACATCGCCCTTAGCCTCAACCCCGTAATCAGCCAATGTTGGTCATTGCCTGCCTTAATCTCCATTGGCTTGCACATAATGGTCAGTGGACATCGGGCGTGTCCTGCCCGTATCGCCTTTAGTCTGCACACAATTTTAAACCGATGTCAGACGTGGCCTGTCCACAACAACTTTGTACTACACAAATTGGTCTACCGAAGGCGTACATGGAATGCCTGCATCGCCTTTGGTTAGTACACAATGATCAGCCAACGCCGTACATAGGCTGCATCAAAATGTAAGTGGCCTGCATACATCAATCAGCTGAAGTCGTACATGACTATCTAGAATTATACGTAGCCTGCACATATCAATCTGTCGATATCGCACGTGGCCTACTAGCATCGATCGAATCCTGTACACATCGCTCTACCAACGTCAGACGTGTCCAGGCTACATCACCAATAGTTTGCAAACTTTGGTCACCCGGTGTCGGACTGCCTACCCTCATCATCAGTGGCTTGCACTTGTCAGACGAGTGATGTCATATGCATCAAAAGTAATCATGGTCTAGTCGACGACTTGGGGATGCCCATGCCATTTAAAAATCAAAAGTGTGTGAAACGCACTTCTTGCATAACAACATATTCATCTATTTTCCACTTATTTTTTTCAACGTTTGAGCCTTACATTGTTAATTTGTACCAAGTACATTGCGTTTACGATTCATATGATATTGAAAAATATTTTATTTGTAAAAATATGTACTCTATCGTTAGTTTCACATGTTTAGAAGTATTTTTCAGCATTTTCATAGTTTCCCGACTTTTATTAATTTTTTAAAATTTATTCTTACGGTTTTTAATTTCAATTTCACATTTTAAAATTAAAATTTATGAAATTGTTGAATTTAATATTAAATATTTATTTATGAATTTTTAGCATTAATTTAATATTTTTTTCATATTTTTCCTATTTTTTATTAATTAATTACCCATTTTTGGGATTTCTAAAAAAAATCGTTGAAATTGTTGAATTTAATGTTACCATATTTATTTGTGAATTTTTGGCGTTAATTTTATATTTTTTTCTTATTTTTCCTATTTTTATTAATAAATTACCTATTTTGGGATTTACCAATCAAAAATAAAAATAAAAAATTGTTGAAATTAGGGGTTTTATATTTATTTATGAATATTTGGTGTTAATTTATTATTTCTTGTATTTTTCTATTTTTTATTCATGAATTACCCATTTTTGAGATTTATCAAACAGAAAATAATTTTTTTTTAAAAAATTGTTGAAATTATTGAATTTAAAGTTGGCAGAATTACCTGGGATGCCCTTATACTTGCCTCGAATTGTCAACTACACCCTTCTACTCATGACTTTGCCGAATGAACACTTAAACACAATGAAATACAATATTTTAAACCTCTCTAATCGTTGACCAATCCTATGTGGCAATTTAATAGTTGAGGTGGAACGAATGTGTGATCTCACGCGTTAAAGGAGCACAAACAGAAAAATTTGACACGAAAATTAATTCAGAGAAATGAATAATCGAATGAAAAGACAAATCTTCTTTTACTCATTTTCATTGTTTTTAAACCAAACATCATTGTAATTCTTTCCATTCAACTAGTTCCCAATTTTATTTTTTGCTACCTTTATCCATTTTCTATACTATTTAATATATTTGCAAAAAGTATTTTTGAAATCCTTCTCCAGATTTATTTTTTGTCTTTGTGAGATAAAAATGTAGGAA
>NC_028640.1:33018786-33038953 GCF_001406875.1 Solanum pennellii
GGGGGGGGGGGGAATGTGGAGGGGTAATTATAAGCGGATAAGTGATAGAGATCTAATTATTTTGAGTGTGAAGAATGATTATGGTTGTCTTAGTAAAATTAAGTGGAACATGTATATATATTATAACATATTAAGATACTTTAGTGTGGTTCATTGGCTTTAATGGTGGAAACAAATCACAGTGGTTCAAGTGGTGGATGAAGACCTTGGTAAAAAAAAATTTGGCGAAAAAGTATGAAGGAAGAAAATTCGGAGGACAATGACATTTTTTAGTTTAAGGTAGTAATAACTCCTAAGAAATAAGGATGTAAAATGACAATGGTGCCTTTGGGGAAAAAAATTGAGGAAGACGGTTGATGATAAGGTTAGTATGATTAATAAATGGAGACATAAACAAAAAATGAGATTTTTAAATAAGTAAAAAATAAGTGAAAAGAAAAAAAAATAAATTTCTTAAATAAAGTAGTGCCACTAAAAGTTTGATGTGGATCATGACATGTCAATTTCATTTTGTATTTGAAGACACGCGAATCCAAAAGGGTTTAAAATATTGTGTATATTGAGTTTAAGTGTTCAATTGGCAAAATCGTGAGTAAATCGGTTTAGTTGAAAATTTGAGCCAAGTTTAAGGATTTCCCGGGTCATTCCGCCATTTCAGGTTACTATATTTATTTGTAAATTTTAGGCATGAATTTTAATGAACTCCTCAAACTTCCTCTTCCTCCTCTCATGGTGAAAGTACTTTCCTATGAAATCTTCCTTAAACTCTTCCCACTCTATGGAACCCATCACAACTGGCCTATTATCTTTCCATTGAGTGCACCACACTTGAGAAACATCCCTCAATTGGTACGAAGCTAACTCTGCCTTTTCTGTAGAAGTCATTGCATGTCACTCAACACCTTGTATAAACAATCTAGAAACTCTTAGGGATCTCTCTCACCTTAGAACCAAGGAAGAGAGGAGGATTAATCCTGACAAAGTCCCTAAATATAGAGGTCATGGTACTCTTTTAATGCCCTTAAACAAACTAAGGTGAACTAGAGCGTCGTGATTTATTCGTGAGTTAATTTCAATTTAAAATGAGTAACATTAGTTTTATTAGGCAGCGTGGGAAGTTTGGTTAAGTTTAGAGGTCTTACAACCAAGAACTTCCATGACGTTTTGAAGGTGTGCACTTATAAAGTACTTGGATGTCTTGATGTGTTTGAAAGAGTTTTACGTGTTTGTTTTGATTGAGATTGATGTGTAATGTTCCTAAGATTTATAAGACTATGTTTAGGGATTTAATATTCGGGTACGACCCCACCTAGGACCCACAAGAGGCCCTAGAGAAAGACCAAAACTGCCTTGAAAGTGTCCACCAATGAGGGTAATTGACGACCGGTGGTTCAACCAACGGTCCATCGACTTGCCTCATGGATTTACTTGCAAGGCAAGTAAGCCAGGCTCCAAATGGAGATAAGTGTCAATCCATGAGACCCCACTAACGGTCCGTTGATGGACAAATGGTCCGTTGGTTATATCTTGTCCGTGAAGCTTGCAAAAGCTTTTAAGGGGCTGCCTTTGCTTGGGGGGCTTGGTAAATTCACGCCAAGTCTTTTAATGACCTTGTAGAAATATTTAGGGTAACTTAGGTATATTAAAGTATTTTAAATCCTACACCTAATTTTAGACCTCATTTCCTAAAACCCCAAACCCCTCTCCCTTATAACTCTTTCTCAAAGTCACCATTGGAGCTAGAAGTCAAGGAAAGCTAGGAAGGCAAGTTTTGACGTGTTTATTCACAAAAATTAGTGGTTTTCCTTCTCACTGAAAGCTTATAGAATGACCATACTCTAGGCAAGTGAGGATACCTCATTTGATAGGGATTAATATTGGGATTCATTGTCAAGATCTCATGGTCTATGTCGGTTAAGCTAACTCCCACAAAAGTAATGAAAATTCTAAGTCTTCTAAAAAAGTGTAATACATAGGGTAGGTAGTTAAATGAGACACTATTTATCCATTGCACTAGGTAGGCATTTTTAAAGGGGATTCTTAGTGAGCCTTATGTGAATTAAATAAATTAAGTCTCCTAAAAGAACGTACACATTAGGTTAGGTAATGGAATGGGACGCTATATATTCATTATACTATGTAGACCTTCCTATAGGGGAGATTTGGTGCCAATCCTTCTAAAAGAGTGTCCTATTTAGTGTAGGTGGTGGTATGGGACACCATCTACTCATTGCATTGGGTAGGCATTCCGAAAGGGGCGGTCTTCGTGGGTTGTTTGGGTGTTCTTCTCATGTCTTGTCATTGAGTGGGGGATTGTTCTACCGAGGTGAATAAGCCGAAAAAGGGTAGTCTTGAGAATCGCTTTATTGTGTTTTGAAGGAGGCATATGTGTACTTCCTTCATGTCTTACCTTGGTGAGTATTAGGATAATTCTTAGTTAGGGAAACTCCTATGGAAATGATTTGACTTCCTCTTTGATTAACCTTGGAAGTTCACTCCTTTAGAAATAAGGTAGTTCCATGTAAATGTTCAAATGAACTCACTGTAATGTTATTGGAAGTTTAGTGTAAATGCTTCTTTTTGTTAAAATTATGGAAATTCTTATCTAAGTGTTAAAGATGATTCTTGTGGTTTTTAACTTATATATTCTTGAATGTTTTACTAAAGTGGCATAAAAATGTGTTGTTACGAAAATTTCCCTTTTTGAATGTTTTTGCATATTCCATACTTTGTACATTATTTGTACTAACCCTATACTTTTATATACGTTGTAAGTATAGGTTGGAAGATTTTGGAATATTTGAAAGCAAAGCTTGGGAAATCTACTCTCTCAAGATTTGGTATGTCCTCATATAATCGAGGACATAATTTATATTTTTCTTAGTTTTAATATTAAGACTTATTATGTATTCTTCTTTCAATGTAACGGGCCCTGTCCGTAAGACTAGCTTTTTATTTGATGTCGTGAAAAGGTTTGAATTTCGTAGTACTTTTCATGTCTTATGTAATGAAGGATAGTTAAGGAATTTTAAAAGACCCTAAATGGTCAAGTACGCCCAGTCATGACCCAAGGGTTCTCCCTAAATTCTAGCGGGTATATTCGTGTCGTGACAATTCTCTAAAGCATTCACCCTAGGCTCAATACCCGTATTCACATGAGTTGTCATGGCTCAGGCTAGGGCAAGGAGATCCTCGCTAATCTCCCCATTAGTCATATATGGGGGAACCACTGGAACCTCATCCCCCTTACCCACTATAGAAACTTTACCATCTTGAGTAACTTGCACACCTTTTTGAGCTTGTCCACCTTGGAGAACTTGCTCAACTTGAGGAGGAACTCCCTCATTCACTCTTTCTTTTTCAACCCTTCTTGTGGACATCCTTCTAGTAGTAATCTCCTATAAACACAAGGAATAACGTTAAGAAAGGACACACATAAATCTTAACTATAGAACACGACACAAGACTACAGAAGAAGGGAAACTCTATCGTCCTATAACCTCTCGCTCATGGATGTGTCACGGTACACATCAATGAATAAGACTGTAACATCCGAGGAGCACCCCATATACATAACCGGCGTCATCGTCCTCATCAAGGACTAAAACTATCCTCTTAGATTATATCTTACATTCATAGGTTAAAATGCGGAAAAATTTTATGCTTTTCTTCTATCTATCATGAGATTTACATAGAACTCTCGCATACACATAATATATACTCATATAGAGTATACATTGCCCCTTTGTATAAGAAGATTACATACTCTTCTACTTTTATTGCCCTTTTATATATATATCTATATATATATATATATAGATATATAAGATATAACATAGTCTTAAAACCGGATGTCTCATGTTATAACCATCTAAACAAGAGTATAACAATTGGGAATAGCCGATACATTTATACAATAAAATCAACATATAGTCTATATAATCCGTAGTACTCAATTGAAAGGAAATGAACATATTTTCTTTAAGACTGATCAACATCTAAAGCTATAAAGTGTCATTGTCCTCTAAGTAGTGAAGACCTACCCAACTTGGAAAATGAGAATTCGATTCTATAATACCTCGCAAATGATATAGGTGAAGCTAGATCCGAACATTTTTTTCATGAGGGCATAAGGTCCTAAATTTTTTTTTAATGTGGTAATGAGGCAGTTTCTAAAGTATTAGGTGAATTGGAAGTGAAAAGTCAAGGGACGACCAAGATGTTCAACGAATAGTCACCTATGTATTTCATGTGTGTTTTATGTGTTTATCTTTGTGTTATGAGCTTATGAGGTATTAATATAAGTTATTATAGTGTTTATAGGCACAGTGTAAAGTGTTATGATGTTTGGAGTCAAACATCCAAGAACGTCCATAACGTTTGAAAGGTTCGCCCTGAAATGACTTTGGGTGTCTTGGCATGTTTCATCGATTTTTATGTGTTCGTTTTCAATTAAATTGATATGGAATATCCTAAACTCAAATACAGACATATATGGGTAAGAAACATTTGGTCAAACATCCCCAAGGATCAATAAAGGGTCCTAGAGGAAGGTCCTATCTTTGAGCCAAAGGATGTCTAGGGTAGCCCCAATCGACTGAGGCAATTGACAGCCAGTAGGCTAGTAGACGCCTCGTCGTTTGTGTTCGTTAGTCACGACATAGACTAGGGAAATCAAGATCCGAGTGACCAGTATCTGAACCAAACTACGTCCATCCAGGATGGTTTGTTTTAGACAAACGGTCCGTCGTTGGCCAACCATTGGTGAGGTCTGCAATTCGCCAGCTTCACTTTTAAGTGATGGTGTGAATTGGTAAATTCACCCCAAGTCCAAATAAGTGTTTAAGCAGTTAATTAGGGGTATTTTTGGTATTTTAAGATGATATACAAGTCCTAAATACCTAGATGAATTCATTCTTCAAAATCAAAAACCCCAAAATCACTAAGAAATTCTCTAGAACTCCATTGAACCCAAAGCTGAAGGTAGAGCTTAGATTGGAGATTTGAGTGGAGATTATTCATCAATTTTGGTGGATTAACATCAATGAGGTATGATTTTTGATCCTTGAAACTCTATTCATAAACAAGCCCAATATTCAAAGAGATTTCTAATGTTTTCTGAATATGAACTTGTCCAATTTAATGATCTATCCATGGGTTCTTGCATTAAAGGTTTTGAATCATTATACATTGATTATCTTGATGTTATTTATATTATTTTAACTCGACTAAACTATGAACCCATGTAATTCATGAACCCTAGATTTTTACTACTTTGTGGTTGACTTGATATTTCCTTAATGCTTATGAAAGCATAATTTTCTATGGGCTTTTGAATGATGTAAGAATTGTATTCAATTTATGTATAGGTTTTATAACGTTGATAATTATATATTGAATTTACCAAGATTCATTGAGTATTACGGTTTTTGTATTGAATTATTGATCATGGTCATGGGTAAGGGCTTTTTGGTTTTGAATTGGATTATTTAGATATGGATTAAAGTGGCTAAAATGGATTTGTGGTATGCTGCCATATTTATCCTTGTTTTATATAATTTAGATCTTGAATTATGTTGTGATAGGTATGGTAGACTTGTGGTGGTGGTGCTATGTGAATGATGCGGCCTCGTCGACGTTACTTTATGTATTATGATGATCATGGCCTTGTCGGCAATTACTTTATATACTATGATGCTTTGTGTAGTGATTTTTGTGAAATATCATAATATCTATCTACATGTGAGTAATGTGAAAGTGTGTATTCTTCTATTGATGTTGTTAGGTGATCATGTTAGACTATGACTATATCACTATGTGTGTAGTCTTAGAGTTGATGCATAATTATTCGTACTTGACTATATGAGTCTATGATGGTTATAGTGATGATGTTATAGTAGTGTATAGGATGACTTACTGAAATGATTATTCCTATGTGTTTCTAGAATGATATGCTATATGTGATAAAGTGATGTAATTGGTTTGTCTTGTGTGGTAGACTTGTGTCCCTTAATTGATACATGTATGAAATGTGAATATGAGATTTCTTGACTTAGGATGCTAAAGACTCTTAGTTTTGTATGTACAAATAAAATGAGACCTTGAACGATGCTAAGAAGGTCCTTTATGTGATACCTTAAACCTAGTGGTAAGGTTATGAAATTTGAAGTCGAAAGTCGTAACGGTATCCTTCTTGTATGAATGATGGACTTAAGGTTTGTCGGCTGGAATGACATTATATCACCTCTGGTAGGAGGATTTCATATCTATGTGCTTGGTGTATTGCAAGTGTATATATCTCATTATAAATGCTCTTAATGATCATTTAGGTGTGCCCATAGAGGGTTTATGGTAGGTCTCTCTTTGTCTTACATAAGTAAGTCTTATGATAACTTTTAGTGAGGGAATTACAGGCTAATTGGATTCACTATAACATGGACTTTACTTCAATGTATCAATAGAAATATTCTGCTCTAAAATTTGTGAGTCCTTGTAATGCTCCGTCAAACATGATAAAATGCTTATGTGACTTCTTATGTGTTTCTAACGTGTTAAATGTTGTTCTTATGCTTATAGTGTTATGTTTTAATCAAAAAGAGCATATTTCATTAAATATGCCCCTTTTCATGATTTTCATGCATTATGACATACTTAATGCATGTGTTTGTACTAATTCCATGCTTGTATATGTCTCTGAATTGATTCATATGTGAAGGTGCTTTGGGAAGCTAACCTTGGATTATAGGATCTTTCAAGCAAGTTGAAGTATGTCCTCTTTTGACCCAGGTAATAGATGCCTTTGGTTTTCTTTTATTGAAGTATTGTAATAGACATAGTAGTACTATATTTCTATTGTATGGTCGTGTCTCAAGTACTCTTGTGTTTAAGATTTTTATGTAATGAGACTTAGTATTTCCTATGAGTTTTATATGAAATATATTTTTATAGACTATTCGAATGTTATGAAAAGTTTTAATTCTGCACCACTTTTCATATATGTATATGCAATGAACGATATAGAAGGGCTTGTACAAGACCTTTGAGAGGTCAAGTACGTCGTGTCATGACCCAAGAACACCCTAACGTCTAGGGTATAGGTGAGGGTCATGACAAAAATAGTATTAAAGCATAGGTTGCCTTAGGAATCCAAAAGTCTCATCAAGTCACGTCTAGTAAAGTCTTGACCATCGATGTGAGTCGCGAAACATATATGGGAGATAGGCTATAGGAAGATAGATTTTAACTTATTTTCTACTCCTTTGTCGTTCCGTAGAGTAAAAGTTATTATTATTCTTTTCTTATGGTTTTTCCTTGTGTTATAGGAAGATGAATACTAGAAGGATGGCCGCTAGAAGGTTTGAAGAGGGAAGAGTGAATGAAGAGATTCCTCCTCAAGTTGAGCAAGTTCCTCAAGGTGCTCAAGCTGATCAATTCCCGATTGTTGGTGGAGGTAATGGGGCCGGTGGTTCCACCTGAAATGAATAATGGGGAAATTATAGAGGCTTTAATTACTTTAGCCCGAGCTTTAACTACTCATGTAATATAGGTATTGGGCCTAGAGTGAATATTGTGGAGAGCACTATGACATCTTGGTTTAGAGATTTTGTGAGGACGAATCCTCCCATCTTTCTTGGCTTTAAGGTGGGAGACGATCCCCAAGAGTTTCTAGATGGAGTGTACAAGGTGTTGAGTGCCATGGGGGTGACTTCAAGGAAGAAGGCGGAGTTAGCTTTCTGCCAATTGAGGGAGGTTTCTCAAGTGTGGTACACTCAATTGAAATATAATGAGCCGGTTGAGTCGGGTCCTATTGAGTGGGAAAATTTTAAAAAAGTTATTCTAGGAAAGTACTTTCTCCAGGAGAGGAAGGAGGTCAAGGTTCAGGAGTTTATCAATCTCAAGCAACGCAACATGTGTTTTGAGGAATACTTTTTGAAGTTCTCTATGTTGTCTATATATGCCCCATCCTTAGTGTCTAAGATAGGGATGATATTAGTAGGTTTATGACCGAGGTCGCGGACCTAGTGAGAGAAGAATGTCGTACGGCCATTATCCATGATGCTATGACCCTATCTAGACTCATGGCTTATGCTCAGTCACTTGAGGAGTGTAAAATTTGTAGGATTGCTAAAAACTTGAATAAAAGTTGTTCAAGTGATCAAAGTCAACCTAGGTTCAACAAGAAGGTTGCAACTCAAGAAGAACCTAGGGGTGATAAGGTGAAAAATTGAGGAAGGAGGTGGTTCTCAAAATGGCAAGCCTACATGCGCTACTTGTGGAAAGAGGCATTATTGGGAATGACTATTGGGTACCGAGAGTTGTTTTATGTGTTTTAAAGATTGACACAAAGTCAGGGATTGTCCTACAAAAGATTTTAAGCAAGTTGCACCTAATGTTAAGAAAGATGATGCTCCAAACAAGAGGCGTTTCTATGCACTCCGGACTAGAGGAGCAAAGCCGGACGAGGGTGATGATGATTATGGTAAGTTCTTGTATTTACCTATTTAGGTTATGATTTCATTATAAGTGGGGGAGTATGGCCAGTAGATGGGATATATAGTCATAGAAGTAGATTACATGTGCATGGAGTTTAGGAGTATTGTTGGAACTGAATTTCATTTATTCCGTGCATTGTGTATATCATGAAGATATGATTATGTTGTAAGATGTGTTTATATGATTTTATCTTTAATATTATCATGTTTCCATCATGAATTGCCTAAAAGTTGCATTTTTGAAAAAAATGTGGAATAATGAACTATATAGTTTCCTGGTCACTGTAACATTTTTACAAAATTGACTAAATCATTCTTTGGTTGAAAATTAGTGTAAGGTTGTTATAAATGATGTATATGAGCATGGTAATTAATATAAAATGAGTTTTTTCTATTTGGAATAATGAATGTTAATCTTATAGCATGATGAGTTGTAGAATTTATTATAGTTTCTTGTTCTGTTCTGAGTCTCTTGATTGTGTGAAATTGACGTTTATTCTAGATTTTTGTATTGGATAAGGTGTTATGTAGTATTTTCATCAGTTTTAACTGAATCTCTAGTCTTGGAAGTGTTGGGGGAGTGGCAAGTGTCATTCGAGGACAATGTTGTCCAAGTGGGGGAGATTGTAATACCTAAAAAATGAATTAGGTGAATCAAGAGACTAACATGTTTGTACTGAGGGTTTAATGTCCTAAATTTTTTTATAATATGGTGATAAGGAAGATATTAAAGTATTATGTGAATTGGAAGTGAAACGTCAAGGGACAACCAAGACATTGGACGAGTAGTCACCTACGTGCTTCATGTGTGTTTTATGTGTTTATGTGTGCGTTATGAACTTAGGAAGTCCTAATATCAGTTATAATAGTTTTTACAGACAGTGTGTTAAGTTTCATGAAGCATGGAGGTCAAACGTCCAAGAATATCCATGACGTTAGCAAGGTTTGCCTTGAAACGACCTTGTGTGTCTAGCCATTTTTCATCGAGTTTTATGTTTTCATTTTTGATGAAATTGATATGGGAGATCCTAAACTCATATAATATCATATTCGTGTAGTAACGTCCATGAAAACATCCCGAAGGAGCAACCAAGGGTCCTTGATGAAGGACCCAGCTTTGAGCCAAAGGCTCTCTAGGCCAACCCCAATCGACTGAGGCAATCAACGGCCAGTAGGCTGGTCGACGCCCCGTCGTTGGTTACTGTTGATTAAGACATAACCCTAGGGAGATCAATTTCCCAGCTTCTAATCTCAGAACCAAACGACAGCCATCCAGAACGGTCCGTTTGTGGACAAACGGTCCGTCGATGGCCGATCGTCGGAGTGGTCTACAATTCGCCTGCTTCACTGTTAAGTTAAGGGGTGAATTGGTAAATTCACCCCAAGTCCAAAAAAGATTTTGGGAGGTTACTTAGGGGTATTTTAGGTTTTTAAGTGGATATATAAGTCCTAAATACCTACATGAATTTATTCTTCCAAATCAAAACCCCAAAATCTCTAAGAAATTCTCTAGAACTCCATTGAAGCCAAAACTTAAGGAAGAGCTTGGATTGGAGATTTGAATGGTGATTTTTCATCAATTCCCTGTATTAAAATTATTGAAAAGTTATCACGACCCGCAAGCATTTTCTAGAAGAAAGGGAGAATCCTTGTGTCAGAATCGGGCGTACTTGACCCTTTGGGTCTTGTAACAAGCCCTTTAACTACCGTTCATTAGATAAGACATGAAAAGTAGTGCGGAATCAAAACTTTTCAAGACATTTAATATAAAAACGAATTCTTTCATAAATACTTAGAGAATCTAATTGTAACAAGCCACCTTAAATACATAACATAATATCTTAGACACACGACCCTTTACATTTAAAGAAATACATAATAAGTCTTAACGTAAAGAAATAAGAAGATAGGAATCGTGCCCTCAGATATATGAGGGCATACTTTGTCTTGAGAGAATTTTTAACAAGCTTGCCTTCTAAACGTCAATCTTGCTACTGAACCTATACTTATAGACTATAGAAAGGTATTGGGTTAGTACAAAACAATGTATTAAGTTAGCATATCCAAAAACATGCAAAAAGGGACATTTGAGTAAAAACACCTTTTCATGCAAATTAAGTAAAACATTCAAGAATATCGAATTCAAATAGAATCAGAATAATCATTTAGACCTTAGAGAAGAATTTTCATGATTATAGCAAAAAAAAAGCCATTTACTGTGAAGTTACCAAAATATTATAGTAAGTTTCTTCAACATTACAGTGAACTATCCTATTCCAAAGTAGTAAACTTTCAAGGCCAAGCAAAGAGGAAGTGAACTCATTTACTTAAGATTTTCCCTAACCAAGGTTATCCTAAGACTCACCAAGGTAAGACATGAAGTAAGTGCGCATATGCCTCCTTCAATACACACCAAGGTGATCCTCAAGACAACCCCTTTTCGGATTACTCACCTCGGAAGAACAAGCCACCACTCAATAACAAGTTATTAGAAGAACACTCAAGCAACACACCAAGAATTTCCTTTCGGAATGCCTACTTAGTGCAAAGAGTAGATATCATCCCATACCACCACCTACCCTAAGTAGTACACTCTTTTACAACGCTTAGTAACAAGACTGCCCTTTCGAAATGTCTACTTTATGCAATGGATATATAGCATCCCATTCCACTACCTACCCTAGGTAGTACGTTCCTTTAGGAGACTTAGTTCATTCAATTCATATAAGGCTCACCAAGACTCCCCTTTCAGAATGCCTACCTAGTGCAATGGATAAATAGCGTCCCATTCCACTACCTACCCTAAGTAGTACATTTTTTAGAAGACTTTGAACTTTCATTACTTTTGTAGGAGTTAGCTTAACCCACATATACTATAAGAGCTAGACATGGAATAACAACATTAACCCCTATCGGATGAGGATCCTTACTTGCCCAGAGTAAGGTCAAACTCTTAATTTTACATTTCTTACCAAATAGCTACACCTATGCGGGCGCATAGATAAGGAATAAGGAGACTGCTACTAAGTAACTCATTCTCTACTAACGAGGGGTACTCATCTCAAGGGGTACATTGGAATACATCTCAACTCATGAAGTGTAGCCACCCCTTCTTCATATCCTCTCGGTGTTAGGCATAACTCCTTATAGATTCTAAACATTATATACTATAGGATTAGGATAACTAGTGAACACCACATATCAACTCACGAAGGGCATTCATCCTCTGACCCATCTTAGAGAGCTCTGAAGATGTAGTGTGGTTGCTACTAAACATTTCATCTCAACTCACGAAGAGCATTAACCCCAAAACTCCCCTTTTGACTTAACTTATCTTAAATCATTCATGCAAGTGTGAGTGTGTGTGTACATTTGAGCACACCTTTCACATAAGCATCATTTAAGTTTCATTCTATTCTATTCATGTTTAGACCTTCATTCATCACAATACACACTTAAACATGCTTAACATACACATAACGTCATTTAGGCATAAACTAAGCAAACATGCCATTCTAACTATATAATGCACATTATAAGAAACAGCTTCGTTATCATTTCATTTCACATATTAGGACTTCAAGACAAACTCACAATACATACCAACTATATCCATATACAGCAACTAAACACCTCCACCAAGAAGGTGGACAATACCACTCAACAGCAGCATACAATAAGAACTATTCAATAAAACCAACTCACCATTTAATCAAGATTTAAACACCTATAATCAATACTTCAACATTTCATAATAATATGACACTTAGGGCACTATCTAAATCCTAATAACAACAAAGGAAACCATGGTTCAAACAGTACACAATAATATTTATTTAACCCTTTTCTTAAGCTAGAAGTTGGAAATTTGCATAATCTTGAATTCATTAGGGTTTTGACATTAAATTCATCAATTAATACTAGAAGAAAAATATTTGAATCAATTAAACGCTTTTACATGAATACCCATGCTTAGAATCAAAGATAGAAGAAAGTAAAGTTTGAAAACCCTTTTTGAAATCTTTTTGAAGGGACTCCTTGAATTGAAGAGGATTCAAGGATGTATACAATACCTTAAGTAGAAGAAAACCCACTAGTTTTGATGAACAACTTGACCACCAACAGCCCTCCTAGCTCCTTCTTGACATCTAGCTTCTATGGAATTTGAGAGAGAGTTTTTCTTTAGAGAGGGAGTTTGAATATGGAGTCATATTGCTTTTCTGTCCGAGGCAAACCTATCAAAAAATCCATATTGATGTCTTCCCACTTTAAAGTATGAACTTGGATTTCTTTAAGTAAACCACATGACTTTTGGTGTTCAACTTTCACTTGTTGGCAATTTAGACATTTTGCAACAAATTTCGCTAGGACCTTATTCAAGCCTCCCCTTAAAATACTTCTTTGAAGTCATGATACATCTTTTTTAGAACCCGGATGAATGGAGTAACGGGACCCATGAGCTTCCTCAAGAATTTGGTTCCTCAATCCATCTACATTGGGAACACACAACCTTCCTTCATGCCTCAACACACCATCCCCCTCTAAGGAGAATGACTAATTAAGCTTACCAAGGACCGATTCCTTCATATCCATCAATGGTTGATCAAGGTGTTTCTTAGACTTCATCTCAACCACCAAAGATGATTCGTAGTCACGATGGACCATAGAACCACCATTCGGAGAATTTTCCTATGTAACACCCAATCTAGCCAATAGATCAACATCTTTCACTTGGTTTTTCTTGGTTTCATATACATGAGACACGCTACCCATGGTCATATGACTTAGATCATCCGCAATCACATTGGCGTTTCTGGGATGGTAGAGAACACTCATGTTGTAGTCTTTGAATGATTCTAACCACCTTCTTTGTCAGAGATCCAACTACTTTTGAGTAAACATATATTGAGTACTATTGTGGTATACACATCCACATGGACACCACACAAGTAGTGTCTCCATATTTTCAAGGCACATACTACGGCCGCTAACTCAAGATCATAAGTTGGATAATTCTTCTCACGCACCTTAAGTTGTGTAGAGGTATAGTATATTAATTCAAATGTTGCATAAGCACAGACCCCTAGCCCACTCAGGATGCATCACAATATACAACCAATCCCTTGGTACCGTCCGGTAAAGTCAACACTGGAGCGGAAATAAACCTATTTTTCAAGATTTTGGACAATACAATTCAATAAAAGATTACAACCTAGGGTTAAGGGGAAAAGGTCATCTTCAACAAAATAGAGCAATGCATAAAAATTTAGTATAATATAACCATAAACCCTCTTGAATTTAGTACTTATGAAATCAATTTGGAGGAGCCCTTTGGGGAAAGATATCCTAAAGGAAAAAGGAATCCAATACATCTCTAATTGATGAAGTTTGATGGTGAAAAATTGATCTTTTGCATCGAACCCTAATGGTCTTTAATGTGGTTTCTTTGGGAGAGATAAAGAAGAGAGAAGGAACAAAAAATTGAGTTTGGGAAACTATGATAGTTAAGTGAGGTTTTAGGATTAGGGTCGTTTATATAGGGACATAACTAACTTAATTAACCCACACCTAATACCTAATTAACCTCATGATCTTTTAAATAATTAAATGAAATAATTAGAAAAAGGTAGCAAAGCGGGGGCCGGACCTACAAGACCCCAACTGACGGGTCGTAGATCAGTCGACGAGTAGTGTGGCCTTCAATGCTGCACATTCGTAGGTTTGGTCATAGATTAGCCGAAACGGCCCCTAAACAAAATTTTCCAAGTATTCATGAATGGAGGCATTGATGCCTCATCGATCCACCAGTGGCTCGTCGCATGCAACATGTCGGTGGACACTGCCTTTTGGAAGCTTTTGCCAAATTGCAAAGGTCGTTGGTTGATCCTTGCGGTGTCATACCTGGACGTTTTGACTATAAACTAACTCTAATATGTGTTAAACATCATACCACAAAAATTTATCAATTTACATCTCTTAAAACGTAGTAAAATAGGATAAGGCACGCTAGCAACTCTTCAACTAATTTGCGGACGTCATGGATGTTCTTTGACATTTTGATTCTAAAACATCCGAAATGACTCAAATACATTTCAATTGACTTATGAAAAGTGTTACAACTCTTAGACTCTCATGTCAGCCTCTAGATTAGGCCTTAGACTTTTGGAGTATTACATTATACCCCTTATGAACATTCATCCCCTTAACAGACTAAAATTCTTTAAAAGGAAGGAGTAGACTCAAGACCAGCAGCCCAACAATCAACAGTATATTAAAACATGAGTTACAATTCAAAATCAATATAACCATATAACCTCTTCCATAATGCAACTCAAAACATCATTTTTCAACTCATAAGAGTTCAACATTCATTTTATGCTTATCCGCTATGCCAATGCTTTCCTCAACACATGTAAACATGCTAATACAATTCATGAAAGCAAATATACAAAAATGCACAACATATACTCAAAACAAGTTAAAACGAAAAATCATTTTTAGGAATAAAGGTCACTATTATTTAATGTAACAGACACCATTTTGCAAAACTTAACCAAAAATCAAGAAAATTGCAAACAAACTCATTATTTTCACTACAAGTAGGAATAACTAACCTTAGTAATCAAATGGATCAGGGTAACGGGACTTCATGTCAGCCTTGGCCTCCCATGTTGCACCCTCAACTAGGTGGTTATTCTATAACACCTTTATGAAATCCACCTCTTTGTTTCTAAACTCCTTTACTTTTCTATCAAGGATTTGAACCGAAATCTCTTCATAAGAGAGGTTCTCTTGAACACCTAGACCTTAAATAGGAGAAATGGACAAGGGATAGCCGATACACTTCTTACGCATGGAAACATGGAACACTGGATGAACCGAAGCCAATTAACTAGCAAACCTCAACTCATATGCAACCTTACCAATCTTTTGTATGATTTCATAGGGACCCATAGAATGAGGACTCAACTTTCCTTTCTTGGCAAATCTCACCACCCCTTTCATAGGCGAAATTTATATATACACTCTATCACATTCTTCAAAATATAATTCTATTCTCATATGGTCGGCATTAAAGTTTTGCCGGCTATAGGCCATTTTCACGTGATTCCTTATAATATGAACCTTCTTCGAAGTGTTATAAATCCAATTGGCACCCAAAAGTGACGACTCGCCCACTTCTTACCATCCCATTGGAGATTTAAATATCCTACCATACAAGTCTTTATAAGGAGAAATAGATATAGATGAATGTAAGTATTGTTGTAACCAAACTAAACCAAAGGAAAGTTTTAATCCCAATTTCCCTTGAAATCTATTATACAAGATCTAAGCATATCCTCAAGGGTTTGAATAGTGCACCCCGCTTGACCATCCATTTGGGGATGGAAAAAGTAGTGCTTAACTTCACCGTGGTACCCAACCCTTTTTCGAATGACCTCCAAAACCTAGATGTGAAATGTGCACCCCAATCCTATATGTTGGATAACGAAATACCATGGTGACACACAATCTCATCTATGAAGATCCTTGCATAATATTCTACCAAGTAAGTAGACTTGACAGGAATAAAATGAGTAGATTTAGTCTTTCTATCAACAACTACCCATATGGAGTCTATTGGTTTTGTATCCCAGTCAAACCTACCACAAAATACATATTAATGTCTTTCCACTTCAAAGTAGGAAATTCGATTTCTTGAAGTCAACCACCCGACTTTTGGTGTTTGGCATTCACTAGTTGGCAATTTGGAAATTCTACAATAATTTCCATTATGTCTTTCTTCATGACTTCAAACCAAAACACTTCTCTAAGGTCATGATACTTCTTTATAGAACCGGAATGAATGGAGTAAGGGACCCATGAGTTGCCTCAAGAATTTGGTTCCTCAAACAATCTACATTGGGAACATACAACCTTTTTTAATACCTTAAGACACCATCCCCCTTTAAAGAGAATGAATCATTATGCTTACCAAGAACCGATTACTTTAATTCCATCAATTGTCGATCAAGGTGTAGTTTAGACTTCACCTCAACCACCAAAGATAATTTGGAGTTACATGGACCATAAAATCACCATTCGGAGAATCATCCAATCTAAGACCCAATCTAGCCAACCTATGACCATCTTTTACTAGGTATTTCTTGGCTTCGTCTACATGAGACACTCTACCCATGGTCATACGACTTAGAGCATCCGCAGCCACATAGGCCTTGACGGGGTAGTAGAGAACACTCATGTCTTAATCTTTTGATAATTCCAACCACTTTGTTTGAGATTCAACTCCTTTTGAGTAAATATATATTGAAGACTCTTTTGGTCGGTACACATATCCACATGGAAACCATACAAGTAATGTATCCATATTTTCAAGGAAAATACCACGACTTTTAACTCAAGATCATGAGTTAGATAATTCTTCTCATGCACCTTAAGTTGTCTAGAGGCATAGGCTATTACTTTTCCATGTTGCATAAGCACACATCCCAAGCCCAATCGGGATGTATCACAATATACAACCTAGCCTTTCGAACCCTCCGATAAAGTCAACACCAGAGCGGAAGTAAGCCTATCTTTCAAGATTTTGAAGCTTATTTCACATGACTCTAACCACTCAAATTTCACGCTCTTTTGGATGAAAGTAATGAAGAGAGAAGCATTGGACGCAAAACCATCCACAAACCTCCTATAATAACCTACTAGACCCAAGAAACTCCTAATGTTGGTTGGAGTCAATGGTCTAGGCCAATTTTCACCACCTCGATTTCCTTGGATCAACCTCAACTCCGTAACTAGAAATTATATGACCAAGAAGTGCCACCGACCTCAACCAAAACTCACATTTTCTATACTTGGAAAATAGTTGGTTCTATTTAAGCAATTGTACCAAGATGTCATCAATGAAGACAATAACAAATAAATCTAGGTAACTTCAAAACACCCTATTCATGAAATTCATAAAAGTTTTTGGGGCATTAGTGAGACTAATGGAAAATACTAAGAACTCATAGTGACCATATCTAGTCTGAAATGTCATATTTTGTATATCCTCACCTCTTACCCTAATTTTATGCTACCCCGACCTCAAGTCAATTTTAAAAAGCAACTTGCCCCTTGGAGTTGATCAAACAAGTCGTCAATCCAAGGGAGAGGATACTTGTTCTTAATAGTGAATTTGTTGAGTTGACGATAATCGTTGCACATTCTAAGGAACCCATCCTACTTCATCACAAACAAAAACGGAGCACCCCATGGAGAAATACTAGGTATAATGAAGCCTTTGTCTAGTAAATCTTTGAGTTGAGCCTTCAAATCTTTCAATTCGGCCGAAGCCATCCGATATGGAGGATTGAAGTGGGAATGGTATTCGGTAGCAAGTAAATACCAAAATTCATTTCACATTCGGTAGATATTCTGGGAAGATCATTAGGAAAGACATTCGGAAATTCCCTTATAATGGGGACTAACTCAATGAGAGGATTTTCGGAGTCTAAATCATTGACTCTTACATTGTGATATAGTCACTCTTTTAAGATCATTTTAGAAGCCTTAAGACAAGACATAAAATGACCTCTAGGAATAGAGTTTCCCCTTTCCACTCTAAAATGGATTCATTTGGAAAATTGAACTTGACAATTCAAGTTGTACAATCAATGGAAGCAAAACAATCATGAAATCAATCCATACCCAAAATGACATTAAAACTAATCCAACATCAGTAACTCCATTTGCAAACATTATAGAACAATTTCTATATACCCTTTTTGCAACCACCGACTCACCTACCGAGGTAGTTACCATAAAAGGTTCATTTTGAAAATCGCTAAAAATATCAAACTTTCTAGCTATCAAGGGAGTAGATAAAGATAATGTAGCACCCAAATAAACTAAAGCACATACATCAATAGAAAAGACATATAACATACCGGTCACCACATCGGGAGAACTCTCTTGTTCACCCCTAGAGAGAAGTGCATAAAAGTGATTCTTGTTTGGAGGATCCACATTAGAAACAGTAGCTTTATCTTGCCCTCTACCTTTGTCTTGCCCCCTCACATTTGTGCAATCCCTAACCATGTGGACGCTCTTGCCACACGCAAATCAATTATTCTTCCGAACAAGGCAATCACCACAGTGCTTCTTGCCACACTTTCAACAAGTTGGTTTCTTGTTTGGTGAGCTACTAATTCTTTCCTTTTGAGACATAAGGTTACAGACCTATCATGACGAGCCTTGGGAAATTTTTCAGGAACTTGATTAGAAGACCTCTTCTTAAATTTAGGCTTGTCTTGAATGTCAAGCCTACCCTTTGAAGAACCACCATCAAAAGACCTTGCCCTCTTGGCATCCCTACTCTTTCTCTTTACCCTAGTGTCTTCCGCCTATTGAGCTTGAACCATGAGATGAGAAATGTTCATATTATCATGTAGCATCTGAATGACATTTTTTTTAAGTCATCCAACACCCCGTCACAAAGCGGCTCATTTAATCCCATGGGTCAGAAACAAAGAAGGAGCATACTTTGACAAATTTCAAAGAGTAGTCAAGTAAACTCATACCTCCTTGACAAAGGTTGATGAATTCGTCCACTTTGGCTTCCGTCTTCTCCCAAGGAAAGAACCTATCAATAAAATCCTTCTTGAAAATCTCCCATGTCACAAGTCTACCGCTTAAAGAGCTATTGTTTCTCCATTGGACGTACCAAGTTTGGGCCACATCTTTGAGTTGGTAACTGGCTAACTTCGCCTTCTCACTAGTAGTGAACCCCGTAGCATAGAGGATCTTGTAGTTTTCATCAATGAACTCTTGGGGGTCTTCCTCATCTTTGGACCCATAGAAAGTAGGGGGATTCATCCTTGTGAAATCCCTCACACGGGAGGATAAAGGGTCAACATGTTGGTTTCCTCGGGGTATAACTTCCCGATAACCTTGGGCCTTCATGGCTTTGACTTGAGTAGTGACGGTTTGTGCTTGAGTAGTGATGGCTTGGGCCATTTTGCTAAATGCTTTCCTTATGTCCCCATCTGTAAAAAGTGGAGGATTGACTCGAGCTTGGTCATTATTAGAAAATTCTTCAAGAGGAGACTTGATTGCCTTGGGGAGGAGCTTCCACATTAGCAATCTCTTCGTCAAGTCTTCGACTGGCTCTTCTTTGAGTATTCATTGATTATAACCACAATAAAAGAATTAGATAATAAGGGCACATAGAGTCAACATTCTAGAGGCACAATATTATATTTCAGAGAAAAGGAGAGTTTTATAAACATCTTATTGTTTCCTATTCATAAGTGTGGCGTGCTTCTTAATTATGAATAAAAATCTACATAGACTTGGTTAAGTAAGACATCGAGTCTAAAGATATTCAACTTCAGCTCTGATACCAAGTCTTTCACATCCGAGGAGCACTCCCTTGACGTTACCGGCGTCGGCGTCCTCATCGAGTACTAAGACTAGCCTCTTAGCTTAGATCATTACATTCATAGGTTAAAATGCGGAAAATTTAAAAAAATTTCATGTATCTATCATGAGGTTTACATAGACTTGCATAAAGATAATATATATTCATATCGAGTATAATAGACCCTTTGTATAAGAGGATTACATAGTCTTCTACTTTTATTTCACACACACACACACACACACACACACACACACACACACACACACACATA
>NC_028640.1:33039299-33234081 GCF_001406875.1 Solanum pennellii
ATATATATATATATATATATATATATATATAAGATATAACATAGTCTTAAAACTAGATGTCTCATCTCATAACCATCTAAACAAGAGTAAAACAATTGGACATAGACCATACATCAATACATTAAAAGCCACATAGAGGCTATACAATCTTTACTACTAAATTGAAAGGAAATGAACATATTGTATTTACGACTAATCAACATCCAAATCTAGAATGTGGCATTGTCATCGATCTAGTGAGGATCTACCCAACTAGGAGAATCAGAATCTAAGTCTTCCTTCAAAAGTCGTCACAAGCCCTTCAATGACCGGAACCTAAAATGTTAGAAAAAATGGAGAAAATGGGGTTAGCACATCACTTATACTAAGTATGACACTATATGCACACACAACATAAAATAATGCTAAAAAGAGCCATTTCAGTTAAAGCATGAAACTTACTTTAAAAAAACTTATGCATACTCAAGAACCAATACCAATCACTAAGACATATTCATTAAGTCAAGACCATGTACATCAAAAGACCAACAATAGTATGTCTAGTCAAGTCAATATACATATCAACCTAATTGAGCGGTTAATGAAGACAATTCTATCATCAACTTATAATATCTACAAGCTAGTATAAGAGCATATAACATCCTAACTAAACCAAGACCATTACACATGAACCCTTATTAAGTCAACTAGTGAAATTACTAAACAAAGCCATATAACCTTATTGAATCAAGTAAACCCAACAAGAACCATAAACAATGTCTTAATTCACATAGCATACCATTAAGATGTAAGATAATACTTTAGAAATAGAGACCAAACACATGTTCATAAGTAAAGCCATGAATCATCAACATGTAAAATATTTATATACATATCATTTACATTCTTATGCATAAACATATATATGAACATCCTTGTAAGACTTCTCTCAAGGTTAACTAGTGCAATCTATAGGTATAGTCTCATACCCTACCTAGACTAAACTAAACCCCTTAAGTCATCCCAGTTAGAAATTATTCCTTTGCTTCATTTTTTAAACCTTTTGGGAAAATCTTGCCTTAAATGACATAGAACACATGAGCTATTGTGGAATTCGTTGTCATTGAACCCACACTGAAAAAAGGAGCACTACTTGCCAAGGTAGTACAAAAACATGAACATTGCATCTAGGTGGATCCACTAGCTAGTACTCCTATGGGTGCAACATAGTACAAGAACTAGGTGGTATAGTTTGGACCCTCTTTATGCTACATGCATTATAGTCTCTAATCTCATGAGTATATTAGTTATCCTACCTTCCGTATGTGGGAAGGGACACTCCTCACTCTAGTTCACTCGGTACAAAGCTAGAATCTCTTTTGAAATGTCTTTAATACCTTTATTAATCATCATAGCTTAATGTAGGTCATAGAGTCTATCCCTTATATAATCATCATCATAGCTCAATAATAATTGCATAAGTATTTTCCTTTCATTACAATTCATTCATGTGAGGTTAGCACATTTACATATCACCTCATAGTAAGGCATATTTTTAAGTTATCACCATTCTTATAACATTGACATGTTAATAAACAACTCACAATCTATAGTTCAAAACATTTCAATACAACATCATACTAACCCTATGAACATTCCATAAGTTATACTTCCATCCAACATCATTACTTAATAACAAGTAATCTTGATTGAAGAAAAAAATTGAGATAACAAGACTTACCCAATCTCCTACACGAGACATCATCAAGGTCATACCATCAACCATCCAATTCAACCCAAGAATGAGTGTAATACCATCATACAATAGTAATCAACATAATAATGAAGTCAATAAAATCATTACACAACAATTCATCACTAGTTCATAGAATAGAATTAGAGACTTAGATCAAGTTCATAATCTACTTCACAACCTACGTCAATTACTCAAGAACTAGAATAATTGAATTATGATATATCACAATCTACTCATAAATTATCATAATAACAACATAGGATAGAAATTTACACAGTAACAAAGCCAGCTGAATCAATACTATACAATTCAATTCTAGATCACAACCTACGGTTAAGGGCAAAAGGCCATCTTCCACAAACTAGGACAATGCATCAAGAATTTGTATAATGTAACCATTATACATGTTAATCAATTCATAACAACCAACAGAAATCATTAAGATATAAGTTCACAAGATCAATTTTGTATTGGAAATAACAGTAGAATTGAAGACTTCTAAAATTGATTTTGAGGATCCTTTTGAGGAAAGAGATCTCAAAGTTGAAATGAATCAAATACCTCACTAATTTATGAAGTTTGATGTAGAAAACTTAATCTTTTGCGACCCTATAACCCTACTTTGCTTGGTATTCAATGGGGTTTCTTTGGCAAAGAGAAAGAATAGAGAAGGAAGTGCAATTTGGGTTTGGGAATTTATGAGTGTTAAGGAAGGTTTTAGGTTTAGGGTAGTTTGCATAGGGACTTAACTATCTTAATTAAACATCCCCTAATCCCTAGTTAACCTAATAAATTTTAACTAATTAAATGTATTAATTAGAACAAGGCAGCAACGTAGGGGCTTGACATACGAGACCCTGACTGATGGGCCGTTTGTCATTCGACGGGCAGTGTGGACTTCTGTGCGGTTCAAATGAAAGGGTGGGGGGTTTACAGGTTGAATTTTTTTTAAAATTTCCAACCGGTTCAGGTTACTGGTTAATGACGCAACGAGCCCCCGATGGTGGTCTGTCGCATATGCGACGGTCCGTCATGGGTTCCGGCGTGGGTGCCCTAATTTTGAAAATAAATGAAAAACGTATGTGGCACGACGGATTCATGCGACGGTCCGTCAATGTATCCGTCAGTGAATGTTGCAGAGTGATTTTCGGCAGAATTTCCTGGTGATGGGCTACCTGCAAATTTAAAACCCATTAGTAGAAAATGCTACCATTACTAGAAAGACAACAATAAGTATTGGGTTGCCTCCCAAACATCTCCTGATTTAACATCGCGGCACGACTGAAGACACTTGATTACTCAGACTTCATCAAGATTCTATGCCTCGATCACTTCATCGCACACGGATCTTCTTTCTTTTGTACTAGAGGTCTTGTAGCAATAGCACTATAATGCTTCATTCTATCATCATCCTCAAAAGTGACCGATCTTTTCTTTGTTACCAGATCTTTCATAAACTTGGCATAACCGGGCATTTGTTCTAGAGCTTCTACGAAAGGGACATTGATAGAAAGTTGCTTCAACATTGTTATAAAACACCGATATTTACCATCCCCAATCTTTTTCACTAATCTTTGAGGAAAGGGGGTGGTCTAGGCATTGGAGTTACCTTTGTAGGCACTTCAGCATCTTTTCCAAAATTATCTTCTACTTCACCACTAACCTCTACCACTTTATCATTACCTTTTATCATCTTTTCCTTATTAGACGGAATAGGTGGGTCAATGGTTTGCTTACCACCCCGAGTAGTGATTGCCATACAGTGTCCATCATTTTCTGGATTATGGACAATGTATCTAGGAAGAGCGCCCGGTTGCCGTGTGTTCACAGTCGCAGATAATTGGGCCATTTTCAACTCAAGCTGCTTAATTGATATTGCCTGTGTATCGACTTTCAACCCAATATCCTCTAAATCACTCCTTAACTCTTTAATGTGCTCATCACTAGCATCAAACCTCCCCATCATTTTGTGCAACATGTCCTCAACTCACGCCATACTACCTCCACAATCCCTAGGAGTAACTTCACGACTTTGAGGTGGAACATAGGGCCCATTCCTATTATTTCTGTTACCATAGCTACCCCTGTTGAAGTTGTTGTCGCGGTTGTAATTTCCATCTCGGCCAAAATAACCCTCAAGGGTATATTTACCATAGATCCGACCTTGGTTTCCTTGACCTTGGCGCCAATTCTCCTGATTTGAACCTTGGGCACTTGGTCAGAAACCCCCCGTCTGCTCATTTATCGTATAGGAATCCTCCACATAATAATATTCATCATTTGGTGGTGGTGCTCTAGACAAGTAGTTAACTGCATTTATCTTTTATGCACCCCAGTGACATGTTTTAATACCAACCCAAGCTCAGTTCTCATCTGAGCCATCTTTTTACGAATCTCATTTGTGGCTGGGTTGTGTGTGGATTGCACTTTGAAGGTATTTCTTCCAGTATATGACTTCCTAGTACTCCAAGCTTTATTATTCTGGGATATTTTCTCTAACTTTTTGACAATATCGGCATAACGACACTCTCCATTAGAACCACCCGTTATAGTATCCAATACCGCTTTATTATTATCATCTTGTCCCTAATAGAAGTATTCTTTCAGTGACTCATCATCTATGCGGTGATTGGGGACACATCTCAAAAATAAAGTGAATCTATCCCAAGAACTGCTAACTGACTCTCCTGCTCCTGCCACAAAGTTGTTCACTCTTTCTTTGTGATTTAGTTTCTTGGAGACTAGGTAGTAACGTGCTAAGAAAACGTCCCTTAGTTGGTTCCATGTGAAAATAGAGTTATCAAGGAGCTCAGTGAACCAAATAGCAGCCTGTCCCGTCAGTGAGAGAGGAGATACTCTAAGCCATATTACATCCAAATCCAAATCAGACCTCCCAACACAGCTTTTACACACTGCCCTTACTTTAGATATATGGGCATATGGGTCCTCAGAAGGTAGCCCTGAAAACAAACCTCTAGCAGTGAGCATTTGCATCAGACCACTAGTTACCACAAAGGTATGGCCTTGTGGTAGAGGGGGCAAGACAAGTGACCCTTCAAAATCTGCAATGTTATCATAACCTATGTAGTATTCTTGAGGGCATTGAGCGGGATTTTGTCCCCTTTGTTAATTTTCACCACGATCATCAGGTATAACTTACCATGAACATGAATGTTCTGGTTTGGATCATCATCGTTAATACCCGAGTTATTGATTCATATTGCATAGTGTAATCTCTAATTCGTGGTCGTAGGGAAACAAGGGTTCTCTTCCTCTCCGTGTATTTGGCATACAAGGAAGATAGTTCTGCAAGAATCAAAATAAATAGAAAAGTAAAATTAAGAAAATATTGACAAAACTTTAGTAATAAGTTTAAGTTAATCTAAAAGCTACTTTCCCCGACAGTGGCGCCCAAATTTGATACACGCAAACTTAATTCTCTAATAAGAAGTAAAGCGGTCGTATCAGCTAAAGAACCCAACTAATGAGGTTGGGATCGTTCCCATGAGGAAATAGTTCAGACTTAATTTCAATCTATTATTACTATTATTTAGTCAATTATTTCCCTAGAAAACAAAAGACAATAAAAGGGGGGATTTTTTTCTAAATTAATGAAAATAATTAACTAATTTAAAGTAAACAACTAACAGATTCAAATCATAAAGCTTAATCAATTAATAAAAGTAACTAGGGCTTAAGTGTTCCCCAAAGGTTCCTAACTTGATAATTCTAACTATAACAATTCTTTCCTAATATCTTGCAGGTAAAGTGATAAGTTATGTATCTCTAAATCCTTGGTCTGGCATCTAGAAAATTTCACTCCGCACCTTAGTACGGCTACGTGTGTTGCTATACTAACCCTTATCTTTACCTTATATTAAGCATTGTATTTGATATTTGACTAAGTTATTACTTCGTACCAATCGACACTAGCCTATTAGAAGTGCACACTAAATCTATGTATATAATTCTTTTCCTATTATCTACCTGCAAGTAGCATTAAGGCGATTTCTAATGTTAGCCATCCGTTAAAAAGATTTCTAAACGAAATGATAATAAATATCAATACATGCAAGACACTATTTTAGAATTGCTATTTTATATAGATTTTACCTCATTATTCACCCAGGGTTCCACCAACCTTAGTTATGAAGTTTAGTTACCCATGGTCATAATCACACTATTCATATATTTAATATAAGAATTCATGTACTTACATTAATGAGAAAGAATAAAATCCAGAAATTCACTTGATTAATTAACAAAAGCACCAACAATCAATATAAGAGAAAGTGTAACAATTGCTGAAATTAATCCTCCAATACTTGAACTACAAAACTAAAGATTATCAAAGAGTCTATCCATGAAAAATTCTAATCCCAAAAAGGAGGTTTTTCGAACTATTTATAATAAAAACAAAAACCTAATAAAAGAAGGACTTTAATTAGTGAGAAATCTGTCAAAACGCGTCTGGGTAGACAGACCTCGTGACGGACCGTCGTGGTCACGACGGGCCGTCATGGCCTCCGTCGTCCCGTACTTCACAAATTGTTTTACTGCTTTCTTCACTACCCTCAACAAACAGGTATGACGGACCATTCCAAGAACGAGGGTCCGTCGAGGGTCTCCATTCCATAATACTCTAACTTCTTGGAATTTGGGTACTAGGACTACTCTCTGATCATTACAACGAACCAGCAGGATGGACCATCGTGGCTATGACGGTCCGTCGTGGACTTCCGTAATCCCACACTAGGTTAGACTTCCCCATTTTCCTTCAACAGCTTCTCTCCTCACTACTTGCCACCTACGGAACGTCACAGGCTCGACGTACCGTCATAAGCTCCGTAGGTAGTATCTTCTGCATTTCGCACTGAAAAACTTCCGCGTTCATCTACGGACAGATTCCCTGCAAATAAGGAGAAACTTACATCAAAATCAATACAAAAAGGCTTTTGGAAATAGACTAAACTTAAGGAAAAAGCACTAAAAATACCGTGAAACCACGATACATCACTGCACGTCCATAGTTCTTGTAAGAGATTTGACAAAAAGACCCCTTCACAAAATTTACTAAGTCTTCATCGATGGAGGATTCGAAGCCCCGGTGATCTACCAACGGCTCATCGCTTGCAACACGTTGATGGACACTGCTTTTTGGCAGTTTTTGCCTAATTGCAAGGGTCCTTTGTTGGTCCTTGGTGAGTCGTACCCATATTTTTCGACTATAAAATAACTCTAATGCATGTTAAACACCTTATCACAAATTTTCGTCAATTTTTGACTCATTAAACATAGCCAAATAGGCTAAGACAAGCTAGCACCTCCTGAAGTAATTTCTGAATGTCATGGACGTTCCTTGACGTTTAGATCCTAAAACTTCCTAAATGACTCAAATGCATTATAATTGACTTGTAAAAAGTGTTAGAACTCTTAGAATCTCATGTTAGGCTCTATATTAGGCTATAGACATTCGGAGTATTACAAAGACTCTATAAACTTTGGCTTTTACGAGACTTTGAATCGTATAGACTAGCTACTTCATAACCTTATTCTCTGATACCAAGTTTTTCACGAACCTAGAGTAAATGCTAGAAAAAATGATACTTTAAAGACGTGGCACGGCTTATTTGACCTCTCGAAGGTCTCATACAAACCCTTACACATTATTCATTGCATAAACATATATGAAAAGTAGTGCGGAATTAAAACTTTTCACAACAATGTCTCAAATCTCATTTACATAAAACATAGGAAATGCTAAATCTCATTGTCTCCATCTTTGACACACAAATATTTTGGGTCACAACTCATACATCAACAACATCTAAAATATCTATGTTAATTACATTGTCTTTCGAATAGAAAAGATAAATAATAATTATGTCCTCGAATCAAGTGACGACATAACACAATTTGCTTGAATGAATGCTAATATCGAAGTTTCACTTCAAATGACTCCTCTCAAATGCAACCTACACCTTTAGAGATAAGACAATCTATGGATTAGTACATTAGAACGCACTAAGTATCATGAGATGTAATAAAAACATGCCAAAAAGACATTTTACTAAAACATGCTCTTTTAAGGAAAACATCATAATATATGTTTAAGAACCACTTTCAGCACAAACTTTATATATAAGTCATTTTACAAGTAACCCACAAAATAGCAATGTCAATAGCTAAAACAACGTATGCATATAACACTCCTACCAAAGGTTATCCTAAGACTTACTTAAGTAAGACAATAAGAGGTCTCCCATACACCCTCTCCAAGACTACCTAAACAATTCTTAATACTACCTAAGATAATATTATTCCTTTATCATTACATTAACTCACCACCTAAGGCTACTTTAAGATTCACTTGGGTAAACAATGAAGAAACCGCCCATACAGCCTCTTCAAGTGTACTTAAGAAACCCTCAAACCTACCCTAGATAAGGATACTCTTAGCTAATTTACATTAGCTTCAATCATAGTCATTCATTAAGTCAATTAAGAGATATTTCATCAAATAAGGACTTCATATCCTAGGGAACCTACATACTAATATCTTCAAAGTCTACTCGTGTCATGTCTAGATAGCGTCCCATTCCAGCACCTAAACGTTGTAGAACTTATCTAATACTATAATGCATCGCACATGATGAGGATAGAAATTAACTGACATAGACTATGCTAGCTAGGCATGGAATCCAAAGTGAAACCCTAGTCCGATAGAGGGTGTTCTACTTGCCAAGGGTTGAACTAGGATACATCACATATATGCACATGGTTAATGATTATCAATGGTTTCTTTCCACTCTAGTCTCCTTCTCAAGTAGAGAAACATTTTACGCTAGTCTCGTTATCAAGTAGAGCAACAACCCATAAGATATTCACTTGGTACTAGCCTTTGTTCTCATAGAGTAAGTTTCAATCACACAAGGGCATATGAAAAGGTACCATCTCTTAGTCATTACCTAACCATAATATACCAAAGAAATATGGGTCCTCCAGGGAAGCCACACAATGGTCAATAAGGATAGCTCAATGACTTTCCTAGAGATGGTCTCATGTTGTTCCGGCCAACCTATCCCTAAGTCCACCATTCACACAAGAAGGATAATGTTACAGCTTCAACTTGAAGGATATCATAATCTTCAATCTATATAGAAGGTTCCACGTATTAGTCATTCTTAGAAGGGTACCATTTCTTAATTCTACCGATCCTAGACTTTAATTCAAGATTTATCCATACACATACAAGACAAAGGTGCATAAGCCTACGAAGTGAAGATGTTCATTCTCACATATTTAGCATGAGTAGAGACACATAGTCTATCTATCAATACACACACATCATCTCATATCACATATACAATTGTGTTCATGTATCATGTAGGAAAAACCAAGACAACCTATCAAGATACACTAGTAACACAACTAGAGACATCACCCTATTCTATCATGATCACATATTGTCAATTAGGAGAGTTGATACTTCTTCTTACATATTCACATATACATATAATCCTTCACATTAATCATATACAAGTTTTAGCATGATAACACTACTATTCATAAGTAATAACGACAAGCCCATGTTCATCACAATTATCATACTAATGCTGACAAGGCCATATTTATCACAATTATTACCCATAAGAATTGCCACCACAATTGGACCATACCAATAAACAAAATTCAATACCTATACTACACAATATTGAAGAGGTTAGGGCAACATACAAACCTTTCAACATTAAGACCTCCAATCCATGGCCAATTCAACCAATCCAATACACAAAGGCTCTTACCAATAGCACTAGTCTCCAATTCAAACCAATGTAAAACTATCAATTGAATAAACATAATACAATATGAAATTCATCCAATTAGGGCAGCCTACATACAATTCTAACATGCTTCTACACATATCTATAGCCCAATAAAATCTACATAAGAATTCAATACTATTAAGCCTTGATCAAATCACCCTTATTAGAGCCAAAATAGGATTTCATGATTTCTTTGGGTTCATAGAATATTTGATCTAAAATCATTCAATTAACATCAATTATAACACAAATCATTATTTAAAATTGTTTTATGCAAGAACCCATGGCAAGAAGTTGAAATAAAAGAATTCATATTTTTTATCATCTTTTAAACCATTTGAAATTGGCTCCTTGAATAGAAGAGGATTCAAGGATGACACCATATCTTATATGAAGAAAATCCCACAAAATTGATGCAAAAAGACTTGGAAAATCAATTTTCTTCCTTGGAACGTCAAATTTTAATCAATGGAGGTTTGAAGAAAAGGAATGGAGATGTTTTGTATTGAGTTTAGGGTACTTCTTTGATTAATCAATAACCGTCAATAAGTCATCCCCACATTATCCCAAAGACCCCTTCACATACAGGACCATTTAACCGATTCAAATTTAACTTAGAAACGAAGAGATAAAATCTTGCAGGTCACTATGCGTCGCAAAGGAATTTTCAATTCTTGGTTCTGGAAAATTTCGAGACAGATTGGTTCGTGATGTCCCCGCATCATAGTGAAAAATTTAATGTGGACTCCATGATGCACAAGCACTGCCAATTCATTGCTGGCTCGGCAGCTTGCTTTGCCCATGTTTGGGCCCTCCTTGGGGACCCTTACACTGGTCCCCGAGCCGTCGTTCTTGTATGTTTGACCCTTTACATGTCACCGTATGTATAGCAACCATCTATAATCAATTTCACCCTCAAACCATACCCCAAAACTCAACTATAAAACACTACGACACACTAGTACAACTTAGACTAGTTTCTAGACGTCTTGGACGTTTCACCTCCGAACTCATCAAAACTTTATAATGTGCTTATAAACACTACTACTAATTATTTTTGGACTTTAAACCTCATGACACACATGTCAGGACCCTGTTTCACCTAGTTCATTTTAGGGATGTTAAAAGATGTGCACAAACCACATTACATGCGTGAAGACCTTAGTTAATGTTGCCTGTCGTTGTTAGATGTCACCTAGACGATCCATGTAATCCATGACCAATTTCTCCCTGTCCATGTGCACATGCCAAAAATGATGCGATCATGCCTTGGCTAATGTTGTCTGTCATTTGTCGATGTCACCTCGCCGATGCGCACATGCCCTAACTAAGGCCACCGAGTTGATATTCATAGGCCATGGATTATGTGTGCATGCCTTGGTTGTTGTTTCGTGCCATTGGCGATGTTAATTGGCTGATATGTGCTGGCTACAGTTGATGTTGCCTTGCAGTTACGCTCAGACCAATGCTGGCAGACCACGTACAACGTTGGCAGGCAGATGTGTGTAGGCTACGGGCAATGTTGTTAGGCCATAGTTGATGTCGGTAGACCGATTTCTGCAGACTACGGACGATGCTTACAACCTACATTTGATGTTGTCTGACCGATGTGTGCAGGCCAAAGGCAATGTTGGCAGACCACGTCTGACCATTGCGTGCAGGCAAAAGGCGATGCGGATAGGCCACGCCTGACATCAGCAGAATATTATGTGCAGGAAAAAGGCAATGCAAGCATGTAATGCCCGACGTCGACTGACCATTGTGTGCACGCCAAGGTTGATGCGGGAAGTACAAGAATAACAATGATTAAACGATGTACAAAAGCCATAGGTTATATAGGCAGTCCATGACCAAATGCCTCTTGTCTTTGGCTCACGGTTCTTGTGCGAAGCGAACATGCCTTGGTTGAGGTTGGTTGTCGTTGCCGAACACCGATGTCACCCAGCCGATGCGCGCAGGCCATGGTTCATGCATGCAAGCTATGGAAGATACTGCATGTCGTTTGCACGATTTGCACTGGATACAGATGACGTTGCTTGTCGTAAGCCATCTCTGATGTCTCTTGCCAATTGTACACATTCCACGTATGATGCATGCAAACCTTGGTTGATGCCGCCTAGCCGACGTCACTTTCTTAATGCTTGCATGCCACGTCCATTTTGTCGCCTACTTGGAGCTCTTGATTCTGTGGCTTGGATTTTGACTTGGAGGAGTAGATATTGTTTTTTCAAAAGATTCATAATAAACACATACATCCCAAATATGCATGTTAGAAGGTACAAACACGCATTAGCTTCCACACATAACTTTTTTATATTTCAAAAAAAGTTTTCAACATTGTTTATTCTTTTATTTTTTCGATTAATCCCAAATATAAGTAATTGATTAATAAAACATATGGAATATCTGGAAACATATAAAAATAATTCCATAACTTCACAAATAAATATATTAACCTCAAATTCAACCACTTTAACAATTTTTTTTGTTAAATAAATCCCAAAAATGAGGAATTGATGTATAAAAAATTGGAGAAATAAGAAACAAAATTAAAATTAATGCCAAAAATTCACAAAATAAGTATAGTAACTTTGAATCCAATAATTTAAACAACATTTTAATAGTTATATTTTTTCGGTAAATCCTGAAAATGAGTAATTCATGAATAAAAAATAAGAAAATATGAAAAAAATAAAACATAAAACATAAACCTAATGCCGAAATTTCACTAAAAATATTGTAATCTTTTATTCAGCAATTTCAACTTTTTTTAAATAAATCTCAAAAATGGGAAATTCGTGAATAAAATATTAGGAAAATTTTAAAAAATATAACAATTAACACCAAAAATTGACAAATAAGTATAATAATCGTAAGTATTACAATTTCAACAATTGTTTTATTGTTTTTGTTCGTTAAAGCCAAAAAATGGGTATTTCATGAACACAAAACATGAAAAATATTTTCAAAAGTACAAAGTAATTGATTAATAAAACATAGGGAATATATGAAAACATACAAAAATATTTCCAAAACATCACAAATAAATATATTAACCTCAAATTCAACCACTTTAACAATATTATTTAATTTTTGTTTTTGTTCAGTAAATCCCAAAAAATGAGTAATTGATGAATAAAAAATTGGAGAAATAAGAAACAAAATTAAAAATAATGCCAAAAAATCACAAAATAAGAATAGTAACTTTAAATTCAATAATTTAAACAACTTTTTTAATATTTATATTTTTTTCGGTAAATCCAGAAAATGAGTAATTCATGAATAAAAAATAAGAAAATATGAAAAAAATAAAACATAAAACTAATGTCAAAAATTCACAAATACATATTTTAATATTTTATTCATCAATTTAAACTTTTTTTTTAATTTTTATTTGTGTTCAATAAATCTAAAAAATGGAAAATTCATGAATAAAATATTCGGAAAATTTTTAAAAATATAACAATTAACACCAAAAATTTACAAATAAGTATAATAAACTTAAATATTAAAATTTCAACAATAGTTTTATTCTTTTTGTTCGTTAAAGCAAAAAAAATGGGTATTTCATGAACAAAAAACAGGAAAAATATTTTCAAAAATACAAAATTAACGCCAAAAATATATAACTAAATATTGTTACCTTAAATTAAACTATTTAAATAGCTTTTTAAATTTTTATTTTTTTCGTTAAATCTCGAAAATGGGTAATTAATTAATAAATTAGAAAAAATACGAAAAAAATATTAAATTAAAGCCAAAAATTCACAAAAAAATATAGTAAGCTTACATTCAATAATTACAACAATAATTTTTTGGTAAATCCTTAAAATGGGTAATTAATTAATTAAAATAGGAAAATATGATTCAATTTTAAAACTAACATAAAAAATTCTAAATTAAATATAAGAACCTTAAATTCATCAATTTCATAAAATTTAATTTTTTTTATTGTCTTTAAGAATAAAATATGGTAAAAACAAATTTTGAAAAATGGAATTAAAGTAAATAAAATATGAAAATGCTCAAAAATACTTCTAAACATGTAAAACTGATGATAGAGTACATATTTGTACAAATAAAAGATGTTTCGATATCGCACAAACCATAAATGTAATAAAATTGGTATGAATGAACCACATGAGCCAGAATTATTCAAAATAAATGAATATGTAATCATGAAACAAGGGTGTTTCATAGTCTTTTCATTTATATGATATGTACATCGACATGTTGTCGACTAGATCTTGACCAATGTCACCACATGCGGAGTTGCTCGTCTAAGAAGTGTAAGCCACAAATATTGCGGGTAGGCACATTAGACGTTGAACGACAAAAGTGTGCAGACCACTAGTGATGCGACTAGGCGACGTCTGACCTAGCCAGACCAATGTGTGCAGGATATGGACAATGCTCTGAGGACACGTTCGATGTTGGTATACCAATGTGTTTAGGATAAAGAAGATGCTTGTAGTTCACTCTTACACCGAAAGATCCTTGTATGTAGGCCAAAGGTGATGCAAGCAAACCACGTCCGACGTCGACTGTCCATTGTGTGAAGTCGAAAAGAGATACGGGTAGCCCATGCGCGACATATACTGACCATTATATGAAAAAAAAATGGTGATGGGTGTAGGTAATGTCCGACATCATCTTACCATTATGCAGGTCAAGGGCGATTGGGGTAGGCAACACCTGATGTCCCCTAACAGTAGTTTGCAGGCTAAGGGCGATGCGGGAATTCCACACCTGATGACGGTTAAGAGATGTGCACAAGTCACAGATGATGCTCGCAGTCCACACCCGACATCGGATAAGTAATATGTAGGCTACGAAAGATGCAAGGAGTCTACGCCCGACACTGGTTGGCTGTTATGTGAAGGATATGGGTGATACGAGAAGGCCAATCCTAGTGACGGCTAAGTTATGTGCTTAGGACACAACCAATGCAGATGGTTCATGCCCGACGTTGGTTGTGTGCAGGCCAAAAGCAATGGATTCAGGCAACGCCTAACGTTAGTTATTCGTTATGAAGGCCAAAGGCAATGGGAACAGGCAAGGACTAATGTCACCAGATCGTAGTTTGCATCACACCTGACAATGTCTAAGCAATGTGCACATGTAATGGATGATGTTGGCAGTCCACACCCGACGTCGCCTGACCAATGTGTAGGTTATAACCGATGTAGGGAGACTACGTACAATGTCGATTGGCTGTTGTGTGAAGGACAATGGAGATGTGGGAAGGTCAAGACTGACAACCGCTGAGTGATGTTCTTAGTCCACGACCGATGCGGACTGTCCACACACGACGTCGGTTGAGCGATGTACCCACACCATGTTCGATTCGAAAGTACACGACCAATGTCGCCTGGACAATAAAGATTGTCATTGGCCAAAATCACTTGGTCGAAGCACTCATGCGTTGGCTAATGGTGCCTGTCATTTTGTGACGCCAATATTGCCCAGCTGATGTGTGCAGGACCTGGTTGATGTTGCATGTCATTGGCCAACATCACTTCTCTTAATCGCACAAGCCTTTGCTGATTCTGCCTAACATTGACCAATGCAAATTTTGCCTAACCGATGAACACAAGCAACAACAAATGCGTGAAAACCTTGGTTGATGCGGCAATCTATTAGCCAATTTCTCTATCCTGATGCGCACATGTCATGACAGATGCGTACAGTCCTTGTCTGATTCTTTTTGTTATTGGTAGACGTCGTTTGCCTGAAGCGCACAAGCTTTGACTTATGGTTCCTGTCGTTTGACGACGATGATGTTTCCCAACCGACACAAATATGACATACGTTATATGTGTATACCTTTGATGATGTTGCATACCTTTAATGATGTCGTTGACCACATGGGACAAACCATGTCAGATGCCTGAACGCCTTGGATGAAGCTACCTTCCATTGGCCGACATCACCTGGACGATGCATGCAGACAACAAACAATGTTTCCTAGTCGATTCACACACGCCACGGTTGGTGCATGTAGGACTTATCTAATGATGCCTGCAAATTAACTATGTCGCCTGGCGAATGGGTGACAGCCATGACAGATATCTCCTAGTCAATGTTAACAAGCCACGACTGATGTGTTAAAGCATTGTTTGTTGATCCCTGCCTTTGGCCGATGTCGCTCTGACAATTCACGTAGGCCATAGCTAATATCACCTGGCTGATGCGCTCAGACCACGACTAATGTCGCCCATATGATGTGCTCACGACACGAATGATACATGTAGGCCTTGGTTGATTCTAAATTCCATTGGACAAAGTCACCGTCTAGATACTCAAAAGCCACACCCATGCATGCATGCCTTATCTGATGTCGCATGCCATTGTCCGACGTCCTACACATATTTCATATCCATGTGTACAGGCCTTAGATGAAGCCGCCCTGACAACGTGTACATTACATGGTTAATGCGTGCAAGCCATGATTGATGTTGTTTGTCGTTGGTGGATGTAACTTTCAAGATGCATACATGTCATATCCGTGTAGCCAAGCCTTGATTTCTTCTGCATGACATTTGTCGACATCGCTTGCAAGATACGCACTTTACACGTTCATGCACGTAGGCCTTGGATGAAGACACATTCCATTAGTTGATATTGATCCTAAAATGCGCTCATGAAATGTCATATATGTGCAGGCCTGTTTTGATGCTGCCTACCATTGTTTGAGATTTGCATATTGATGTGCGCAGGCTAAGGACGTTGTTGACTTTCCATGTCAAACGTCGAGAGAACGATGTGCACATGCTACTGATGATGCTGGCATGCCATATTCCACGTCGGTATACCGATGTGTGCAGGCTATCGATGATGTTGTTGGGATACGTTTGTCATCGCCTAGTCGATCTGTGCAAGAAAAAAATGATGAGGGAAGACTACATCAGACAAATGCCAACCATTGTATGCTGGATAAATAAGATCCGAGCAGGCCATACCTGACGTTGGTTGACAGTTGTGTGTATGACCAAGGTAATGCGGGAAGGCAACAACGTACGTGGGCAGAACCATTATGTGCAGGCCAAAGGAGATGTGGGTAGGCCACACCTGACATCCGCTAACCATTGTGTGCAGGCTGAAGGCGATGTGGGCAGGAAATGTCTTACATTGGCTAACCATTGTGTGCAGGCGAAGGGCGATGCAGGGATTGAACGTGTGATAATGACGGATAGATGTGCACAAGCTATGACCGATATGACCAGTCTAAGGCCAACGTCCGCTGTGTGATGTGCACAAGCCATTACTGATGAAGGCGCTCAAATACCAATGTCGGCTGTCCGATGCTGCTTGCCATTGGCCGACGTTGCTTGGGTGAGTTTCACATGCCTTGATTGATGCTGCCCTCCATTACCCAACACCGATGTCACCTTGACGATGTACACACGCCATGGATCATGCATGCAGGACTTGGCTTACATTGTTGTCGTAGGCCGACATCGCTTTCCCGATGCACATTGGCTACGCACGATGTTGCCTGTCATTGGACAACAGGGATGTCTCTTGCAAGATGCACACAATCCACGTCCAATGTGTGCAGGCTTTGGTTGATGTCGCCTGCAGTTGGACGATGTCTCTTGCCCGATGCCCATATGCCACGTCAGATACGACATTCCACAACCAATGTAGCCTTGACGATGCCTCTTCATGTTTGCTGATATCGCTTGCCTGAGCACATAGGACTTGGCTTATGTTGCATGCCGTTGGTCGACGCTGATGTCATCCTTTGGCCTTTACACAATAGTCCCCAATATCATATGTGTCCTTCCTGTATGCCTATGTCCTGCACACAATGGTTTTCTGATGTAGGACGTTGCCCACCCTCATCACCTTCGGCCTGTACACAACACTCAGCTGATGTCTTACATGGGTTGCATCTACTGTATGTGGTCTGTACACATCAATCACAAGACGTCGGATGTTCCCTTTTAGCATCGTACGTAGCCTACACGCGTCGGTCTGCCAATGTTGCACGTCACCGCTACCATCATCCGTAGCATGCACACATTGCTGTGTCGAAGTGAGGCATGGCCAATCGCATCGCAAGTGTTCTGCAGACTTCGGTCAGCCGACGTCAGACGTGCCTACCCACATCATAAGTTGTTTGCACTTGTTAGATGACCGATGTCGTATGCGTCGACATTGATCGAGGTATACTCGGCAACTTGAGGATATCTATGCCATTTAAAAATCAAAAGAGTGTGAAACGCCCTTCCTACATAATGAAATATTCATCCATTTTCCATAATCTTTTCTCAACATTTGCGCCTCACGTGGCTAATTTCTACAAATTTCATTATGTTTACGATTTTTATGATATTAATATATATTTTATTTGCAAAAAAGGGTACTCTATCATTAGTTTCACATGTTTAAAAGCATTTTTGAGCAGTTTTATATTTCCCGAATTTGATTCATTTTTAAAGTTTATATTTATTATTTTTTATTTTGATGTCACTTTTGAAAAATTAAAATTAATGAAACTTTTGAATTTAAGGTTACTATATTTATTTGAGAATTTTTGACATTAATTTATAATTTTTTCATATTTTTCATTAATTAATAAACCATTTTCCGGATTTACCAAACAAAAAAAATAATGGATATTAATGAATTTAAGGTTACTATATTTTTTTGTTATCTTTTGGGATTAATTTTATATGTTTTTTTGTATTGTTAATTATTTTTTATTAATTAATTACCATATAAGGGTATTTATGAACCAATAGGTAGATGGAGGGTAGTTTTGTACCCATTCCATACTTTGAGTGTATTTTAGGCCCATTTCCATTTTTTTTATACAAAAAATTTACATGTTGAAGCTAATGTGTGTTTGAACATAAGAACATGCATAAGGGTTTTACACATTCATTATGAATCTTTGGAAAAAACATGCCACGAAATCAAGAGCTCCATGTCGGCCAGACATCGGACGTGGCATGTGAGCATCAGGAAAGAGACATTAGCCAATTGCAGGAGACATCAACCAAGGCTTGTACGCGTCAGACGTGGAATGTGTGCATCTAGCAAGCGATATCGGCATTGACCAACGAAAGGCAGCATTGTCCTTAGCAAGTGCACATCGGGTAAGCGATATTGGCTTGTGATAGGCAGCATAATCCAAGGCCTTTATACTTGAGCCTTGAAATGTGCACATCAGCCTGGGGCAACCACAAGTAGCATCTGTCAAATCTTGTGTCCCTTGGGCAAGTGACATCGATAAAATACAAGCAGCATCGACTAAGCGACATTGGTCGTGGACCGCCCACATCGGCATGTGCACATCGTTCAACCAACATTGGTCGTGTACTGCCTCCATCAGTCGTGGCTTGTGCACACATCAATTAGTCAATGTCAAGCGTGGACTGCCGGTATCGCCCTTGGCCTCCACCCTACGACCAACCGACGGGGGGCGTTGCCTTCCTGCATCACCATTGGCTTGAACATAATGATCAACCGACGTCGGGCATGACCTGCTCGCATTGCATTTTGGTCTATATGCAATTGCCAACCGACGTCAGACGTGTCCTGCCCACATCACCTTTGCCCTACACAGAATGGTCTGCTGAGATCAGACATGGCCTGCCTGCGTCGCCTTTGGCCAGTACACAATGATCAGTCAACGTCATACATGGGCAGCATTAACTATCCTTGGCCTTCATACATCAATCAGCCAAATTCGGATGTGGCCTGCTAGCATCGTACGTAACATGCACGCATTAGTCTGTCTACGTCACACATGGCCTACTATCATCGGTCGTATCCTTGACACATCGCTCTACCAACGTTAGACATGTCTCAGACGCATCACTAGTGGTTTGCACACTTCGGTCAGCCAATGTCGGACGTGCATACACGCATCATCACTGGCTTGCACTTGTTAGACGAGCGACGTCTCATGCATAGACATTGATCGAGCTCTAGTCAACAACTTGCAGATGCACATGCCTTTTAAAAATCATAAGTGTTAAAATTCATTCCTACATAAGAACATATTCACCTATTTTCCATTATCTTTTCTCAACATTTATGCCACACGTGGTTAATTTGTACAATTTTCATTACATTTACGTCACGTATGACATTGAAACATATTTTATTGTACAAATATGTTCTCTATCATAAGTTTCACGTGTTTAGAAGATTTTTCAGCATTTTCATGTATTCCCGACTTTTATTTATTTTTAAAATTTATTTTTATGGTTTTTTTGGTTTTAATGTCACATTTAAAAATTAAAATTTATGAAACCGTTTAATTTTAAGATTAAATATTTGTATGTGAATTTTTAGCGTTAATTTTATAATTTTTCATATTTTTCCTATTTTTATTAAATAATTACAAATTTTCGGGATTTTTCGAAAATATAAAATTAAAAATTGGTGAAATTAATGTTATTTTATTTATTTCTGAATTCTTGGAATTAATTTTATATTTTTTCTTATTTAACCTATTTTTTGTTTTGAATTACCCATTTTGGGATTTATAGTATGAAAATAAAAATAAAATAAATGTTGAAATTAATGAATTTAAGTTTTCTATATTTATTTATGAATTTTCTGTGTTAATTTTATAGTTTTTAAATTTTTCTATTTTTTATTCATGAATTACCCATTTTCATGATAAAAATTAAAATAATTATCAAAATTATTGAATATAAAGATGGCGGAATGACCTAGGAGGTCCTTATACTTGGTTCGAATTGTCAACTAGACCCTTCTAATCATGACTCTGCCAATTAAACCCTTAAACTCAATGAAATACAATATTTTAAAACCTCTTTGACCATTGACCAATCCTATGTGGCGACTTAATAGTTGAGGTCGAACAAATGTTTAATCCCACGCGTTAAATGAGTGTACACACAAAATTTTGAGACGAAAATTTTGAATAAAAAGACAAATCTTCTTTTCCCCATTTTAATTTTTTTCGACCAAACATCACTGTCATTCTTCCCCGCACCTAGTTCCAATTTTTATTTCGTGCTTCCTTTCTCCATTTTTCTATAATCTTTAATATGTTTGCAAAAATTGTTTCAGAAATCCTTTTCCAAAAATAATTGCTTCGATCTTTGTAAGATAAAAATGTAGGAAGAGAAGCAATTGGGGGAATATGGAGGGTTAATTTACAGGCGGCTAAGTGATAGAGATATGATTATTTTGGAGAGTGTAGAATGATTATGGTTGTCTTAAAAAAATGAAGTGGAACATGTATATATATTAGAACATATTAAGATATTTTAGTGTGGTTCATTGGTGTTGATGGAGGAAACATATCAGAATGGTTCAAGTAATGGTTGAAGACCTTGGTAAAAAATAAATATGGCAAAAAATATGAAGGCTGAATTATGACAATGTTGCCTTTTGTTAAAAAAATGGAGGGAGATAGTTATTGATAAAGTTAGTGTGAGGAAGTAATAGAGTGATAAAGAAAAATAATATAAATTTTAACTATGTAAAAAATAAGTGAAAAGAAAAATATAAAATTTCTTACGTAGAGTAAAAATAAGTGACGTGTCACTAAAAATTTGATCTGGATCATGACATGTAAGTGTCATTTTGTGTTTGAAGTCACGTGAATCCAAAAGGGTATAAAATATTATTTTTCATTGATTTTCGGTGTTTAGTTGACAATATCATGAGTAAAAGGGTTCAGTCGAAAATTTGAGCCAAGTATAAAGGATTCCTATTCACTCCGCCATTTAAGTTTACTATATATATTTGTAAATTTTGGAATGAATTTTAATAAACTCCTTAACCTTCCCCTCCCTCCTCTCACGAGGACAGTACTTTCCTAAGAAAACTTTCCTAAAATATTCCCACTCTATGGAACTCGACCCAATCGGCCAATTATCTTTCCATTGAGTGTACCACACTTGACCAACATCCTTCAATTGGTATGAAGTTGAAACACCTTAAAACAAACTAAGGTGAACTAGAGCTTCGTGATTGTTTCTTTATCTAATTTTGTAATAAAAAGGGTTATATTAGTTTTCTTAGGCATTGTGTGAATTTTGGTTAAGTTTCGAGGTTAAACGTCCAAGAACGTCCATGACATTTGAAAGATATGCCTTAGATAGTACTTGTGTGTTCTCATGTATTTGAGTGATTTTTACATGTTTGTTTTGTTTGAATTAGTGTAGAATGTTCCTAAGATATAGAAGACTATGTTTAGGGGTTTAACGTCTAGGTACGACCCTTCGTAGGACCCACAAGGGGCCCTAGAAAAGGGCCCAAAACAAGGACCCAAGACTGTCTTGGCAGTGTCCACCAACGAAGTCAAATGACAGCTAGTAGTCCAACCAACGGCCCGTTGACTTGACCCGTTGTTTGGACCTGAAAGGTAGGAAAGGCAGGCCCCAAATGAAGCTAAGTATCAATCCACAAAACCCCACCAACGGAACATTGATGGACAGAAAGTCCGTTTGTTGCATCCGTCGTTTGAAGACTGTCCAGAAGTTGTTTTTCCTTTAATGACTTGGGGTGCCTGGTAAATTTACCCAAAGTATTTTATTAACCTAGGAAGTCATTTTTAGGTCTTTTAAGGTATATTAAGGAGTTCCAAACCCTTAGACCTAATCTTAGACTCCATTTCTTAAAACCCAAAACCCCTCTCTCTTAAAAGACTCTTTCAAGTCATCATGGAAGCTAGAACTCAAGAAGAGATAGAAGAGGTTGTTGGTAGTCAAGTTCTTCATTAAAAATCATTGGGTTTTATTCTATGTGAGGTATTGTATCCATACTTGAATTCTCTTCCATTCAAGGAGTCACTTCTAATAGATTTTCAAAAATGGTTTTCAACCATAGTTTCCTCAATCTTAAACTCTAAATGTAGGTCTTCCATGAAAACATTTTGAATGATTTAAAAATGATGTTTCCAATGTTATTTGGTGATTTTAATGCTATAACTTAAATTAAATCATAATAAAGCTTTTTATCAAATTGTGGCTTGAGAAATGGGTTAAATGAGCTTTGTTTTGTAGTCTTTGAGCTTTGGTTTACTTGTCTTTTTATTGATGTAAGCTACTTCCGTAAGGTCTAGTTTATGATAAATTTTTGAGTTAAATGTTATAGGTTATGGAATCTAGGATTAAAGGTAAGTTTGTTATGTTGTTTAGTTTTAATTATGAAATGCTCTTGAGTGGTATGGTCCACCTTCTTGATGGCGATGTTTACTTTAATTGTATAAATGTGTAGTTACTTGTGTATTGTGAATGAGGCCATGAAGTGATATTATGTGAATATATATGGAAATGATGTTATTCTTGTTGATGTGTTTTATGAAGCTTGTTATGAGAAGTATGCTAAGGCTTATGTCTAAATGACTTATATGACTACGCGAAGCACGTTAAAGTGTGTGATGTGATGAAAGAAGGCCTAAGCATGTATAGAAGGAAATATCAATGAAATTATGCTTATTGATTAAGGTGTGTTCACATGTACACACACACACTCACATTTGAATGAATGAATGAATCTAAGTTAAGTCAAAAAGAGGAATTTGGGGTGAAAACTATTCGTGAGTTGAGAAGAAATGTTTACTAGCAACCTCACTATTCATAATAGCTTTCTAATATAGATTGGAGGATGGATACCCTTTGTGAGTTGATGTGTGGTATCCAAAAGTTATCCTTTACCTTTAGTAATTAATGTTTAGAATCCATGTGGAATTATGCCTAGCACCGAGAGGATATGAAGAAGAGGTGGTTACACTTCGTGAGTTTAGATGTTGTATTCCAATGTACCTCTTGAGATGAGCACTCCTCGTGAGCAGAGAGCAAGTTACTTAGTAGCAATCTCCTTATCCCTTCATTATGCGCCCGTATAGGTGTAGCTATTGGGAAAGCTATGTAAAAGCTAAAGAGAAAAGACTTCACTCTAGGCAAGTGAGGGGACCCTTCTCCTATAAGGGAAGTATAAGGATTGAATGTTTAGCTCTGATGGTCTATGTCTGTTAAACTAACCCCGACAAAAGAAATGAAAGTGTTAAGTCTTCTAAAATAGTGTACTACATAGTTTAGGTAGTGGAATGAGACACTATTTATCCAATACAGTAGGTAGACATTCCGAAAGGGGAGTCTTGGTGAGTTTTATATGAATTGAATGAACTAAGTCTCCTTAAAGAAAGTACTACTTTGGGTAGGTGGTGGTATGGGACGCTATCTATCCACTGCACTAGGTAGACATTCCGAAAGGGGAGTCTTAGTGTTAAGCCTTCTAAAAGATTGTACTACTTAGGGTAGGTGATGGAATGGGATGCCATCTACTCATTGCACTAAGTAGGCATTGCGAAAGGGAAGTCTTGGTGTATTGCTTGAATGTTTTTCTAATGTATTGAGTGGGGGCTTATTCTCCCGAGGTGAGTAAGCCTAAATGGGGTAGACTTGATGATCACTTTAGTGTGTATTGAAGGAAGTGTATGTGCACTTCCTTCATGTCTTACCTTGGTGAGTAATAGGATTACCTTAGTTAGGGAAACTCCAACAGAATGAGTTCACTTCCTCTTATCTTGGCCTTGTAAGTTCACTATTTATTGAAATAGTATAGTTCACAGTAATGCTGAAGGAGCTTACTGTAATTTTGGGAAGTTTATTGTAAAATGCTCCCTTTTGCTAAATGTTTGGGAATCCTTCTCTAAGTGTTAAATGTTGTTTCTTATGTTTTTTTACTTCTATATTCATGAATGTTTTACTTAATTGGCATGAAAAATTTCATAGTTTGTACATTGTTTGTACTAACCCCATACTTTCCTATAGTCTATAAGTATAGGTTTTGGAAGCAAGGCTTAAGTCTAGAAGGAAAATCTCTGGAAAGTTTCTCTCAAGACAAAATATGTCCTCATATATCCAAGGGAATAGTTCATGTCTTCTTAGTTTCTTTATGTTAAGACTTATTATGTATTTTTTTCAATGTAAAGGGTCGTGTCCCTATGATATTATGTCGTGTGTTTAAGATTGACTTGTGACGATGAGACTTCCTTGGTATTTTATGAAAAATGTTTCCTTTATTAAATTATTCGTGAAAATTTTTAATTCCGCACTAGTTTTCATGTGTTATGTAATGAACGATAGTTAAAGGGCTTGTACAAGAACCGAAAGGGTCAAGTAAGCCCAATCATGACCAAAGGGTTCTCCTTAATTTCTAGGGGGTACTTGCGGGTCGTGATAGAAGATAACTCCACCTTCTATCTAGATTCTATCTAGAAGTCACCCCATGGAACTAAACACCTTCTACACACAATCTAGAAACTCTTGAGGATCAGCATTCACCTTAAAACCAAAGAAGATAGGAGGTATCATCCTGACAGGTCCGTCATTATAGAGGTCATGGTACTCATTAAAGTATTCACCCTAGGTTCAATACCCCTATTCACATGAGTTGTCATGACTCAGGCTAGAGAAAGAAGTGTCATATCCAGAGAGCACCCCCTAGATGCGACCGGCGTCGTCGTCATCTTAGAGGACTCAGACAAGTCCTTAGCATTCGTCATAACATTTCATATGTTAAAACAGCGGAAAAACTAAAAACTTTTCATATTATGTGAAGTATACTTAGACTTTGTACTTAACAATCATCAAAACATACATAGCGATAGTCTATAAGTTTTTTCATATAAAACCATCTGAAGAGTACGAATATGGGGTTAGCAAATAAAAGGTCAATACGCCATATAGGTCTTAATAAAGAAGAATCCAAAGAAAATAAACGAAATTAAAAGTATTATTAATAACTCCCAAAGTTTTCATAAGCTACAATACGAAAAGCTATTATCCCTGAACATGAGGACCTATCAACACTTGGAGAAAGAGTTCCAAGCTTCTTCAAACAACCTTCTTAATCTTCAATAGTCGGTCCCTACATTTGTAGTAAAAATGAGTAATGGGGTTAGTACGCCAGATGTACTAAGTATGGGTATATGCACCTAACATTTAAGGACATGCATGAAAAAGGACCAGCTCGTAGAAAAACATGCTAAGTCAAATGAATGTCTTTAATGCACATACCATAGAACATATACAAGTTAAGGATTTCATCAACATAAAAAATAATCCTAATCAAGGACATATTATCATTGAGTGATGTTAACATTTTATATTCAATAAATGATATAGACATAAAATACAAAACACTTACCAATGATCCCATTCCAAGCCTACAACTGTAATGATCATGTGAAGCCCCATAACCCCACATAACCAAGTATCCAAGATAGGAGACAATAAGTAAAGCTTTGCTTCATATAACTTAAAACATAGTAGTCATCATCTCATATAGCAATATAGACCAATAACATGTTAATCGACATAACCAACATCATATTAGAGTAACATCATATATCATAAGCATCATACCGTTCATGTTTCATATTATATAAGAACAATCTCGTAGGACTTTTTTTAGAGTAAACTTGAGCAATGTCTAGGTAGAGTCCCATGCCCCTACCTCTACTAAGTAGACTCCTTAAGACACCCTAGTCAATGTCCATTTACTTGTCTTTCATTTTACTTAATGGAATATTGCCTTAACCGACATTAGACAATGTGAGCTAAACATGGAATCCGGTGTCATGAAACCCCACACCAAAAGAAGGTGGTATACCGGCAAAAGTAGGACCAAACATATCGTAGCTTTTGTAGGTGGATCCACTAGCTAGTATCCTATGGTGAAAATATAGTTCAATAACTAGGAGATGTATTAGAGATCCATAGTTCCATATTACATGGCATTCTGTATCTCATGAGAGTCATTGTGAACCTACCTTCCAACTAGGGAAGGGACACCTCTCATATCTAGTTCACTCGGTGTTAAGCTAAAGTCCCTTTTTGATTAACCTTTAACTCATCATTTATTGATAAATCTTATCATAAGTAATAGGAGATTAACTCCTTGCATAAATATGATCTTAATATCTTTAGGATTAGTTGATAATTTTTCCTTTCATTGTAACCCTTCGTTTTTGAGATTACCATATCCTAAATCATCTTGTGTAAAACATACAAGAGAATATCATAAACTTGGATTTTCATATACTTATCATGATTTGACAAATTAAGATATTCATAACCATACATATATGCATAGCATAATCATACGTACACTTCATTAGCATTGTAAATATCATTTGAACATTATTTAATAGATTAAGCTCTAGTCTAAGTCATGACATTTTCGGAGTGTTGTTACATTATCCCCCCTGAGGAACATTTGTCTCCGAATGACATTAAAATCTTTTGGAGTGTAAGAAGTGACTCAATACTAGTAGCCCAACCAATCACAACATAGATCATAATGAGTCACATCTCATAGGAGTACAAACTCCTTTCAATACATGTCACAACATTACACATAGCGCTCATTCATGATGCACAAACATATAAGAGATCAACATTTCTTAACACATAGTGAGGAGATTCCTTATCAACATTATCATGAGCTCAAATTGCATCAAGCTTCTCAATACAACAACAAACTAGCAAAATCTCAAGAAGGCATATGCATACATATATCATATAAGTGCTAGAATAGAGTATGAAAGTATTTTCTTAAAACTGTAGTTCGTACTATCTTTTACAAAAAAAATGCACCTATTTAGTAACAAGTCAATTTCATCATTATTCAAAATTTCTTTATTAAGAGGAATGTCTAACCTCAAGGAGTAAAAAGATGAGGGTTGCGGGACTTCATGTCGGCTTCAGCCTCTGATGTTGCACCTTCAACAAGATGGTTCCTTCATAGAACTTTTATGGAGGTAACCTCTTTGTTCCTCAACTTCTTGACTTGGCGATCTAGGATCTCAACCGGAACCTCTTCATAGGAGAGAGTCTCATCCACCCCTAAACCTTCAATAAGAAAAATGGATATTGATTCGCCTATGCATTTCTTTAGCATAGAAACATGAAACCATAGATGAACTGAACCTAGTACACTAGGTAGTTTCAACTCATAGGAAACCTTCCCAATTCATTGTAAAACCTAATAAGGACCAACATATCGGGGACTCAACTTCTCCTTCTTACCAAACCTCATCAGTCCTTTCATAGGTGAAATTTTCAAATAGACATGATCAACTATTTCAAATTCAAGTTATCTTCTCCTATTGTTGGCATAAGACTTTTGCCAACTATAGGCTATCTTCAATCTATCACTTATGATTTGAACATTCTCTATAGCCTCATAGATTCGGGACCAAGGAGTGAGGACTCGCCAACCTCAAACCATCCAACCGGAGACCTACATCTTCTACCATAAGGAGCTTCAAAAGGTTCCATGGAGATGCTCAAATGGTAAATATGGTAGTAGCAGAACTCAATCAAGAGTAGATGATCATCCCAAGTTTCTTTGAAATCAATAACATAGTCTCTTAACAAATCCTCATGTGTTTGAATGGTAACTTTCGTTTGGCCATCCATTTTAGGAGGAATGTAACATTCCGAAAAATCATATGTCTAATGATGAGCCAGTATGCCCTTAAGATAGCCTATTAGGGGTAAATAGGCACACCAATGCCCAATATTGAGAAATATTGGTGATAGTATAGATAAATTGGCTAAGGGATATTAGCCAATTTTCTATATACAAATAAGAACTATACTTTTTGGGTTGTCACACCCCAATCCAATATTTATGTTCATTTATGTACCTGAAAAGAAGACCCTAAGCTAAAATTCAATATTCAACCATACCACAAAACAGAGTACTAGGCATCAAAGTGTCAAGCCTAGTATAGTAGCACATGATCATTTAAAATGATCATGTAAATTAAGCAATGCCCAAGGACATAGTGAGGGTCCTTGGGACAATAAGTAAACATTTTTAAATGAACCATAAATAATAGTTAGTTAGAGAAGTACAATCAACCCATGTGAAAGTACATATGCAAGACATGTGAAGAAGTTGACAAAGGAGGGGACCACCCTAACCGAATTCGGTTAGGGTAGTTAGGGGAAAAAACGTGCACATGGGACCACTCCATGTGAAGCCTAACTTCCTAACAAACTCTAGGTCCTAAATAACTGTCCCAACTAGCTAAATAACCTAGGACTAACCTAATTGGACCCGTTAGTGCACCAGACAACCTACGACCAAAACTGAATTGAAAGTAACCTAGTAATAGTTAAAAAGACAAACTAGTAGCTACCCTAGGATGGTCCAAATAGTTAGTTGATGTCCTAACAACCTAGGGATACATTATTAATTACCCTAGTCTACTTAATTAATTAATTTAGAAAATTAATTCATTAATTGAAAGGGGCAAAACCGAAATCACAAAACAATTTCCAGATTTCAGTTAAAACAAGAAAAAGACAACCTAGTACCTAAGCTAGGATGGTTCAAAGGATTAGTTATGGTTGTAACGACATAAGGGTAATATTTTGTAATTACCATAAGTCACCTAATTAATTAAATTAGCAAATGATTTAATTGGTTTAAATGATCAAAACGAAATCCTTACACTAACCTAGTATAATTCAGGAAATATCCTAGTACTTAATCTAGGATGGTCCTATAAAGGGTTGATTATAGTTCCAATGACTTAGGGGTACATTAGTACTTACCCTAGTTCCCTAAATTAATTAAATTAAGGATTTAATTAATTAATATAAAGTCAAAATATTGACCAAAACCATAGTCAACACCAATTTCCAGATTTGACTAAGTGTTATGTTCTCCTATCTTTAGTCAACTTAGGAGGGGCATTTTAGTGATTGGTTAATTATTTTATTAAATTAACGTATTAAAACTAAGTGATATACTTTAATATAATTTGTTAAACCTGAAAATCACGTTCAAACACATAGAAAAGGGGACGCAAAAACATTAAGCAACGAACACAAAAAAATGGTAGAAAATTTATCGATTTCTCTAGGGCGATTTCAAGGTTCCTTCAATGTTTCGTTCAAGGTGGTCTTCATAGATTAAGTTTACATAAGGTATGAGTTTTTCTCCTGGACTTCTTTCTGCGAGAGAACTTTCTTTCGAATGATTCAAATATCTGGAAAACTAGGGTTGTTTCCTGTCGTTCTTGTTGAACTCCTTTCCCTAGTATCCTTTTTACGATTTCAATGTTGAATAAGTTAGAAATCATGTTGTTGGTATGTGGTGATGGATGATATTAATGTGTATGGTTTTTATTAAATAATGATTGAATGAACCTATTAATTGGACTCATTTGATACTAAGTGTTATTATGTGAATTCAATGTTAAAGATATGTCCGAAAATGTTATCTTTGAAGATGTTACGGTCTGTTGTGCATACTTGCTGTTAATATGACGTTATAAAGATGATATATTCAACAAATTCTAATATGATTCTGTCCAAGATTTTTAAAAGCGTTATGCCTAAAGTTATGCTATAAGGTTGACTAAACAGATTTCTATGAAATCGTAAGATTAATGAATGTTTGGGTTATGCCAGTAAAACGGCTAACAATGTCTTGCCCAAAAGTTGAATTGAATTGTCTTACATTATTGCTTTTAAATAATGATGGAAAAATTGGCTAATGATAATCTCATGAAACTATATTTGAATGAATGTTTTGCTTGTGTCAATAAAATGGCTATGATGTCATTTCCAAATTTTCTAGGCCAATATTAAATTTACACCAATATTATGTGCACAATATCATACAATGTCAAATTAAGCATTACCAACAGAACAAAATGAATCCATACTAAGGGTATGTTAATTAATGGGAAAAGTCCCAACATACCCTATACTATCTTATATGAGTAAAATGTTGGAATACCAAATGAATAAACACAACTAAAGTAACTCAATGAATCCATAACTAAAGTCATGCCATTCATTGGGACAACTCCACACATGCTCTAAAAGAATGACATATGAACTCATGAAACTCATTGAATGAAGTGATCATCGTCCATAAACGGTTATATGAATCTAGTACACTAAAGTAAGTAAGTAACATGAGTTATAACATAATTAAACGGGTCTAAAGTAAGTAAGTGACCATAATGGGGTGTTAAAGGAAGTAAGACAAGTCTCACTTACACCTAAGCTAGTATGTTAAAACAATACTCATGTATGAAGGTGTTAGAATGTGTGAGACAGTCTCATTAACACCAAAGAATGTTTGTAAGGAAAATTCACATTTCATCAATGTAAAGTAAGTATGACCAGTCATCAATAGAGTAAATAAATCTCAATCTAAAAGCAAGCCCATAATGTTTGAGTCAACACTAGAAGATAAAGAAGAAATGAACATTCACGTAATGAGGTGAGTAATTATGTTAATCTATGATGCTAATGAAAATGGTGACAACATGATAAGAGTCTAAGATGAATGGTGAGACAAGTCTCAACCAAGCCAAAGTAAAGGTCACTAAAAGTACACCTAACAGAGTGTTGAATATCAAGAGACAAGTGGCAATCATACTCTATATGTAAGTGTAAGGACAATTCACACTTAATACTAATGATGATATGAGAAATTATCTAATGAGAAATGTCGCCCTCATGCTAGAATCTAGCTTGCGTGATGTATGAGTTGAATGTAATGGAACTATATACTGAGCACCGATAGGCTAGCTATGAGCGGTGATTCCTTCCTTAGGAAAGGGCGGAGGTTCACGTAACTCTCATGAGATGAGACTGTTCGGCATGTTCGGTATGGGTCTCCTTATATCTCCTAGTATTTGAACCTATACTTCAAATGTAGGGATCTAGAAGGGTTTGACTCCCTATATACGCTGCATGTTCGGGTCACTTTGGTCGGTGATTCGACCTCTTTTCATTGTGAGGCAGACACTGGATTTCATGATTCTCACATGATATAAATCGGTTAACGTTAAATTCCAGCCTCAAAGTATGAAATATAATGAAATGAATGATACCAAAGGTGTTTGTGCAAGACAATCAGGAGGTGAAATAAGATTCAAGTAATGACATTAGGTCATTCTTGATCATTGCACTTCATGATCCCGATGATAATATTAAACTTCATACTAGGTATAGCTGGTGTTTACATCATCTAACGAATGAATGAAATGAATAATGTGACGTACGAATGAACGAATGAAGCAGAATCTATGTTTGCTAAAGAAGGCCGTCGGGTAGAAGTCCCATATGTTGGGCCATCACTTGAGATGTCTTATGCTACATCAACGATTCCAAAGTCTCGTGTATACGAAATTTATATTACATCAAACATGAAAGTAATTAAATCAATGTCATGATCAATAGACAATTGCTTATGATAGGTAATGAATATATAGTGTAGAGAATGACTCACTATACGGTAGGGAAATCATTCCTTAGTCCTTGGATTACATACATCAATTTACTGTGGGTATGAGACTAAAATGAATCATTGTACTTGTAAGAAAAACATAGGACCAAAAAAATTATTTAACTACACGACAAGAAGAAGAAAAAGACTGAAAAATAATCTAAGTTTACAAAGAGGATCTCTCAGCCTAAGAGGATCAAAAATCTCAAATCTTCGCCTGAGTTGTTCTAAAATTATTTTGATGATACTAATGTATTGTAATTATATAGAAAATGAGTTGTGTGCTTTGAATGAATTAAAATATATCATATTAATACAACAATTCACAACTAACGATTTTGGAAAGGTAGTGACTAGGATTTGCAGAAATAGCATGTTGTTTAGGAAGAGCTTTCTTCGATCATGGATAGCCTTATGTGTATGTGTGCATGCACCCATACTTAATACAAGCGGTGTACTAACCCCTACTATATACTATTTTATAGATTTAGGTTAAGGGAAAGATTGACGAGTCTTGCAATGGTTTTGACATCAGCACTTCTCCAGGCCATTTGGTAGGTCCTCTTGATTTTGAGGATGTTACAGGTTTAGTGTAGCCTTAGTTTAGGAAAATTAGTTGATGTCGTCCCTAGAGTTTCTTTCAAAGTTTCATTTTGAAGCTTTTGTAATAAGGTCGTGTTTTGCAAAAGTATTTATGATATATTCTTATTCTGTTTTGAACTGATTCTTATGATAGATGGTTGTTTCATTTATGTTGATCTTAATATACGATGAATTCATGAAATAACTATATTAAGTTTTTGTATAGTTCATACGTTTAAAAGTTTTAACTTTTCCGCTAAAATTCACCATATATATGTGATGAATGCAAAATAGGGCTTGTCTGCGACCTTTGAGAGGTCAACGACACTATTGTGATTGCATTCCATAATCCGGGTCGTGAAAAACTTGTTATCAGAGCATGAGGTTAAGCGTGCCACAATAATGACTTAAAGACTACGCGATGATAGGAAATTCTCCCTTCTTCTACTCTTTATCATGCTATTTTTAGCTTGACACATTCTGTCATTATAAGTATCTAATATCCTTCTTGTGTGAACGCGTAGAAAAATACACACAAGAATTAGGATGGCCAAGTGGTCTAAGGTGCCAGGCTCAAGATCTGGCCTTCCCAAGAAGGGGTCATAACGGAAATGCCCAACATGTACGAAAGACATGTGGTGAGTGTGGCTGTTTGAATGGAGGTGAATGTATGGTAATATCTAAAAGCCGGCTATGATTATTGATGAGGATGAGAAGGATAAGTTGGCTGTATACCAACTCAAAAATATTTCTTAGACATGCATTTGCTTCATAAATGTTAATAGTCTATAGAAACAGGGTAGTAAGGCTTCAGTTTCAAAATGAGTTGGGTTAAAATGAGAAGGGCGAGGTTCGAATCCAACAGGCCAAGGTAGATTATCAGCCTCGGCCAAATCCTTATGCTGTAGCCGAATCCCCCAATAGAAACAGCTCCTATGCATTGAAAGGAAGAGAGGAACAAGAGAAGTACGCGGATGTGGATAATAGTAACTTGCTTGTCTTCTCCTTCCCTGTTTATGCATTATTAGATCAAGGATCTACCTTGTTTATGGTTATTCCTTTGGTGTCTAATCAATTTGACTTACTTCTTGAGATCTTACATGAACCGTTCTTTGTTAGTACTCTTATAGGAGACATTGTTAAGGTCGGAGAGGTATGTAGAGAAGTAGATGGCATAGTGGAAAGTCCCTTTGAAATTAAGTTGGGCGTCATTAGGTTCAAATCTTAAGGCAAACAAGATGTTATCTAAGAGGTTAGATATACTCTTCCCAAGTTTGGTTTATGTTTAAGACACTCTAAGTTTATGTGCTTTAGTGGATTTTGTGTGGTAAGTCCCTAATCGTATTTTTTGTAATAGCACTATCTCAGTTAAGATGAAATTATGTTTCATTTTATGTTGTTTTTGTGTAGCATAGGCATGTTTTATGTGTCGCATGATATATGATGTGCATTTAGTTAAGTGTGATTGAGAAGGAAATTCCTCAATCTCAAATATGAAGCTTCATATAAGCTTGAAGGTTATGCATTATCCAAATATGTGTGATCAAACATTCACAAAACATAAATGTATAAGCATGATAGAGTGACTTTAGAAAATCACCTTCTTTGTTTAAATGATATATAAGTGTCATTCGAGATATACTGTTCCTAAGAGGGGGATAATGTAACAATCTGGAAAATCATATGTCTAATGAAGATCCAGTATGCCCTTAAAATAGCCTATTAGGGGTAAATAGGCACCCCAATGCCCAATATTGAGAAATATTGGTAATAGTATAGAAAGATTGGCTAAGGGATATTAGCCAATTTACTACATACGAGTAAGAAATATAATTTTTGGGTTCTCATACCCCAATCCAAGATTTATGTTCAATAAATGTACCTACAAGGAAGATCCTAAGCTAAATTCAATATTAAACCATACCACCACAAAAATACTATGTATCCAAGTGTCAAGCCTAGTACCATAGCACATGATCATTTAAAATTATCATGTAAATTAAGCAGTTCCCAAGGACATAGTGAGGGTCCTTAGGACAATAAGTAAACATTACCAAATGAACCATAAATAATAGTTAGTTTGGTAAGTACAACCAACCCATGTGCAAGAACATGTGCAAGGCATGTGAAGAAGTTGCCAAAGGAGGGGACCACCCTAACCGAATTCAGTTAGAGTAGTTAGGGGAAAAAACGTACACAAGGGACCACTACATGTGGGGCCTAAATTAATAACAAAATGTAGGTCCTAAATAACTTTCTCAACTAGATAAATAACCAAGGACTAACCTAAATGGACCCATTAGTGCACCCAACAACCTAGGTCCAAATTCGGGTTGACACTAACCTAGTACTAGTTAAAGAGACTGCCTAGTAGGTAACCTAGGATAATCCAAAGAGTTAGTTGAGGTCCAAACAAAATAGGGATAGTTTAGAAATTAACATACGCTAATTAATTAATTAATTTAGCAACTTAATTAATTAATTTAAAGGGGTATAACCGAAATCACAAAACAATTTACTAATTTCGGTAAAAACATGCAAAAGACAACCTAATACCTAACCTAGGATGGTTCAAAGGATTGGTTATGGTTATAATGACATAAGGGTACCTTTGTAATTACCTTACGTCACCTAATTAATTAAATTAGAAATTTAATTAATTTGTTTAAATGATCAAATCGAAATCGTTACACTTACCTAGGATAATTCTAGAAACATCCTAGTACTTAACCTAAGATGGTCCTAAAGGGTTGATTATAGTAACAATGACTTAGGGGTACTTTAGTACTTACTCTAGGTCCCTAAATTAATTAAAAATTAAGGATTTAATTATCTAATATAAAGTCAAAATGCTGACTTAAACCATAGTCAACACCAATTTCCAGATTTGACTAAGTGTTATGTTCTCCTATCTTAAGTCAACTTAGGAGGGGCATTTTCATAATTGGTTAATTAGTTTATTAAATTAACTTATTGAACCTAATTGGTATAATTCAAGATCAGTTACTAAACCTAAAAATCACGATCAAACTCAAAGAAAAAGCGACGTAAAAATAGTAAGCAACGAACACAAGAAAATGGTAGAAAATTTATCGATTTCTCTAAAGCGATTTCAAGGTTCCTTGAAAGTGTCATTCAAGGTGGTCTTCGTATATTAAGTTCTACATAAGATATGGTTTTCTCTCCTGGAATTTTTTCTCTAAAGAACTTTCTTTCGAATGATTCAAATATCTTGAAAACTGGGGTTGTTTCCCGTCGTTCTTGTCGAACTCCTTTCCCTAGTATCCTTGTTAAGATTTCAATGTTGAATAGGTTAGAAATCATGTTGTTGGTATGTTGTGCTGGATGATCTTAATGTGTATGTTTTTTAATTAAATAAAAATTTCAATGAACCTATTAATTGGACTCATTTGATTTTAAGTATTATTATGTGAATTAAAAGAATGATACTATGTTAAAGATATGTCCGAAAATGTTATGTATGAACATGTTACAGTCTATTGCGCATACTTGTTGTTAATATGACGTTATAAAGATGATATATTTATCAAATGCTAATATGATTCTGTCAAAGATGTTTTCAAGTGTTATGCCTAAAGTTTTGTTATAAGGTTTGCTAAACAGATCTCCATGAAATCATAAGTTGAATGAATGTTTGGGTTATGCCTGTAAAATGGCTAACAATGTCTTGCCCAAATGTTGAATGGAATTGGCTTACATTATTGCTTTTAAATATTGATGGAAAATTTTTGTAATGAGAACCTCATGAAACTATATTTGAATGAATGTTTGGCTTGTTCCAATAAATTGGCTATGAAGTAATTTTCAAATTTTCTAGGCCAATACTAAATCTACAACAATCTTATGTGCCTATATAATGCAATGTAAAATTAAGCATGACCAACAAACAAAATGAATCCATACTAAGGGTATGTCAACAAACGGGACAAGTCCCAACATACCCTATACTATCTTATATGACTAAAATGATGGAATGCCAAATGAATAAGAACAATTGGAGTAATTTAATGAATCCATAACAAAGGGCTTGTCATTCATTGGGACAACTCCCAACATGCTCTAAAAGAATGACATATGAACTCATGAAAGTCATTGAATGAAGTGCTCATCGTCCATAAACGGTTATATGAATCTACTACACTAAAGTAAGTAAGTAACATGAGTTATAACATAATTAAAGGGGTCTAAAGTAAGTAAGTAACCATAATGGGGTGTTAAAGGAAGTAAGACAAGTCTCACTTACACCTAAGCTACTATGTTAAAAGAATACTCATGTATGAAGGTGTTAGAATGTGTGAGACAGTCTCATTAACACGAAAGGATTTTTGTAAGGAAAATTCACATTTCATCATTGTAAAGTAAGGATGACCAGTCACCAATCCAATAGAGTAAATAAATCTCAATCTAGAAGCAAGCCAACACAATACTTGAATCAACACTAAGAGATAAAGAAGAAATGAACATTCACGTATGAGGAGAGTAATTATGTTAATCGATGACTCTAATGAAAATGGTGACACTACACCATTTTAGGCCTACGGCCACCCCACTAAAGTGTAGCCTAAACTAGCAAAAAGTGTGGCCTTTGACAAAATGCCACACTTTTGGACTTTAGGCAACACTTTTCCAAAAGAAGCGTAACCTTTGACATTAGGCAACACTTATTAAATGTCACCACTTTTGGCTACACTTATAAAGCGTAGCCAAAGAAGTGTAAGGCCACGCTTTTTTGTGATGCATTAGCAACACCTATATTTTAATATACTACACTTAAAAGTGTTGCCTTTGCGGTTTTATTGGTCACATTTTAAAAGTGTTGCCTTTTATAGGTCATCTAGCGCAACACTTCAAAAGTGTTGCCTCTTATATCTTATATATAGCAACACTTATAAAGTATAATTTTATATCTCATATAGAGCAACACTTACAAAGTGTAACTTTATATCTTCATCAAGAGAAACACTATTGAATTGAACATATTCAATATATGATCACATAATTAAATCGAAGCTATATATTTCAAATAAACTTCAAGAAACATGTTCAAAAACTCCAAAACTTAGAAAGTAATTCCTTAAAGATCTCTAATATCAATAAATTCCAAAATACCAAACGCATACTAACGTATATGACAATAGTACAAAAACTTTTCATTGTTCACTACAAAAATAGATCGAGTTTACTTCTGCCACAATTCAAATTCAATTACGTGCATTATTGGAGAGTATTCATTGTAAGCCAACCAATCAAAATCAATATATATACGCAAATCATATAGAACATTTATAATCACGTGAATTATGGATTACTGCACGTATTGTAAACACAAAGATATAACAGACACACGTCATCTCAAATAACATTCAGAGCATCTGTAAAATTTCCCTTTATCTTCCCATGATTGCACGAAAAGCTGAGAAAAAGCCTGCTGAGAAAAGGCCAGCAGCTGAAAAAACTTGCATAGCCGAGAAATCTCATGAAGAACATAATGCACAGCACGAAAAGAAGCTAACAAAGAACAGCACTGCAGCTGTCGGAGACAGAAAGAAGAAGAGATTGAAGAAGTTCAAACTACTGTTTGTCTTGTTAATCCTGTTGAATTAGCTAAGCATGTACATAAAAAATCAGCATGTTGAATGAAATTTTCCAATTTTGTACATAAAAAAAAAGACCTCAAGAGACTAGCTCTCCCAGTTCCTGCCTAAGCAGTAACTGGGAGCTGACATTCACAATTTGATATTGAGCAAAGACATGGAGGCTGATAGGAAGAATAAAAACAAAGGGGAACAAGGCAAATATGATTTTAGAAACCTGCAAATGCAGTACACAAACAAGTTTTAGTACAAACCAAAAAGCCTTTACAAGTTTACAAGTTTAACAAGTTAGGCATTTTTCCAACAATTTCAGAAACCTGCAAATGCAATACAGATTCTTTACATGTTTAACAAGTTGGGCATTTTCCCAACAATTGAATTGTTAGACATGAAAGCTTAACAAGTTTTGCAAGATTGGCAAATACACTCAAATCAACATCAGTAACTCAATCCAAGTTATCAAGAACAAATCTTGCAACATTACCACACTCAAAGTTGACAGAATGTAACTATTTTTTCTAATAAAGGTTACAATAAGAGTGCATGAACAGATGAGAAGTACTATAGGGTTGATGTCATGAACCAATATGAAAAAACTACATTTAAAATACTATTAAACCAAAAAACAGAAAGCTTTAGTAGTAAATTAGCTGGAAAGTTCACAAACCCAAACTTAGACCGTCAAGAATCACAAGAAACACCCCGTGAAGGAACACAAATTCTGGTTAGAGAATTCTCTTTGTCACATTAATAAAGGATACCCAGGATAGAAGATCTGTCAAGGTAAGTGCCCTTCCTATATTTAAATTTACCACTGAATTTAACCAAAAGAATGTCAAACATAATACCATGAAAATTTATAGATGTTACAAAAGGATAACGGTGACATAAGAATCTGTCTTTAGATTTCCTTTACAAGAAGAACAAGTGAGTATCACCCATCATAGAAATCAAGCTAACTAAAGCCACAGACATATAATCATCAAAGCTACAATGACCACAATTAACGTATAGCTCTAGATATTTCACATGCTATAAGCCCGATCGGTACTTGGATAAAAGTGGAACTGCTGTGCAAGCATGCAAGCCTTTATGACAAAATAAGGTTATATAATACAAGCAAATTTGCATAGCTCTCAAGAATTTCATCATAAGAACTACGAGCACACTAAGCTTGTGTTTGAAATGCTGCAAAACGAAGTTTATCGTTTCAAACAAAACCATTTATGGCCCGAGCATATAGGACAGTTCAACATAGCATGGACATACAAAAACTCTTAATTATTAGCTTACAGGATTTTTATTCACTGACAGCTGCTCAAACTCCTTCCAACAACAAATCAAAAGGTAAACCAAGCAAAAAAGAGAGAGAAGCAATTTAAAGAAGACAATAAGAACCAGCAACAACAAGAACAAGCATCAACAAGATGAAACTCAAACCACATTATAACAGAGCTTAACTAGCACAAGTGACAACAAATTCATTCACGATAATACAACAAAACTATCTCAAAATTAAAACCATATCTCGCAACAACCATTACAGTTCAAAACAGTAAACAACAGGGGGAAAAGTACACAACTACAATCCAAAATTAGGTATATAATCTAAAAGGACATAATAAGTGGCAGAAACAAAGTATAGACTGAACTTTCAAAGATTCAATATAGTAAAATAACTTACGATTATTAACAGAAAATGTGAAATACAAAATACCTTTTGAAGAACCGAATCATGAGCTGATCCTGAAGAATGTGGAAGATTTTTTGCTCTTACAGCTCGGGCATCGCCTCTTTTAAAAACTCTAAAAGAGAAGTGAATGATTCATTGCTCCATCCATACAAACACTTCAACAAATATAAAGCATGAATAAGTACTAGGTAAGTAACATAGCATGAATCATCTAATTAGAGTTTTTGAATTCACTATTCAACAAGAAAATCGTGAGGAGCAGAAGTGTAAAGAACAACCCCAAATTTCTCATATTAAAGAGGAACAGAACAACAGTAGATAGCAGAATATGCAGTCTTAAAAGATGATTTTTAGTTCACTTTTTCGGACAAAGTAGACTTAGCTAGTGAAACTCAAATTTGGAGAGTCCGATTTCTAGTTCACTTTTCAGAATATGCATGGGTGTGATAACATATTTGGAGAGTCCGATAAACATAGTTAAAAAGTGAGAAGGTTCTCTATGATTAGGAATGTAAAGAAGAGAACAACATTGTTTTCTAATGTTGATTCTTATATGTTAAAACTATTTTTTTATTTAGTTTCATCACGAAGATGAATAGAATCTAGTCTTACAGATATGGTCACAAGTTTCAAACTTGAAAGCGTACAAATTACAACATGTTTATTCTTCAAAAATTACAAAAGAATAAATGTATTTTAAGCTCTTCAGTAGGCTTATTCGTGTTCACTAGTAATTGGAATATCCACAGTTTGACATAGACTAAAAGGAAAGGCATCCGATCAACTGAAGTCACAGAGAAAAAGTGTTGGTGGATACCACCATAGGTCTCTTCCCCCTGAAGCTCAAAAGAAAGACCACTTTGTGGAGCATGACAGAACCATTGAAGTCGCTAGGAAGGAGAAACATAAAGTCAGTGAGGAAAAAAACACTTGTAAAACAACAAAATGACTTCTAGACACTTCAAGACATGTAGTCGAAAAAACAAAAATTTTACCAGCAAATAGCTACAAGACAGGATCAATGTTGTTAACAAAGGAAAAAACCAAGCTTTAGACGAGCACAATCATGAACTCAGGAAGACTAAAAAAGACTAAAAAAACAATGACATTAAAACATACTTTAAAACTTTTTCAAATTCATGTAGAGTAGCTACTTACACTTGACGAAATCTATATTAGGGACAAAATATTACAGGTATCGCCAGCTTCAACACTTCAGTTCTTCGACGAAAGATAACTTAGCTACAACTCAGTTCTTCAGATACTTTTGACTTAGCTTCAGCTTCTACATTCAACATTCAAGAGAAAAAATTAGTCTGTCAAAGATAATCTGCCCATTTATACGTCATACAACTACAAACTAAACTCCTTAAATCAATAAAATTCGTATCAATAACACAAGTCATAAAAACCCTAACTTTAATTTTTGACTGACACAAAAGAATATCAAAATCTTAGAGCTATAATTTAGACTTTTGAAGATAAAATATCTTACCTGATAAACTCTATTCCAACAACCCTAAAGCTTTAAGATATGAAGCAAGTTGATTTGTGAAGCATTTTCTTTCAACTTTCAAAAGGAAATCTGATGGAACAACAGTTTACCCAAGAATCTTTGAAGAAAATCGTCTTCTTCAGCTCTCCAATCTTGAACAACGAAACTCTGAGAGGAGGATGGTCTTCTTCAGTTCGCTTTAGAGGAATCGCATTGCTCTTTGATTCTTCGGCTGAAAATGGTTTTCTTCAACTGAACTTTGACACAATTTGTGACGAAAATCGATTTCTTTTGTTCTTCGATCCTCTTTTTCAGTTCTTGCAAATGGGTTCTTCAGTTCTGGACGAAAACGTGTTCTTCAGCTGAAAGTGAAAGTTTCAGCTGAAGTTTTAGGAATGTTTCCCTTTTTATTGTTTTAATGTTTTATTCTTTTTAATATTTCTTTAATGTTTTATTTTTTTTGCCAAATAAAAATGGAGGGAGATCAAATTTTAATGTTAAAAGTGTGTCCATTTATGTAAATAGTTGTTGCCAACTATAACAACACTTATAAAGTGTAGGTTATCCCCTTAAAGAGTACACTTTAGAAGTGTTGCTAATATTAGTGTAACTAAAAGTCAAAATCTTTGGCTACACTTTAAAAACGTCCCCAAAAGTATTTTAGGCAACACATTATAAGCGTTGGCCAGATTTAGTGTTGTCGTAGACCTAAAATGGTGTAGTGTGACAACATGATGAGAGGCTAAGATGAATGGTGAGACAAGTCTCAACCAAGCAAAAGTAAAGGTCACTAAAAGTACTCACCTAAGAGAGTGTTGAATATCAAGAGACAAGTCTCAATCATACTCTATATGTAATTGTAAGGACAATTCACACTTAATACTAGTGATGAGATGAGAAATCATGTAATGTGCAATGATTCCCTCATGCTAGAAGTCAGCTTCCATAATGCATGAGTTGAATGTAATGGAACTTTATACTAAGCATAGATAGGCTAGATATGAGTGGTGATGCCTTCCATCATGAAGGGCGCAGGTTCATGTAACTCTCATTAGATGAGACAGTACGGAATGCCGGGTATGGGTCTCATTATATATCCTAGTCTTTGAACCTATACTGCCAATTAGGGATCTAGCAGGGTTCGTCTCCCTATATACGCTAGCATGTTCGGGTCACTTTGGCCGGTGATTCCATCTCTTTTCGGTGTGGGGTACACACTGGATTTCATGATGCTCACATGATCTATGTCGGTTAAGGTTTAAGTTCGCAAATAAAGAATGAGGTCAGCCTCAAAGTATGAAAGATAATGAAATGAATGATACTGGAGGTGTTTGTGCAAGACAATCAGGAGGTGAAATTAGATTGAAGTAATGACATTAGGTTATTCTTAGTCATTGCACTTCATGATCCCGATGAGAGTATTAAACTTAATCCTAGGTATATCTGGTGTTTACATCAGCTTAGGAATGAATGAAATGAATAAAGTGAAGTACGAATGAACGAATGAAGCAGACTATGTGTTTGCTAAAGAAGGCCTTTCGGTTGAGGTCCCATACGTTAGGCCCTCACTCTAGATGTCTTATGCTACATCAATTATTCCAAAGTCTCATGTATATGAAATATATACTGTATAAAACATAAAAGTAATGAAATAAATGGCATGATCAATAGAGAATTGCTTATGAAAGGTAATGAATATAAAGTGTAAAGAATGACTCACTATAATGTAGGGAAATCATTCCTTAGACCTTGGATTACTTAAATCGATTCATTGTGGGTATGGGACTAAAATTAATTAATTCACTTGTAAGTAAAACATAGGAACAAAAGAATTATTAAATTACACAACAACAAGAAGAAAAAGACTAAAAAATAATCTAACTGAACAAAGAGGAGCACTCGACCTAAGAGGATCAAAAATCTCAAATCTTCGCCCGAGTTGTTCTAAAATTATGTTGATGATACTAATGTCTTGTAATCATATAGAAAAAGAGTTGTTTACTTTGAATGCGTTAAAATACATTATATTCATACCACAATTCACAACTAACTATTTTGGACAGTCTAGTGACTAGGCTATCCAGAAATAACATGTTGTAAGGAAGAGATTTCTTTGATCATGCATGGCCTTATGTGTATGTGTGCATAAACCCATACATAGTACAAGTGGTGTACTAACCCCTACTATTTACTATTTTATGGATGAAGGTTAAGGCACACATTGACGACTCTTTCAACGGTTTGGACATCAGCGTTTCCCCAGACCATTTGGTAGGTCCTCTTCATTTCGAGGATGCTACAGTTTTAGTCTAGCCTTAGTTTTATACAAATCTAGTGGATGTTATCCATAGCGTTTCTTTCGTACTTTTATTTCGAAGCTTTTGTAATACGGTCGTGTTTTGCAAACTTATTTATGATATATTCTTAATCTATTTCGAATTGATTCTTATGATATATGGTTGTTACATTTATGTTGAGATTAGTATATGATGAATATATGAAATAACTATATGAAGTCTATGTACACTTCATACATAAAAGTTTTAAATTTTCCTATAAAATTAATCATATGATTCTGATGATTGCAAGATGAGGCTTGTCTGCGACCTCTGAGAGGTCAACGACGCCAGTTGCGATTCGGATTCCAAAATCCGGGTTGTGACAATGGAAAGTGGTGTAAGTTTCACTTGAGTACCTAAACCTTTTTGAAAAGCTTTCCAAAAACGAGATATTAATTGGGCACCTCTATCCAAAATGATGGACAAAGGAATCCCATGAAGACTCACAATCTCATTAATGTAGATTCTTGCATAATCTTCGGCAGTATAAGTACACTTTACAGGAATAATGTGGGCAGATTTGGTCAACCTATCCACAATAACTCATATTGAATCATTTTGACTCCGGGTATGATGCAACCAAACAATAAAATCCATATTGATGGCTTCCCAATTCCATGTAGGGACATCCATGATTTGGGTTAAATCCCCCGGTTTAAGATGCTCACCTTTAACATGTTTGCAATTTTGACACCTAGCAACAAACTCTACTATGTCCCTTTTTAAACCATCTCATCAATAGATCTCTCTAAGGTCATGATACATTTTGGTGGCACTCGGATTTATAGAATAACGAGAACCACGGGCTTCTTCTAGAATTCGATTTCTCAAATTCTCAACATATGGTACACGTAATCTCCCTTGGTACCTAAGAACACCATCCCCCCTTGGGAGAATGACTCATTCATCTTAATAAGTATCGATTACTTTTAATCCATCAATAGAGGATCAAGATGCTGCTTAGATTTCTCCTGCACCACTAATGATGAGTCAAAGTTATTATGGACCACGGAACCAGCATTTGGAGAATCATCTAATCACACACCTAATAGAGCCAACTTATAAACAACTTTAACAAGTTCTTTTTTCTATTCTTCTACATGAGACACACTACCCATAGTCATATGACTCAAAACATTCTCAACTATAATATCCTTGAAAGGGGGTAAAGGACACTCATGTCGTAATCCTTCAAAAGTATTAACCATCTTCTCTGTCAAAGATTCAAATCCTTTTGTGTAAACACATATTGAAGACTTTTACGGTCAGTAAACGCATAAACATGCACACCATACAAGTAATGTCTCCATATTTTTAAGGCAAAAACAATAGTTGTTAACTCAAGGTCATGAGTCGGATAGTTCTTCTCGTGAACTTTGTGTTGCGTAGAAGCATAAGCTACCACCTTGCCATGTTACATGAGAACACATCCAAAGACCACTCGAGAAGTGTCGCAATACACTTAAAAGACTTCATTACCTTCTAGTAAGGTCAACACTGGAGCAGAGGTAAGCTTATCTTTCAACTCTTGAAAACCTTTTTCACAAGCTTCAGACCACTCAAACTCCACTTTCTTTTAGGTCAAGGATACCAAAAGTGAAGCAATGGACGAAAATCTATCAAAATCCTTCTATAATACCCGGAATTACCCAAGAAACTTCTTATGAAAGTGGGAGTCAAAGGTATAGGCCAATTTCTGTCTGCGCCCATCTTCTTCTAATCAACCTCTACACCATCACCAGAGATAACATGGCCATGAAAAGCAACTGACCTCAACAAAATTCACACTTACTAAACTTGGCATAAAATTAGTGTTCTTTGAGGATTTACAAAACAAACCTCAAGTGACTCTCATGCTCGTTTTCATTCTTTGAGTATATCAACATATCATCAATAAGCACAATCACAAATGAGTCGAGGTAATCTCAGAAGACTCTATTAATTTGGTCCATAAATTCCGCTGGGGCATTTGTTAACCCAAAAGACATAACTGGAAATTAATAGTGATAAAATCTATTTTGGAAAGATGTTTTGGTAACATCTTCACCTCTCACCTTAAGTTTGTGGTATCCCGACCATAAGTCAATCTTGGAGTAACTAGCACATTGGAATTGATCAAATAGATCATCAATCCGAGGGAGAGGGTACTTGTTCTTTATGGTGACATTATTGAGTTGGTGATAGTCAATGCAAATTCGAAGGGACCCATCCATCTTCTGAACAAACAAGACTCACTTTGTTCTCGTCAAGTCTACTTACTCAGCGGAGGATTATGCAAATATATTCATAGATGAGATTGTATGTCGCCATGGTATTTTCCTATCCCTCATATCGGATAGTGGTGCACAATTAACATCTAGGTTTTGTAGTTCATTCCAAAAAGGGTTGGGTAGCAAGGTGAAGTTAAGCACCGGTTTCATCCCCAAATAGATGGTAAAGAGGAGCGTACAATTCAAACCCTTGAGGATAAACTTAGATCTTGTATAATTGATTTGAGTGAAATTTTAATAATCACTTGACTTTAGTGGGGTTCACTTACAACAATAGCTACCATTCATTTATGTCTATGGCTCCTTATGAAGCCTTGTATTATAGGAGATGTAGATCACCAATTGGATGGTTTGAAGTGGGTGAGTCTTCACTTTTGTGTCCCGATTTGATTTATAAGAGTTTGAAGAAGATTCATATCATAATTAACCGCTTAAAAATAACCTATAGAAAACAAAAGTCTTATGACAATCATAGGAGAAGGAAATTAGAGTTTCAAGAAGGTGATAAAGTTTATCTAAAAATTTCGCCCATGAAAGGGGTGGTGAGATTTGTCAAGAAAGGAAAGTTTAGACCTAGTTACGTGGGTCGCTATTAAATCTTGTAAAACATTGGCAAGGTGGCATATGAGTTGAGGTTGCCTAGTGAATTGGCTTCAGTTCATCCTATTTCCATGTTTATATGCTTTAAAAGTGTATTAGTGATCCCAATTCCATTCTTGCTATTAAGGGTATTATTGTTGAAGAGAACCTCTCTTATGAGGAGGTTTTGATTCAAATCCTTGATAGATAAGTTAAGCAGTTAAGCAATAAAGAGGTGGTTTCCGTAAAGGGGTTATGGTAGAATCAGCTAGTTGAGGGTTCAACATGGGAGGACAGGCCAACATGATGTGCCGTTACCCTTATCTATTTTATAACAAAGGTTATTTACTCCTACTAAGAGTTAAAATAATCAATAAATTTGAAGTTGTTTTGATTTTTTGTGATGTTTTGCAAAAAAAATGTTCTAGTTACAGTGAAAATACAGTGAAGTATGGTATAGACTTTAAAATTTTGCAACCCTTCTTCTTTTGAATTTATGTTATGCATTTTGGTATATTGTGCCTTTATGAATTTTATTGAGCATGTTTATATGTATTGAACAAAGCTTTGGCATAGTGCTAGGTGTGTAATGAATGTTGTAATATTATAAGTTGAAGAAAAATGATGTTTTGAATTGCATTGTAAAAATGGACATGAAGTTATGATGGTTTTGATTGTGGCTTGTTTTTTGATATGTTGTTGGTTGGGCTGCTAGTCTTGAGTCTATTCCTTTCTTTAAATGAATTTTTAGTGTCATTCGGGGACTAATGTTCCTAAGGGGGGATAATGTAATACTCCAAAAGTCTAAAACGTGTTCTAGAGCCTAACATGATTGTTTAAAGGTTGTGGCACCGTCTTAAGGTAAAATAGAATGAGTATAAGTAATTTAGGGAGTGTAGGAATCAAAACCTCAAGGAGCGTCCATGACATCCGGAAACTCGTTCAATGGGTTACTAGTGTACCTTAGCCTATTTGACTATGTTTTAAGAGTTCAAAAAAGATGAAATTTTGTGGAAGGGTGTCTAACATGTTTTAGAGTTTATTAATATTCGAAAAGTCCACGTATGACTCTCCAAGGACCCTATAAATTCTAAATAAGGCATACCTCAACACAACATCATGACTTAATCACAATTAACAACAAGTTGAAGTAAAGAATAGGGATTGAAAGAGATACCAAGTCTACTTCATAGTTCATCATAAAGGTATTATCATCAACCCATAACTCAACCAAATTAAGGAAGTAACACCATCACAAAATCATACCAAATAGAATCATAAAGCCAATTTAATCACTATAACACAATTCAATACTAGATCATAGCTTAATGACAAGATACTTAGGTCGATTTCACATTATACATCATCACCTAAATTATACTAGGCCTATGATTCATCTCAATCTAATTGTAATAAATACAATAACATCATAGAGTAGTAATTCAATCGATACCCAACACAATTGAATGGATATTAAGAAATTCATATCAAGATCACAACCTAGGGTTAAGGGTTGATGGTCATATTCTACAATTTAGACCGAAAAATCAAGACATATCATAATTAAATTAGAATCCATGTTAATATATTCATATTATCCTAAAGAAAGCGTACACAAATCAATTCATAACATTATTTTTGAGATTAGGAAGAACCCACATGAAAACTCAACTTTTGAAAATACTTTGAAGGAGCACATTGATGAAAGAGGTCTCAAAAGTGAATTACATCCCATACCTTAACGTTTGATGAAGATTTGATGGTGAATTCATCCCTTTATATACCCAAATCCCTCCCATAGGTAGTATTCAACGGAGTCTTCCAATAGAGAGAGAAAGAAGAGAGAAGGAATAGAGTTTGTTTTGAGAGTTGTGTTTAATCTAATGAAGGTCTGGTCCTTGATATGGTGGGTTAATTAACTTAGTTAGACTACCTTAAACCCCTAATTAACTACCTTACCCCTTAACCTTAAAATGTGCAGGAAATTTGACCTTCACAGATTGAACCCCGATCGACGGTCTGTGTATAAGTCGACGGTCATTGTGCCTTCCGTGCTGCACATCCGTCATCTCGATCTGCGACCTATGTAGGCGAGGGCTACAACATTTTGGCGGGTCGATGTTTGGCATCGATGCCTCGTCGATCCATACAATTTAGGTTTCATTAGTGGACACTTCCAAGGAAATATTGCCTACTACGTGCTCGAGTACTCCTCAAGAGCCCTTGGTTTGTCCTTGGGGAGTCTTACATGGATATTTCGACCACGAATAATTTTAAACAAATGTTAGACACCCTTCCACTAAATTTCTTCTTCTAATTCTGCATTCATGAAATTTGGTGGAAGGGTATCTAACATGTGTTAAAGATGATTCGTGGTTAAAACGTACGGGTTTGACTCCCCAAGGATTAACGAAGAGCCTTTGAGGAGCACCAGGTCACATAGAGGGCAACACTTTCTGGGTAGTGTGCACCAACTAAACCTAAATGACAGCTCGTGTATGAATCGACTAGGCGACGATGCAAACCGTCGACTAACACTTAGCCAAAATATCGGAGCCCTCGCTTGCACAAGTTTCTAATTGAAATGAAGAATGTGCAACATGAAAGGCACAATGCCAGTCGACTCACACACGGACCATCGATCGGGGTTCCATCTGTGATAGAAATCAACAAAGTATATAAACCTTATGAAACATATGTTAGGATCTAGAACGCGTCTTTGATTTTTCGAAGTGTAATAATAACCCCCTTAGGAACGTTCGTTCCTGAATGATACTAAAAATCATTAAAAGGAAGGAACATACTCAAGACTAGCAGACCGAAAACAAACAATACATAACAACATCAATCATATCACTTACACAAGGCAATTCAAAACCTCAATTACCACACATTATGAGGAATATCCTTCTCACAACAACAATTGCTGAATATAGAACTTAGAAGTCTATTATATCAAAGTTCAACTTATCAACATACTACATATTATCAATAAAAACTCACCATATCAAAATGCACGACATAAATCAAAACAAGCCAAAGAAACAAAATTTCAAGTTCAATGCATAATTTCACAATGAGTCACTGTAACAATATCAAAAACGCACTTTCTGAAAAACATTACTAAAAATCAAAGTAACATCCATTTTTGTCATTAATTTCATTATTAGTAATAACTCCCAACCTTAGTTATCAAAGAGTTGAGGGTAACGAGACTTCATATCAGCCTCGGCCTCCAATGTTTCACCCTCAACTAGGTGGTTCTTCCATAACACCTTTACGGAAGCCACCTCTTTATTCCTAAACTTCTTGAATTGCCTATAATGAATTTTACCGGGAACTTCCTCATATGAGAGGTTATCCTTAACACAAAGACCCACAATAGGAAGAATCGACTCGAGATCACCGAAACACTTCTTAAGCATACAAATATGGAAAAAAGGATGAACCAAAGCCAATTCACTAGTACGTTTCAATTCTTAGGAAACCGTACTAACCCTTTGCATGATTTCATATGGACCCACATAACGATAACTCAACATTCATTTGTTGCAAAATCTAACCAGCCCTTTTATAGGGAAAATTTTTAAATACACCTTATCACCTTCTTCAAACAACAAATCCCTTCTCCTATGATCGGAATAAGACATTTGCCAACTATCGGCAATTTGCAACCGGTTCCTTATGATATGAACTTCTTCCAAAGTCATGTAAATTAAATATGGTCTAAGAAGCGAAGGCTCACCTTCTTCATACCATCCAATATGCGACCTACACCTCCTACTGTACAAGGCTTCACAGGGAGTCATGGAGAAGGATGAATGAACACTATGGTTATAAGCAAACGCCACCAAAGGCAAATGCTTATCCCAATTCCCCTTGAAATCAATAATACAAGTCGTAACCATATATTCAAGATGTGGAACTTGATCACCATATGGAGGAGCTCCCGTATTGGCAATCTCCTCTTCAAGCCTTCCTGGCGCATTCTATCGAGTGTTCATTTCCTATAATCACAACAATAGGATTAGATGCAAAAGAACACCATAAGTAAACTCTAATGGCATGATATGGGATTTCCAAGAAAGTGAGTGTTTCCTAGACACTTCAAAATTATGAATACAAACATACATAGACGTCGTTAAGAGATACATTTACTCATACATAATTAAACCTAATGCTCTAATACAAAGTTTTTCATATCCGGGTTTACCCCCTTGACGTAATAGGCAGTGGCGTCCTCTTTGAGGACTAAGACAAGCCTCTTAGATTACATCATTACATTCATATGTAGAATTTAGTGAAAATTCTAGAACGTTTCATTACATCTACTTGGAGGTTTACATAGATCAATACATATATACATATAATATATATATTGAGTATACATAGACCCTTCGTATAGGAAGATCGATTAGTCTTCTACTTTTATTGCACATAACCATATAAAGTTTAACATAGATATAATAGTCATAATAATTGTGTCATCTCATAACAATCTAAAAAGATTGTAATTACTTGGCCATAACCCATACATCATGTGAAAATGCCACATATGGTCTATTTAATGTTTCATACTAAATGGAAAGAATGAACAATAGAAATCTTTACCTAAAAAGCAAACTTCATAAGTTGGATAGTGGCATCGCCCTCAGAAAATGAGTACCTGCCCAACCTGGATGAATGAGAGATCCTAGCCATCTTCAAATCACTTCAACGACCGAAACCTAAAATGTTGTGGATAAGGAAGAAATTGGGTTAGTACACTGCTTGAACTAAGTATGGGACCATATGCTTTGAAATCATACTAGGAAAAAGGACATTTCATAAAGATATGAAATTTACGTTGCAAACACTTATGCATATTCCACAATATCATACCAATCCTTAGGACATGTTCTCTAAGTCTTAAGCATGTACATTACCAAACCAACATCATCATGTCTAGTAAAGTCAACCATGCATATAGTATAATTAGATACATATTCAAGTAACTCTATCATCAAGTCATATTAACAGTAAGCATGAATAAGAGTACATTTCAAATACCCATGAGACCGTATCAAGTTAACAAGAGCAATGACCAAGTAAAGCCGCATAACCTTACTCAATCAAGCAACCGAACAAATATGATGACTAACATCCTACTTCACTTAACATGACATTTATGTGTACATATAATTTAACAATATAAACCAACACATATTCATAAGTGAACTAACAAACATATAGTATCAACCATGTGCAAGTTCATCATATGCATGTCATATAACATTATAAGTATTTATCATACATAAGAACATCCTCCTAAGACTCCTCTCAAGGGTAACTAGTGCAATGCATAAGTAGAGTCTCATACCCCTACCTAGACTAATATAGACCCCTTATGTTATGTTAGATAAGTTCAATCCTTCATTCATTTTACCTTTTGGGAACATCATTCCATAACCAACATAGAACACATAAGCTACTGTGGAATTTGATGTCATAAAACCCTACACCAAATGAAGGCTGACTACTTGCCAAGGTAGTATCAAATCATGGAACGTATCAACTACGTGGATCCACTAGCTAGAACTCCTTTAGGGGCAACATAGTTCAAGAACTAGGAGATATTGTTGGGACCCTCTATATTCTACATTCATTGTATTCTCCAATCTCAAGAGAAATTGATCCTACCTGCCCTATGTGGGAAAGGACAGTCCTCACTCTAGGTCACTCGGTTCTAAACTAGACTCCCTTTTTAAAATGCCTTTAAGCTTTTATTGCAATCATAGCATAGTTTAGGTCATAGGATTTGCCCCTTGTATAATCATCATCATCAATATTTCAATAAGAATTGCATGAGTATAAAATCTATCATGACAATTCATATAGGTGAAGTTAGCACATTAACATATTTATATCATGATAAGGCACATTGGTAAATCATTCGCCCTCCTTATAACATTTACGTCATAAGCCAACCCCTCACAATCATAATACAAACATTTCAATTCCACATCATACCGTTCTATCAATCCTAATACAAAGCATACTCCAATACAACATCATAACTTAATCACAATTAACCACAATTTAAAGTAAATGATAGCGATAATAAGACTTACCTAGTATCCTTCATAGTTCATCATCAAGGTCTTACCATAAGTTATCAATTAAACCCAATTTTGGGTATACATAATCATAAGAAAATAATCAACATGATTACAAGGCTATAAGAATCACTACTGACCATTCACTACTAGATCATAGCTTAAGACAATATAAATCGGTTAATTCACAACACACTTTATAACCTAGATCGTCTTCGCAGGAACTATCATAAAAGACTATTAATCACCCTAATTTTTTCATGATTAGTGTGATAAAATCATCTAGTTGTACTTCAACCAATAACTATGTCAATCAAACTAAATACAACCTAATTCTTATCAAGATCAAACCTAGGGTTAAGGGTTAAGGGTCATCTTCTGCGAACTATACAAAACCATCAAGATACACAATAATGAAATTATAATACATGTTAATATATTTCTAATATACAAAGAAATCATAAACAATTCAATTCATAACATAATTTTCAAGATTGATAAAGACCCACATGAAGATTACACTTTTGAAAATACATTGAAGGAACCCTTTGAAGAAAGAGGACTGAAAGGTGAATTAGATACCATTCCTAAATATTTTTTGATGAATAATTGATGGTGAAATATTGCTTTTGAATCCCACAAATCCTCCCCCTACCTTGTCTTCAATGGTGTCTTCGAATATAGAGTGAAAGAAGAGAGAAGGAAGAGAGTTTTGTTTTGAGATTTTTAATTAGACTAATGGGGTTGGGGTATTTATTTGGGTGTTTAATTAACTTAATTATATATTACTTAGTCCCTAACTAACCAACAAACCCCTTATATAATTGTTTTAGACTTAGTCAAAAAAAGAATGAAAATTGGACCCTTACAGACACGACCCTGTCGATGGTCCGTCTGTGAGTCGACGACTGGTCCCTGCTCCGTGCTGCACACCTTTCATTTTTGTCAGAGACTGTATAGGTGATTGCCTCGAATGAATTGGCTAATCTTTGGTCGAACATTGATGCCCCTTTCATGGGTGCACACTACCTAGGCAGTGTTTGACTGCACTTGCGAGGGTCCTCCCCAAAGGCCTTTGGTTGACCCTCGGGGAGTCGTACCCTTACTTTTTGACCATGAATATACTTAAACACATTTTGTACACCCTTCCACAAATTTTCATCATATTTTGACTCCTAAAAGCTAGTAAAATAGGCTAAGGCACGCTAGTACCTCCTTTAACTACTTTCTTGATGTCATGGACGTTCTTGGACATTTTCATTCCCATACTTCCTAAATGACCTATGTTAATTAAAAAAGACCTTAAAAAAGTTGATAGACCTTATGGTACTTATGCAAGCCTCAAGAATACATCTTGGATTTTTTAAAGTGTTACATTGATGTTCTTTCTATGTTTGGCGCATTGACTATAAATTTTTTTTCTTGATGTGATGTTTTATGGGTTTATAATTTAGTCCTTTATGGTATTAAGGCATTTGTGTCATTCGAGGATGAATGCATTCCAAGTGGGGGAGAATGTTACACCCTAAAACAAACTATGGTGAACTAGAACTTTAGGATTATTTCTTGAGTTAATTTTTTATTAAAATGAGTTACATTAGTTTCCTTAGGCAGTGTGTGAAGTTTTGAGGTTAACCGTCCCAGAACGTCCATGACGATCGGAAGATATTCCTTAAGTAGTGTTTGTGTGTTCTCATGTGTTTGAGTGAGTTTTAAGTGTTCGTTTTGCGTCAAATTGGTATGAGATTTTCCAAAGTCCTAGACAAATATGTTTAGGGATTTAACATCTGGGTATGACCCAACTACATCCCACAAGGGGTCCTAGAGAAGGAACCCATATTAGGACCTAAGACTGCCTACGGAATGTCCACCAACAAAATCAAACGATAGCTAGTGGTCAAACCAATGGCCCGTCGACATGGTCCGTCGATTGGAGATGCAGGCTTGCATGTTTGGAGATTCTCAAACCCATATATTGACCATTACCAAAAGGCCTTTGATGGACAAATGATCCGTTGGGTAGAGCCTTGTGTGAGCTGTCAAAAAGCTGTCAAAAAGGCTGCCTTGGCTTGGTGTGTTTGGTAAATTCACCCAATGTATTTTACAAAACTAGGGTGATTTTTTTTAACTTTTATGATATATTAGATTATATTTAAGTCCTAGACCTATACAAGACCCGTCATTATAAAATTTTCAAACTCTATCTCTAAAGAAAAACTCTCTCAAGTCACCATTGGAGGTAAGACTCAAGGTGATCTAGGAGGGCTCGTTTGGACATGTTTCTTCATCAAAATTAGTGGTTTTTCTTCTAATTGAGGTATTGTAGTTATCTTTTAACCCCCTTCCATTCAAGGAGTCATTTCTAAAAAATTGTCTAAAAGGGTTTTCAAAATATATCTTCTTCTAGTTTTAATTATAGGCATGGGTCTTCATATAAAAGTTTTTTAATGATTCAAACATGTTTATTCTAGTATTAATTGATGATTTTAAGGTCAAAATCCTAATGACCACATGTTTATGCATATTTCCAACTTATAGCTTAAGAAAAGGATTAAAATGAACATGATTGTGTAGTGTTTGAACTTGGTTTCCTTATGTTGTTATTATTGTTTACCTACTGACCTAAGGGACGCATTATGGTGAAATATTAATAATTGATTATAGGTTTTGAAAGCTTAGTTCAGTGGTTAGTTGGTTTTTTAGTATAACTCTTATTATGAAACGCTCTTGAGTTGTATGGTCCACCTTTTTTGTAGAGGTGCTTACTTGTTGTATTTTGTTATATTTGGTATGTGTTGTCAGTATTGCTTTGAAGGCCTAGTGTGTGAAATGAAGTGATAACGATGAGGTTCATGTTGATATGCATTATGAAGGTTGAACTTTATGTTTTGCCAAGATTATGCCTAAATGAAATAAGTGTATATGTTGAGGATGTTAGTGTGTGTAATGTGATGAAGGAAGGTCTAAGCATGCATAGAATTGAATGCAAATGATATGATGCTTATGAGCAAGGTTTTCACATGTACACATACACATACTTGAATGAAAGAATGAAGATAAGTTGAGTAAAAAAGGGGAGTTATGGGGTGAACACTCTTCGTGAGTTGAGACGAAGTGTTTAGTATAAACCTTACTACATCCTAAGATCTTTCTATGACAGGTCAGAGGATGAATTCCCTTCGTTAGTTGAGATGTGGTGTTCACTAGTTCACCTTAACCTATAGTATTTAATGTTTAGAATCCATGGGGAGTTATGCCTAGACCCGAGAGAATACAAAGAAGTGGTGGCTACACTTCATGAGTTGAGATGTTCTATTACAATGTACCCCTTTAGATAAGTACTGCTTATTAGTAGAGAATGAGTTACTTAGTAGTATTCTCTTTATCCTTTAACTATGCACCTGAATAGGTGTAGCTATTGGAAAACCATGTAAAAGCTAAAAGAAAGACCTCACTCTATGCAAGTGGTGGACCCCTCTCTGATAATCGATGTATTGGGATTCCATGTTTAGCTTTCATGGTCTATGTCGGTTAAGCAAACACCCACAAAATTAATAAAAGTTCTAAGTCTTATAAAAGAGTGTACTACTTAGGGTAGGTAGTGAAAGGGGACGCTATCTATCCGTTGCACTAGATAGAAATTTCGAAAGGGGAGTCTTGGCGAGTCTTTTATGAATTGAAAGTATTAAGTCTTGTAAAAGAGTGTACTACTTTGGGTAGGTGTTGCAAAGGGACGCCACCTATTCATTACATTATGTATGGATTCCGAAAGGAGATCTTGGTAAACCTTTTATGAATAGAATGAGCTAAGTCTTTCTCAAAAAGAAAAGTACTTAGGGTAGGTGGTTTAATGGGACGCCATCTACTCATTGCACCAAGTAGGCCTTCCGAAAGGGAAGTCATGGTGTGTTGTTTGAGTGTTCTTCTAATGTCTAGTAATTGGGTGGGGACTTATTCTCCCGAGGTGTGTAATCCTAGAATGGGTAGTCTTGGGCATTACATAGGTCTGTATTGAAGGGGGTGTATGTGCATTTACTTCATGTCTTTCCTTGGAGAGTCTTAGTATAACCTTAGTTAGGAAACTCCGACGGAATTGAGTTCTCTTCCTCATTGCTTGACCCTTGTTTTGGAGTTAATTTGATTCACTGTATTGTTAAAAGAGTTTGCTATTATTTCAAAGAGCTTATTGTAAAATGTTCTTTTTTGCAAAAATTATGGAAACCATCTCTATGTGTTAAATGATGTTTCTTATGTTGTTTTACTTCTATATTCATAAATGTTTTACTTAATTGACATTAGAATGTAATTCTCCTAAACTGTCCCTTTTTGCATGATTTTGCATATGCCATACTTAGTACATTTTTTGTACTAACCCTATATTTTTCTATACTCTATAAGTATAGGTTTGGAAGAAAGGATAAGCTTAAAACGCCAGCTTGGGAGAGATTCTCTCAAGATTAAGTATGTCCTCTTATATTCGATGGCATAGTTCTATTTTCTTAGTTTCTATTTTTAAGACTTATTATGTATTTTATTCAATTTAAAGGGTCGTGTCCTTGTGATATTATACCGTGTCTTTAAGTTTGGCTTGTGACAATTTAGATTCTCTTAGTATTTATGAAAGAATTCCTTTTTATATTAAATGTCATGTAAAGTTTTAATCCAACACTACTTTTCATTTATTATGCAATGAATGATAGTTAAAGGTCTTGTACATGAACCCAAAGCGACAAGTACGCCTTTTCCGGATCCAAGGGTTCTCCCTAACTTTTAGGGGGTACTTTTGGGTTGTGACAATATTACCTTTGTAGTCATGAATGATATGTGTGTGTACCTCTTGGTCATCATGATCACCAAAAGGGAAGACCTAGTTACTTAGGACACCACCCTTCATACGTTATCAATACATATTCATATTATTCAATTCATAAACAAATTACACATATGGAGTATTATGGAATGTATACCATACACTTAAATTAAATCATAGGAGAAAGGAACATGTATATCACCACACAGTTACACCATACTAATAAGCTAGGTTGAACTAGAGCCTAACACTTGTGTCATTATGTTTTGAAGTAAACAAATCATTAATAATGGTGGTGTTAGACAGTATTTAAAGTTTCGAAGTGTTTGGAGGTCAAACGTCCAGAACGTCGAAGACGTTCGTAAACTAGTCCAAGTTGAACTAGTGTCGTAGTCTTCCCATATAACCTCTCTAAGAATGCCTAAATGAGCATCAACACTACATATAATAAGGCACATACACACTTAAAAAGTCATCAAACATATGAAGATGAGATTTCCTTTTCCGTAGGTGATTCTATGTTTTACTTGAGAAAGTTGTGAAGCAACCACCCATACAATCCTTACAAACACACTTAACATATCATATACACTACCTAAGATAGAATCATTCTCACTCAATAGACCAACACATATGTAATGTGATATTTTCCTTACCATGTCTATCAAAACACATACTTAAGTAAATCAAGAAGATAACGTCCATGAATGACCTACTTCAAGACTAACGAAACAATTATATACACTACATAATTCTTATATCATGTCCACATATTAAACCATTTTCCCTAACTAGGGTCATCCTTAAGACTCATCTAGGTAAGAAGAAGTAACCATTCATGTTCCCCCTTCACACCTTAACTAGACAATCGTTAACTACTCTAGATAAGTACTTATTTAATTAAAATACCTTTTTACACAAGTCATTATATTCACTAGTTCATTTAGGAGACATTGAACACATAAAGTAAATTCGGCTAATGTTCTTGGACAAGACGTAGGAAATCCAACTAACACCTTCAAAGGCTATTGTGAATTGTCTATATAGCGTCCCATACCACCACCAAAACTTCATAAAACTTCTCTAATGCTAGTAGGATTCCAATAAGAAAAGAATAGGCTAAAACCGACATAGACCATGATAGCAAAGCATAGAATCCGAAGTTCTATCTTACTCTGATGAGGGTATTCTACTAGCCAATAGTATAACTTGGACATATCCCATATAGGCACATCGTTTAGGAATATGAAAGGGCTGCTTTGTTATCTAGTCTCATTCGTTAATTAGGACTACTTTCCTTACCATACTCACTCGGTGCTAGCCTTTGTTCTCATAGAGTAGGTTACACTTGAGGTTCATATAAAGGGGTTCAATATAAAGTTCATAACACAATCATATTTACCCTATAAAAGAAGGGTACACTAGGGCTACCTTAAAATCTCGACAAGAAGCTAATCATGACTTTCCTAAGGTTTGATATGAAGTTGTTCCAGCCAATCAACCTTAAGTCTATTATTCCTTTACTTTGAAGGATACCATTACGACTTTCGATTTCAACATTCATAAACTTACCACTAGATTCAAGGTTTCATATAAAGGACCCTCTTAAAATCATTTAAGGTCACTTATCCTTAATATATTCTAGTCTAAGATACTTTAGCATCCTAAGTCAAGACCTCACATATTCACTTTCATACATGTATCAAGTAAGGGACACAAGTCAACCAAGACAAGACATAACATACTTCACTTTAAGACATATTACATTGCATTCTAGAAACACATAGACATAACCATATACTCTTCAAGTTACCCTATACACTATCATATCATCATCAATATGACCATCATATACTCATATAGTCACGTAGGAATAACCAAGCATAAAACCTAAGACTATACACATCAAGCCATATTCATAGTCTAACATGATCACCTAATTAACATAAATATGTTGATATGATTTTACATTACAAATTAGCATGTTTCCATCATAAATTGCCTAGTAATTGGATTTTAGATTTCATAAGAATGTTCACTGTAGCATTGGCAGTTCACTGTAATATTTTACAAAAATGTTGTAATGTGGTTATAACTGATGTATATTAGCATGATAGTTAGTATAAAAAGAGTTTTTTTTCTATTTGGAATGAAGGATCTGTGTTTTATGATGTGATGAGTTGCAAAATTTCTTCTAGTTCTTCTTGTGTTATGAATCCCTTGATTTTTGTAAATGGATATTTCTTTTAGATGTTTGTGTTGTATAAGGTGTTATATGCTATGTTTATGAGCTCTTAGTTGAATCTCTATTTTTGTATGTGTTCGGAGATTGTAATACCACTAAAACGATTTAGGTGAAGCTACAGCCTAACATGTTTTTCATGAGAGTATAAGGTCCTAAAACGTTTTATAATGTTGTAATGAGGCAATGTCTAAAGTATTCGGTAAATAGGAAGTCAAACGTCAAAAGACGACCAAAACGTTGGACGACTAGTGTGCTTATATTAGTGTGTTATGATATTATGAGGTCCTTATATGAAATATTATAGCGTATATAGGCAGTGTGTCAATTTTCATGAATTTTGGAGGTCTAATGTCCAAGAACAACCATGACGTTCAAAGAGTTTCCGTTGAAATTACCTTGTGTGTCTTGGAATATTTTGTCGCGTTTTATGTATTTGTTTTTAATGAAATATTGTGGGGGGTACTAAACTTGTATATAATCATATAAGGGTTTAAAACGTCCGGGAATAAATCACCAATGACCAACCAAGAGTCCTTGATGAAGGACCCATCATTGAGGACAAAGTTGTCTAGGCCAACCCCAATCGACTTAAGCAATCGATGGCCAGTAGGGTGATCGACACTCCGTCGGTGGTGGACATTAATCAAGAACATGTCAAGGGAGTTTGAGCTCGCAGTGCCAAGTCTCTGAACCGAATGACCGCACGTCCGAACGGACCACTTGTCGACAAATGGTCCATCGATGGCCAATTGTTGGTAAGGCCTGCAATTCGCCTGCTTGACTGTTAAGTGAAGCGCTAAATTGGTATATTAACACCAATTAAAGTTGAGAGTTAGGGAGGTTACTTATTGTAGTTTTAAGTGGATATATAAGTCCTAAATACGTAGATGAATTCATTCTTCCAAATCAAAACCCCAAAATCTCTAAGAAATTATCTAAAACTCCATTGAAGCTTGAAACTCTATTCAATTTCGTGGACTAAAATCATTGGGGTATGTTTCATGATACTTGAAACTCTATTCATCAAGAGCCCAAAATTCAAAGAGATTTCTAAAGTTTTCTAAAAGATGAACTTATCCAATCTTATGATCTATCCATTGGTTCTTGGATTAAAGGTTTTGAATCATTATATATGGATTATATTGATGTTAATTAGATTATTTTATATCAATTAATCTATGAATCCATGAATCCTAGTTTTTGACTACTTTATGGTTGACTTGACATTGTCTTAATGCTTATGAATTCTAATGTAGTTTTCTATGGCCTATTCAATGATGTAAGTATTTTATTCAATTGATGTATAGGATGTATTTTATTGATAAATCTATATTGAGTTGACTTATATTAATTGAGTATTATAGTTTTTGTGTTGAATTGATGATTATGGTCATGGTTAAGGGCTTTTAGTATTGAATTGGAATATTTACGTATGGATTGAAGTGGTGAGAATGGATTGGTGGTACGCTGCCCTAATTCTCTTTATTTTATGTAATGTAGATCTTCAATTATGTTATGATTGGTATGGTCCACTTATTGTGGTGTTGCTATGTGTTTTACTTGTTAATTGTATGCCCTTGTCGGCGTTACTTTATGTATTATGATCATCATGTCCTTGTCGACAACTAATTGATGTATTATGATGATTTGTTTAGTTGATTATGTGAAGTATGATCATATATATCTACATGTGATTAAGGTGAAAGTATTTATTCTTCAATTGACAATAAGTGATCATATTAGACTATGACTATATGTTTATGTGTGTGTAGTCTCAGATTTGATGCATGATTAATCCTATTTTACTATATCAGTCTATTATGGTTATATTGATGATTTTATAGTAGTTTGTAGTTTTACATAAAGATGATAATGGTTATTCATATGTGCTTCTAGAATTATATGCTATATGTGATAAAGTGATGTTTTCGTGCATCATATGTGGTCGACTTGTGGTCCTTATTTAACATATGCATGAATGTTTATATGAGATTTCTTGACATAGGATGCTACAGCTCTTAGGCTTGTATATATGAAAGACATAAGACCTTGAATGTTCCGAAGAATGTCCTTTATGTGAAACCTTAAACATAATGTTAAGGTTGTAATCTTGAAGACGAAATTCGTTATAGTATCCTTCTTGTATGAATGATGGACTTAAGGTTGATTATCTGGAACGACATGATATCATCCTTAGGAAATTCATTAATTTATCCTCTTCTCCATTGTATGGCATCCATAGGGGACCTCTTTGGTAGGGTGAATATGATTGGGTTATGAACTAGATATGAAACCTGTTCATGTAATCCTTAATGTCAATTACTCTCTTAGACCAAAGGCTAGCACCAGTGAGTATGGTAAGGGAAATAGATCTAGTATAAAAATTAGGCTAGAGTGCAAAAAAACCTTTCATATTCCTTAACCGTGTACCTACATTGGATGTGTTCAAGTTCTACCATTTGCAAGTAGATCACCCTCAATTGTAGTAGGTTAGAACTCATCATATGGGATACCTACTAGTCGGTTTTTGCATGTTCTTATCATATGGGATACCTACTAGTATTTGAGAAGTTCTATGAAGTTTAGGTGTTTGTATGAGACGCCATCTAGACATTGCGCAACGGGCTTCGAAAATGCAAGTGAGAGTCTCTAGGTCTTGTCCAAGACCATTACACGAATTTACTAATGTGATGAATGTCTCTTAAATGAACCAGTGAATGTAATTACTTATGTTAGAAGGTATGTTAAAGGAATAAGTACTTATCTAGAGTCGTTAAGGGTTGTCTAGTTAAGGTGTGAAGTGGGCATAGGAATGGTCAGTTCATATTTACCTAGATAAGTCTTAAGAATGAGTCTAGTAAGGAAAGTTTGTTGATAATATATAGACATGATCCAAACTTAGAGAAAGTTAAGGATTATTTAGGTAATTTTGAAGAGTTCAAGTGGTACGACCCGAAAGTACACGATAGAAGTTAGGGCTACCCTTAGGTCGAAACAAGGCGTACTCGACCTTTCGAAGATCTTGCACAAGCCTCTTAGTTATCATTCATTACATAACAAATGAAAAGAAGTACGAAAATTTAAACTTTTCACAATAAATAATAATAAGAAGAACATCTTTTATAAATACTAAAGGATTATCTCATTTTCACAAGACAACATAAAGACACGACATATATATTTTAGGGACGCAACCCTCACATTAAAAGGAAATACATAATAAGTCTTCAAGTCTTAAAAGTAGAAACTAAAAAAAATAGACTATGCCCTCGAATATATAAGGACATACTTAGTCTTGAGAGAGTTGATTCCCAAGCTTGCCTTCTAACCTTCAACTTGCTTGCAACCTATATTTATAGATTATAGAAAAGTATGGGGTTAGTACAAACAATGTACTAAGTATTGCATTATGCAAAATCATGCAAAAGGGTACATTTTAGTATGAACTTACAAATCATGCTATTTTGATAAAAGATTCATGAATCAAGTTACAAGACTTCATTTAAAACCATCATTTAACACAAAAGGCAAACCATCAATTTTTTCTCAACATAAGAGCATACTTACAGTAAACTCAATCAACATATAACTCTTCCTATCCCAAGTTATCCTAAGACTCACTTAGTTAAGACATGAATATATCTCCTATACAATCTCTTCACTTCACACCCAAGTGATGCTTAAGACTACCAAAGACAAGAATACTTCATTTCATTTTAACAAGTCAACATTCAACACTAAAGATACTACAGGAACATACTTGTATTTAAGAACTTCACATAAGTACCCCTATCAAATGTTCTTACAAGTCATACAAAGTGCAATATAAGAGTAGCATCCCATACTACTACCCCCACAATGTGTTCCTTGAGGATTCCATGATATTAGATACACGATTTTCTTCATTCATAACTTAATAAGAAAACATTCATCAACATTAGACATAAAATTATCATGCTTCATGAACATAGATGTAGAAGCAACATACATCATAAACATTAAATATAGATTCACCTTACTTTATAAATCTTAGACATATGCTCATCATACTTCTTTTCATCATATAATGACCCATTCATATATTTCATAAAAGGACACACTAATACAACCCTTTCAAGTTCTTACTTGTGCATTGGAATATATAAAGTCCATTCCACCACCATCCCTAAGTAGTACATCTTTAGTAGACTTTGTTCATTATGTTCTTTAGTGGGGGATAACTTTAACAAACATAGACCATCAGAGCTAAACATGGAATCCCGGTACTACCGTTACCAGATGAAGGATCCCTACTTGCCTAAGGTAGGGTCATGTTTTTAACCTTAACATGGAGTCTCCAATAGCTATACCTATACGGGCGCATAGTTATGGTATAAGGAGATTGCTTCTAAGTACTCACTCTCTACTCACAAGGAGTACTCATCTCAAGGGTCACATTGGGTACAACATATCTTCTTACAACGTGTATACGCTTCTTCTTTAAATCCTCTAGGTACTAAGTATAACTCCCCCATGGAGTCTTAAACATTCATTAATATAGGTTAAGGGTTACTTTTTTCATACCACATCTCTACTTACAACGAGTATCCATCCTTCAATCTTTTCTATAAAGCTCTTGGGAGATAATAAGGTTGCTACAAAACACTTCATCTCAACTCTCAACAACTTTTCACCCTAAAACTACCCTTTTCATTCATTTAAACTTTTAGGAAGAGTAGGGAAAGGTCTAGACACTTCATCTCTACTCACAACGATTGTTGAAGATACAATCCCCCATTAACCATCATTAGAGTCTCATTGATAAAACCTTTCATTACATTGTCATACATGCATAACCATTTACTTCATTCTTTCATTCATTTGAAGTGTGAGTAAGTGTACATGTGAGCACACCTTTTTACATAATCACAATTTTCATAACATTGACTTCTAAACAAGCTTGCATCTTCATTAAACGTATTTAACACTTAAAATACTTCACACATCCACATACTTCATTTAACATACTCTCCACAATACATACAATTCAAGGTTCAATAAGCATATAAACATGAAAATCATCATTATCTTTATATCTTTACTTCACATTATATGCGTTGATGGTCATACTCATAATAATTATGTAAAAATCCACATTCATTTAGTTCAAGTAAACACCGTGGACCATAAAAATCTAAAGTTACTTCAACATAACTTAACAAAGATAGAACAACCTACACTTAATCAAAGCCTTTACATCCTATTCACAATTTATCCAACACTCCATCATAAAATAGACCTTAGAGCAGTAGCTAAAAGTCAATAAAACTACCACGCACAATAACTTTAATATTCTCTAATCATGCTCATGAAACCAATTTCATAAGGCAAAAGTTGATAAAAATAATAAACATGATTTAATTAGAGTTTTGACATTAAAATCATCATTTAAGGCTAAGAACAACTTATTTCTATAATTAAATCATTTTCATGCAAAGACCAATAGTTAGAGTAAGGGAATAAAGAAGTTTGAAGTTGAAATCATTTTTGAAATGTCTTTGAAATGGATCCTTGAATGGAAGAAGGTTCAAGGATTAATACCATATCCAAATTAGAATAAACCCACTAAAATTGAATGAGAAATCATTTTGCATTCATCGCCCAAGCTCCAAGATCTTGTCCGTCAATGGAGGCTTGAGAGGGTTTTAAAATGGAAGACCTTCTTAGGGTTTTGGATTTTTTTATTTCTAAATGAGTGATTGGGGATATTATGGGGCGAATGGGGGTAGAATGACCTTAAATAGTACATAGTTCATTCCCAAAATACCCAAAGCACCCCTAAATTGATAGGACAACTTTAGACAAGCCAAAGATCACTGAAATTTTTGAAATTCTCATCGAGGAACAAGTCTATATTGCGGAGCTGATCCACTAGGCCTATGAAATTAATTTTGGACAATGAAGTGGGAAATCCGGGAGAGACCTGCCTATGTTTAACCCAGTCACAAATCCTGCTCGCTTCGGCAGCTTGCTTAGCCAATGTTTGGGTAATCCTTGGGGACCCTTAGAGTGGTTCTCGGGCAGTCGTACGTGGACGCTTTTACCCAAAGCATGTCCTATAGGTTCTAGGGTTATTCCCACTGATTTTCTCAAGAAAACTTACATAGACACATACAACATACGATTACACAGTAGAACACACACAAAGCTAGTTTCCGAACATCTTAGTCCTTTCTTGATGTTTGACTTCCAAACTTCACCAACAGAATTCTTAGGATAAAATAAATTATTTTAACTAATTATTAATTTAAGTAACACATGCGGATATCTAGTTTTGACCTACTTCATTTTTAGGGTGTAACACAAGGCATGGACATTCTATTCTTGATTTACTTGAGTAAGTCTTTTGATAATCTTTGGAAGGAGAATGTAATGTGACATGTATGTTGTTTGATTAAGTGAAAATGATCTTATCCTAGGTAATCTATACGATCCCTTGAGTGTGTGTGAAGGGATTGTATGGGAGGTCGCTTCACAACTCACTCAAGTGAAACATAGAATCATCATTGGTAGGAGGATCTCATGTTTATGTGTTTGGTATATTGTTAGTGTGTGTATCTTATAATAGGTCGTCTTAAGGATCATTTAGGTGTACCTAGAGAGGGTTTAAGGGTTGTCTCTTTTTGTCTTACTTAAGTGAGTGTTAGGATAGCTCTTACTGAGAGGATTGCATTCTTGAAATGATTCAATGTGAAGTTAAAGAACTTCACTGTAACAGTGAAGGAATTCACTCTAACAGTGATATGAATTACTGTAATATTTCACCAAAAATGTGATAAATTAATTATGTGTTATCTTATGCGTTTCTATGGTCCTAAATGTTGTTCTTATGCTTATACTATGATATTTTAATTCAAAAGATGCATATTTCAATTAAATATCCATTTTAATGATTTTTATGCATTATTTTTTACTATGTACATATGTTTGTACTAATTGTATGCTTTTATCTATATCTAAAGTGATTCAAAGGTGAAGGTTCTTTTGGGAGCTAAGCTTGGATATGACTCGAGGCATAAATGTCTTTTATTTCATTTATTTAAGTATTGTTATAGACTTAGTAGTAATATATTTCTATTGTATGGATTGTGTCCCAAGTACTCTTCTGTGTATGATTTGTTGAAATGAGACTTAGTATTTTCTTTGGTTTTTATATGAAAGATATTTTTAAAGACTATTTGAATAATGTGAAAAGTTTTAATTCCGCATTACTTTTCATATGTATATATATGAGATGAACGCTATGAAATGACTTGTAGAAAACCTTCGAGAGGACAAGTACGCATTTGTTCTGACCTAAGCATGCTCCGTTCTTCAGGGGGAACTCTTTCGGGTCATTACAAACTTGGTATCAGAGCATAAGTTTATGAAAAATAGCTTAGGGTCTAAAAGTTTCAAAAGCCACGTCTAGTAAGTCTTGTTCATTGCTGTGAGTCGCGATGCATCCATGGATGAGAGGCTGTAGTACAATAGAGTTTAACTTTCTTCATTACTCTTGTATCGTGCCATAGAACTTAGTCCATAAGGTCTCTCTCTTCTTTTGCCTTGTCCGGTGATTTTTGTCGGTGTGATTGCTTGGTAGGGGAGGTTTTTCTTCGTTTGAGGGAGAGACAAAGGTGAGTTTTGATGTTTATGATGGTTTTCTTGCTAGTAGAGTAAATGTGAAGGTTAGTTTTGAGGATAGTAATGTGATGCCATTTACATCTATGTGTGACTTATGAGTTGGAAGTATTATGATGTTAAATTCTATGATGGTGTAGTTCTAAGCATGGTAAGAGTAAAAAGTCTTGAATGAATCTCTTTTGGGGAAAAATGAGATGCCTTATAATTGTGTACAATAATGGTAGAAAAACTAATGTGTAAATTGAGATTGTATGAAAGAAGAAGTTTCTATTGCATGAGTTGAGATATGAGGTCCCTATGTGTTGAATGAGGTTATGTATAAAAGTGTTTATCTAAGATTGAATCCTAAGAGGTATGCATGACCTGTAAGGTTGATGATTAGTCTTGATGTGCTTAGTTAAGTGTAGTGTGAATTCCTACTTTGTCAGTGGCATAGTGGTACTTTAAAGGATGTGACCTTGAAGATTAATTTACCCTAAGTGGGGGAGGATGAGTTGAGTACAAAGGTAGTTGGTATCCATATCTTTCTTCGATCCTTATTCAAACATGAGACAAAATTCCTTGATTGTTTTGTAATGATTATGAGCCTTGGATATTAGTATGAGTACCGTTCCTCCTTAAATTATCAGTACCTTTGATAGTATAATGTTTTGTAACCTCTTGATGAGACTATGGTTAAATTGGGAGGATTGGTAGTCAACCTATATTACTCTCGTTAATGTGTAGCTAATGATAGTGCTTAATTGCTTCAAAGTTGTGTTATCATGTTATAATGTGAGTTAGTATGATTTTGTCTCTAGTGTTGACATGTTTTCATGTTAGAATGGCTTAAAAGAGGAATTAATGAATTTTTTAGCATGTTGCGCTCATAAGTTTCTTGCATTCACTTTAAAGAAGTTCCAAATTTGAGAAAATTTAACTTTTTATTAGCAATGGTTTCTATGTGATTAAGAATGACGGTTCTGAGCATGTTTCATTTTGGACAAGGTAGTTCCTCCACAAATGAAGAATAATGGTGAATTTTGAAATGTAATGTTTTGCAAAAGTTTCCTTTGTTGCAAATGTTTAGAATTGTGAAATTGTGATCCTTGTTAGTTGGTGCCTGGACTATGAATGTTTGATTATGATTGTAATGTTTTAATGTGTTGCTAATGCAGTCCTTGGTATTCATAAAGTGTTTAGTGTCATTCGATGTCTAGTGTTGTTATAAGTGGGTGAGAATGTAACACCCTAAAACTAAGGTAAACTAGTGTTTCTTGAATGTTTCCAGATTTAATTTTAAGTTAAGATGATTTCTGTCAGTGTCCTTAGGCAGTGTGTGAAGTTTGTTTATGTTTGGAGGTCAAACGGCCAAGAAAGTCCATGACGTTCGGAAGGTGAGCCTTAGAATGTTCTTGTGTGTTCTCATGTGTTTGAGTGAGTTTTACGTGTTTTTTTATTAATGTTGGTGTGAGATATTCGTATGGACTAGAATACTATGTTTAGGGTTTTAAATTACGGGTACGACCCAACCTATGACCCACAAGGGGACCTAGAAGAGGACCCTATCTCTTGGCAGGATGCTGTCAAGCACTGATCAAACGATTGCAATAAGGGATGGTCCCTTGGTTAACAAATGGTCCTTTGACCTTGTTCGTTGAATGTCCTCCAAGGATATAGAAGTATTCACATGATATCGGCTATGTCCGAATTGACAGACCCCCACCAACGGGGCGTCGATTGACAAACAACCCGTCTGTGAAGGGGGTGTTGATAGTGCTGCCAAAAGCTATATTTTTCTGCCAAGGCTTGGGGTGTTTGGTAAATTTATCCCATGTATTTTTTGAACCATGGACGTTTGTTTAAGGGATTTTAGGTATATTAAGATGTTTTAAACCCTACGACCTAATTTTAGACTTCATTTCCTATAACCCAAAACCCCTCTCTCTTTAAAGACTCTCTCAAACCCCATAGAATCTACAAGTTAAGAAGGAAGCTAGGAGGGCTGTTGGTGGTGTATTTCTTCATAAAAATTAGTGGGTTTCCTTCACATTGATTTATGGTAGTCATGCTTGCAACCCCTTCAATTCAAGGAGTCATTTCTAAAAGATTTAAAAAAGGGTTTTCAAAACTCCGTCTTCTCCTAGTTTTAATTCTAAGCATGAGTCTTCATGTAAAAGTGTTTTAATGATTCAAATAGGTTTTTTCTAGTTTTAATTGAGGATTTTAATGTCAAAACCCTAATGAACTCATGCTTATGTATATTTCCATCTTTTAACTTAAGAAATGAGTTAAATAAACATTTGTGTAGGGTATGAACATTGGTTTTCTTATTTTGTTATTATGATTTAGATACTGACCTAAGGGACATATTATGATGAAATATCGAAAAATGTGTTATAGGTAATGGAATCTTGGTTAAATGATGAGTTAGTTATATTGTATAAGTCTTATTATGAAATGTTCTTGAGTCGTATGGTCCACCTTCTTGATGGCAATGTTTACTTGATGTATTTGGATATATTTGGTGTTAATTGTGAGTATGGATTTTACGGACAAATGTGTGAAATGAAGTGATAATGAAGATCATTCTTTTTGATTTGTTTAATTAAGCTTGAATTGTATGTCTTGCTTAGATTATGCCTAAATCAAGTAATTATATAGTTTGAGCATGCTAGTGTGTACGAAATGATGAATGAATGCATAAACATGACTAGATTTTAATGTTATGAAATTGATGATTTATACAAAAGATGTGCTCACACTTACACACACACTCACACTTCGAATGAATGAATGATTGAAGTAAAAGAATGTGAATAAAAAAGGGGAGTTTTGGGGTGAGCACTCTTTGTGAGTTGAGATGAAGTGTTTAGTAGCAACCTCATTACATCCCAAGAGATTTGTAATCTAGGTTGGAGGGTGTATACCCATTGTGAGTTTAGACGGGATGTCCAAAATTTATCCTTGACCTTAAGTAATGAATGTTTAAGACTCCATGATGAAGTTATGCTTAGGACCGAGAGGATTTGAAGAAGGGGTGGGTGCACATTGTAAGTAGAGATGTTGTACCCAATGTACCTCTTGATATGAGTACTCCTTGTTAGTAGAGAGTGAGTTAGTTAGTAGAAATCTCGTTATCCCTTAACTATGCGCTCACATAGATGTAGCTATTAGAAAATCCACGTAAACGCTAAGAGAAAGACCCCACCCTAAGAAAGTGGGGAAACCTCATCCGATAAGGGTAGTATCAGGATGCCATGTATAGCTCTCATGGTCTATGTCAGTTAAACCTATTTCCACATTAAGGAATGAAAGAACTAAGTCTTCTAAAAGAACATACTACTTAGGATAGGTGGTTGTTGGGGACAATATCTATCCAGTGCACTAAGTAAACATTCTAAAAGGGGAGTCTTAGTGTGTTTTATAAGAAATGTATGAACAAAGTATCCTAGAATAACGTACTACTTAGGGTAGTTGGTGGTACGGGACACTAGTTATCCAATGCACTACATAGACCTTTCGAAAGGGGAGTCTTGGTGTGAACTATCATATGTTGTAAATAAAGTTAGATAACTTAACGTATAATTTCATGGAATTATGTTAAAACTATATTCTATGTGATGAAGTTAGGAGTGACTAATGTAGGGTGCTTAATCCAAGGAATTCCTCAAGGAGCACTAAGTGGGAGTAGTGATATGGGATGCTACTCTCTTATTGAATTTAGTGTTACTTATAGGTCCTATTGGAGAAGGGTACTTACATTAAATCCTTCTTGTATGAATGTATTTCAAATGTCTATCCAAGAGATGTGGATTTGATTCCTGGAATAGGTAAGACTATGGTTGGTGGTCTTAAGGATCGCTTTGGTGTGTCTTGAAGGGGGTGTATGGGCGTTCCCTTCTTGTCTCACCTTATGGAGTTTTAGGATAATTTTGTTAGGGAAACCTCTCGGGAAATGAGTTCACATTGCTTGGAATGAGTTGTTCACTGTAACATGCCACTCCTTCACTATGTTTCATTGTATGATTTTTTGAGTTCACTCTAAAGTGACTCCTTATGCTAAAATTATGGAACTCTTTTATTATGTGCTAAATTATGATGCTTATGCTATTTTTACTCTATAATCATAAAACTTTTTATTATTTTGAATGAAAGATTATTTTACTAAAATGTCCCTTTTCGCATTCTTTTGCATATGTCATACTTAGTACAAGTATAGGTTTGAGGCATTTGAAGACTAGAATACAAAGCTTGGGAATATATCCTCTCAAGATTAAGTATGTCCTCTTATATTCGAGAACATAATTTTTGTCTTAATTTATATATTTAAGAATTATTATTTATGTTTCATTTAATGTAAAGGGTTGTGTCCCTAATATATATATGTCGTGTCTTTAAGTTGGCTTGTGTAGATGAGATCAACCCCTAGCTTTTATGAAAGATGTTCTTTTTACTAATTTATTCGTGAAAAGTTTTAATTCAGTAATACTTTTAATGTCTTATGTAATGAATGATAGCTAAGGCTTGTAAAAGACGTCTGAAAGGTCAAGTACGCAATTAATCCGATCTAAGGGTGCTCCCCTCTTCTAGGGTGTACTTTCGGGTCGTCACAGTTTGAATACCTTATTCTAACCTGAAAACAGTGTTTCAAAGGATAGTTTCATCATATGAGGCTCTAGATTATTTAATGGCCATTCCGAGTGTTACATGTTTTGTCCGCGTCGTGTATTATAATGTCCCAAAATTATTTTCCAAAAACATCAGGGAACACCTCCGCGACGCAGACTTGTCCATGAAGATAATTCGAAAAATATTAAATTTAAGTTTGACTTTTTAAAAAAAGGTCCAATAAATTTATAGGTGTTTTGGGTACTTTGAGGGTATATTATACACTGAATTTAAGTAAGTTTACACCCATTCCACAATCAAATAACCCAACCATCAATTTAGAATCAAATAAAAATAGAAGATCTTCTGTCTCTCAAAACCTTATCTTTACTGAAATCCTCCATTGAAGAACCTTCAAGTTCCAAGGAAGAAGTTCAATATCTCATGTTTTTAACCGAGATTTCGTTGTTAGATTTATATTTAGTTAAGATTATTTCATCCTTGATTCTTCTCTCATTGAAGGAGCCAATTTCAAATGCTTTTCAAAAGATCTCAATAACAAGAAAACCCTATTTAAAATTCTAAGCATGTTTAATTCCATACGAAGGTTTTAATTGAAGATTTATGGAGTATTCCATGTTAATTGATGCTTTTATGGATAAAACATCCATGAACCCATGTATTCTTTGTATTCCTTATTTTTTCTCTAAAGTGGGTATGTTGGTTATGACCTTATTATGTTGAAGTCATGATTGTTAATTATTGAGATGAATAATTGAGATGGATGAATTTGTGGTTTAGACGTATTTTCATTGTAATTGGTATGTTCTATTGATGTGTGCACTTGTTGAAGATGTCAAGCAATGGTAATTGTGGCTATTGGAATGTGTTAAGTTACTTAATTCATGTATTTAATGTATAATTGATATTAAATTGCTATTGATTTATATGGTTCACTTATGGTGCGGTGTTTATTTGTTATAAACGTTTTGAATATGGACATGTCGACATTATTATGTGAATTGTAGTGTGATCATGTTATGGCTTATATGGGTGTGCAAAGTTAAATATGTTATGGTATATATGAATGTATAAGATGAAGGTACTTATGTGATGCTTATATGGTCGTATATGGATGCTATCATGTTATTATTGAAAGTAATCTTCTCTTATTGATGATTTATGCTGATGAAGGACTAAGAAGGGTCTTATTAGAATGATGTTGTGTTTTGTGTTGGTAAATTTAGTTGTCCCTACTTGATATATAAGTTACATTGAATAAATTATATGATAAATGTTTTGCCTTGATTTTGTGAATTTAAGTCCCTCTTTTTGATACATGAAAGCTTCTTCAATGTGATATCTTGACTTTGTATGTTCAGGCACCCTTGTCTTGAATTAATGAAATAGTGGAAGTTTAGGATTGGTAGACCTAATAGGTATCCTTCTATAAAAGACTAATATGGAAACTTGAATATGAAAAAAAAAGGTTAATATAGAAGCCTTTAAGTGGTAGACCGTAATGGTTACCTTTCTTGAGAGCGATGATGGACTAAGAGGTAGGTTAGCTAGAACAACATGAAACCATTTCTTAAAAGTCATATGATTTATCCTAATGAACCTTGATCAGTAAGCCTTGTGGACCCCTTCTTTGAAATTGTATTACGAGTTGGTAGGTCTTAGAGATTGTACCTTCTCTAATACACTTAAATGAATGAACTAACGCAATGAGAACCAAGGAAAGGAATCAAGCGGATATGCGTGTAGTAGTTGTTCTACTTGAAGAATAAGACTAGAGTACAAACAAGCCCTTGATGTTCCTTAACCATTTTCCAACATGGGATGAGTCCTAGTTCGACCCTTGGCAAGTAGAACAGCTTCCACGGTGTGAGGTTTTGATGAAAACATGAGGGTAGTGGAATATTTTACATCATGGAGTATCCTCTAGATGTAACTGGCATCGTCGTCCTCATTGAGGACTAAGACTAGCCTCTTAGCTTACATCTTACATCCATAGGTTAAAAATGCGGAAAATTTAAAATTTCTCTTGTATCTATCATGAGTTTTACATACACCTCTCGCAGACACATATATATATTCATATCAAGTATGCATAGAACCTTTGTATAAGAAGAATACATAGTGTTCTACTTTTATTGCGCATGCAAACACTTACACACAGGAATACATACACACACACACACACATATATATATATATATATATAATATAAGATAGTTTTAAAACGGATGTCATATCTAATAACCATCTAAGTAATAGTATAACAATTTGGGTATAACTGATACATCAATACAATTGATCGATATATAGCCTATACAATCTTTAGTAGTCAAATCGAAGGAAATGAACATAGTGTATTTATGACTAATCAATATCCAATGCTAGAAAGTTGCATTATCCTCAAAATGGTGAGGAGCTACCCAACTTGGAGACTGAGAATGCAAGTCTTGCATCAAAAGTCTTCACAAGACCTTCAACGACCGGAACCTAAAATGTTGGGGAAAATGGAGAAAATGGGGTTAGAACATCCCTTATACTAAGTAAGAGAGAATATGTAGACACAACATAAAATCAAGCTAAAAAGGGACATTTTAGTAAAGCATGAAACTTACATTGACAAACCTTATGCACTTTCAAGAATCAATACAAATACATATGACATATTCATTATGTCAAGACCATGAACATCACAAGACCAACAATACTAGGTCTAGTCATGTCAACATGCATATCAACATAATTTAGCTCATAATTAAGACAATTCTTAAATCAAGTCATAACATCACCAAGCATGAATAAGAGTTCGTAAAATCATACGCAAAGCAAGACCATTGCTCATGAATCCTCATTAAGTCCACTTGTGCAATGACTAAGCAAAAGCCCTGTAACCTTACTCAATAAAGTAAATCCAACAAGAACCATAAACAATGTCCAACTTCACATAATATATTATTAAGAGTACTTAACATCATACATTAGAAATAGAGACGAAACACATTTTCATTAGTTAAACCATCATCACATAGTGTCATCAACATGTATGATCATCATTTAAATATCATTTACATTTATAAGCATATACATATATAAGAAAATCCTTCTAACACTTCCCTCAACGCTAACACATGCACTGAATAGGTAGAGTCCCACACCCCTACCTAGACTAAGCTAAACCACTTAGGTCATCCTAGTTAGAGTTCATTCATTACTTCATTTTACCTTTTGGGAACATCTTCCCTTAACGGACATAGACCACATGAGCTAATGTGGAATCCAGTCTCATGGAACCCTACGCAAGGCGGACTACATTCCAAGGTAGTACCAAAACATGAACATAGCATCTATGTGGATCAACTAGTTATTAATCCTATGGGGGGCCACATAGTTCAAGAATAAAGAGACGTAGTTGGGACCCTCTATATGCTACATGCATTATAGTCTCCAATCTATGAGTACATTAGTAGTCCTACTTTCGCTATGTGGGAAGGGACACTTCTCACTCTAATTAACATGGTTCTAAGCTAGAGTCCCTTTTGAAATGTCTTTGTTTAACAATAATAACTTAGTTTAGCTCATAGGAGAGTAGTTGACTCCCAAAGTACCCAAAATACCCCCACATCAATTGGACCCTTTTTAGACTAGTCAATCATAACTTGAATTTTCAAAAAACTTTCAATAGGAAATAAGTCCGCGATGCGGAGCTATTCCCACATGATTTTTGAATATAAACACCGAGATACTGGAGTTCGTCGTGGCCCAAGACGCAGACAAAAATTTGGTCCTTTATTAACCATGTACATTGCGTAGACTGGTTCCACCTCAGTACATTAAGTTAATGCCTTTAAAATCTTGCTAGCCCAAGTTTAGGTCCTCCTCAAGGACCTCTAGGATGGTCATTGGGGCGTCATACCCAGACGTTTCAACCCTAAATAAATTTTTCTACATTTTAGGAACCTACAATATCGATTCCAGAATTTTCGACCCTAAATATATTCTTCTACATTTTAGGAACCTACAATATCGATTTGAACTCCAAACAACACACAAAATATGACAAGACCCACTAGAAAACACTAGCACATCTAAAGGCTAACTTTCGGACATTATGGACATTCTTTGACGTTTCACTTCCATAATCTTCCAAACTGAGCATACTGACTTCTAACACTATAACTAAATCTCTTAATACCTTATAAACTCATGAAACACATGTTATGCTCTGGTTCAACCTTGTTCATTTTTAAGGGCGTTACATTCTCCCCCACTTGGATAACATTCGTCCTGGAATGATACATTCTACACTTTAACCACTATCAAGAGATAAGACTCAATACTTAGAATCTCATAACCATAGTGCACCATAAACAATACACATAGACAGGATGAACATCATCTCCACATACAAAAGAGTAAAACCACAACCTCTACAATTTAGCACGCATTAAGACTCAACCTTTTCATATTATATAATAGAAACTTCCTTATCCTCATATTATCATGATTTTAATCATCAATGCTATTCACATTTCATCCAACTCTCATGTGAACAAAATTATGCGAAATTTTCATGTACTAAAGAAGAAGGTATGCTTACTAGATCACTAATGAAATTTTTAAGAAATTTATAATGAAGAATGATAATATGAGAGATACAATAATATAAACTAATTTTACAACCTAATAATAACTTCATAATAAATCATAATGTAAGGCTATCAATGAAAATCATTTTCATCTAGACTCCTAAAAAAATGCAACATGCTACTATCACTACCTAAATTTCATGCTTGGATAGAATAGAAGAGAAAAGAAACCACCACAATCCAACTACTCATCATACTCCCCAACAGAGAAGGAACCCATCAAAACTAAATAGAGAAAATTATAACTTATCAGAATCTTCACCCGATTTGGTCTTAGCTTGGACAAAATAAAAGTGATTAATCTTTGCAGCACCATCATCCCGAGCACTAGGAGGAACTTCTTTGGCCTCTTTTCCTATAGCTGCAATAGTAGGACAATCCATCACCTTATGACCATCCTTAACACAACCAAACCAACCACCTGTACCGGCTAAACCTTTCCCAAAGTGCTTCTTCCCACACCTAGCACAAGTAGGCTTAACCACTTGGGAACCACTACCACTTTCAATATTAATATTTGGAGCACTAGATGCAGCTTGAATTGGAGCCCTCTTCTTGATCCTAGGTTGGTTTTGCTCCTCCACTATACCACTCTTCAAATTCTTTGTGATCCTTCTATGTTTGGACTCCTCAATGGATTGAGCATACACCATAATCCTAGACAAGTTCAAGTCATTATGGAGCATGGTTGATGACACTCTTCTTTCACAAGGTCGACATTTCCGGTCACAAACCTGCTCATCTCATCCCTTGGGTTTGCATCCAAGGATGGAACATACCTAGACAACACAGTTAAATTCAAAGAATACTCTTCAACACTCATGTTATATTTCCTAAGGTTTATGAGCTCCTCAACCTTCACCTTCCTCAACTCATGGGGAAATTACATTCCTAAGAAAACCTCCTTATACTCTTGCCACTCTACGGGACCTGACTCAACCGGCCTATTATCTTTCCATTGAGTGTACCACACTTGAGCAACCTCCCTCAATCCATACGAAGCTAACTCTGAATTCTCACTAGAAGTCACCGTCATGGCACTCAAAACTTTGTACACACCATCAAGAAACTCTTAGGGATCCTGTCCATCCTTAGATCCAAGAAGTGTTTGAGGATTCACTTTAACAAAGTCCCTCAATCTGTAGGTCATAATACTCTTTGAAACATTCACCCTAGGCTCAAAACCCTTATTCACTTGAGTTTTTATGGCTTGCAATAGAGCAAATATAGCCTCTTTAATCTCCCCATTAGTCATGTTCGGGGAAACTCTATCCTCATATAACCTCTCGCTCATAGATGTGTTGCGACTCAAAGCAATGAACAAAACTCTACTAGACCTTGTTTTAACAAGACTTTGAATCCTATGGACTACTTCATAAGTGTATGCTCTAATACTAAGGTTGTAATGACCTGAGGGTATACCCTAAAAGAAATGGCATCCTCAAGTTGCCACATAGTATTCAACCTCTCAGAGGTCTCATAAATGACCTTAGACATCATTCATTGCATAAAAATGTATGAAAAATAGTGTGGAAGTAAAACTTTTCCCAAAAACATCTTTAAATATATTTTATAGGAAGACATAGAAAATGCTATGTCTCTTATAGCCATCTTAGACTCACGAATATGTTGGGTCACAACCCATACATAAACGAAATAGAAATATTAAAGTCGATTAAAATATCTTTGAAACAAAAAGCTAAGCATATCTACGTCCTCAAATCAATTGAGGACATAGCACAACTTACTTGAATGAATGATAATATCCAAGCTGCACTTGAAGGACTTCTCTCAAATGCCACCTACACATATAAAAACACATTTAGAGAATTAGTTCAATTCAATGCAATACGTGTGGTGACATGTAGTAAAACTATGATAAAAGGACATGTGTATAAAACATTCTCTTTTGAGGAAAAATTCACAAAACATGTATAAGAACCACGTTTAACATAAACTTCACATACAAGAGGTATTTCAATTAAACTTAAATATAGTATTAACATCATTTCAAGCAATATTAGCATATAACAATCACACCAGAGGTTATCTTATGACTTACTTAAGTAAGAAAAGAAGAGACCGCCCATACACTCTCTTTAATATAACCTAAATAATCATTAATACTACCTAAGGTAATATTATTCTCTATTTATCATTCAACTCACCACCTAAGGATATACTAAGATTCACTTGAGTAGAACCTGGAAAGACTATCTACACACCCTCATCAAGCCTACATTATCAACCTTGAAAGCTACCCTTGATGGGGATACTCTTAGTCAATTTACATTAAATTAAGTTATAATCGTTCATTAGTTAAGTTAAGACATATTACATCAAATAAGGACTTCACCTAATGGTCTTGGAGAAGACCTGGGAACCTACACCCTTGCACTTTGAAAGCCTACTCGTGCCATGTATAGATAGCTTCCCATTCCACTAAGTAAACATTGTAGAACTTATCTAATGCTAAAATATATCCCACATGATTAGAATAGTCAATAACTGACATATACCTTACATGCTACGCCTTGAATCCATAGTCTAACCAACTTCGGTGGTGGGTGTTCGACTTGCCATTGGTTGAACTAGGATACATCCCATGTAGGTACATGGTTAAGAAATATCAAGGGTTTCTTCTACTCTAATCTAAACATAAGTAGAGTCACTTTCCAAGCATACTCACTTGGTGTTAGCCTTTGTTATCATAGAGTAGTTAAATAACACAAGACATATGACTAGGCAACACTTCTAGCCATACCTCACCATAATGTCTCTACCAATGATGTGTCCTTAAGGGATGCCACTCAATGGTTAATTATCATAGATTTATGACTTTCTTAGAGATGGTTTCATCCCGTTCTAGAAAACCTACCCCTAAGTCCATCATTTAAAAAAATGGAATATCATTACGACTTTCAACTTAAAGGATATCTCAACCTTCTTTCTAGTTTTAAGGTTCCAAGTTAATTACCCTCTTAATTTTTTCAAGGTTATAATTCACTCATACATACACATACATGACAAAGGTACTTCAACCTACTAATTCCATAGTTCATATTTACATTCTTCATGTACCAAGTATAGGGGCAAAGGTCTACGAAAACAAGACACACACATCACAATCTTATGATATGTATAATAACATTCAGTTACATATAGGGACAACTAAATCTACTACAAGTCACTCTATTCACTCCTATAGAAACATCAATGTACTCCATCACATGACTAAATAGTCAATTAGCAAGAATCATACTTAAACATCAAGACTACACACATAAGGACATCAATATAGTATATCATGATCACCTATAACTAATTAGAAGAATACATGTTTTTTCTTTACACATATACTAAAACACAATCATGCTTCACCTGAAAAACTACACAATCTATCACAAATTATTATCACAATTCATAAAGTAATGTCGACAAGGCCATGTTCTCAACAAATATAACATATAAGCACCGCCACCATAAGTGGACCATACCATGAAACACAATTAAGTACCTATACTACACAATATAGAGGGAATTAGGTCAACTTACCATCATTCCATCAAGAACACCTCAAATCCATAGTCGTTCCAACCAATTGAATTCACAAGGCTCATACCCATATCCATACAAATAAATCCAAACCAATAATAAAACTATGTAATTGATGTATAAAGATAAAATATGAAAATCATCAAATTAAGGCAGCCTATATTCAATTCTAACATGATATTTCCATAATTCAATAACTAAAAGTAATCTATACAATAATTCAATAGAATTAAGTCCAGATCAAATCACCCACATTAAGGACAAATTAACAAAATCATAATTTGCATGGGTTGAAAGAGATTTTATCCTTAAAATATTGTATTAATATCATTTCAATCATAAAACATTGACTCAAAACCTTTTATGCAAGAACTCATGTTTAGATTCGAAATAGAGGATTTCATGTTTTCATCGTCTTTGGAGACCATTTTAAATTGGCTACTTAAATAGAAGAGGATTCAATGGTTAAACACCATACCTTATTTTAATAAAATCCAAGTCAATTTGGAGAAAAATTAATTGAGAATGCACCTTCTAGATTAAACATTAGTTTGGCCTCCAATGGAGGTTTAAGAAAATTTGGTAGAGAAGAGGGTTTAGGATTTTTGATTTCTTATTGGGTATTGGGGTTTTGTCTTTGAAGAGGGGTTAAATATGACTTAAAAACCATTTTAAACGACTCCCAATGTATCCAAAATACCTCATATCACCCTTTTTAGATAATTCAATCTTAACTTGAATTTTCGGAATTATCGTTAGGAAACAAGTTCGTGAGCAAAACAGCTCCCACATGATTTTTGAAAATAAATTCAAAGAACGTGGAGTCCGTTCTGTATCCCGCGCTGTGGACCAAAATTGATCCTTGATGAACCAAGTCCGTAAGACAGACTAGTTCCACCACAGTACAATAAGTTGTTGCCCTGCATCTTGCAACCCTAAGGTTGCGTCCTCCTCAAGGACCCCTAGGGCGGTACTTGCGGAGTTGTGACCAGACATTTTATCCATAAATATATTTTTGTTAGCAACCTGTCCTATAAATTTGAACTCCAAAAGATAGAAAAAACATGCCAACACACACTAGCACGTCTAAAGGATAACTTTCAAATATCATGGATGTTCTTGGACATTTAACTTCCAAACTCTTCCAAACTCAACATAAAGACTTCAAACACTATATTTAACAATTTTTGACCTTATAAACTCATGACGAACATGTTAGGCTCTATCTCAACCTAGTTCATTTTTAGGCGCGTTACAGTAGTCTTGGGAGGGTGTATGGGCGCTCTCTTCTTGTCTTACTTAATTAAGTCTTAGGATAACCTTTGGTAGTAGAGTTGTATGCTTATATGGTTTGAACTATGGTAAATTCTATTTTTTGGAGTACTTGGAATATAATGTAACACTCCCATAGTCAATGACCTACACTAGATCCTCACATGATGAACTAAACCATAGAACATTGTTTATAAGCCTAAAATAGTTTTTATAAACCATTTAGAATGTTTTGGAGTTGAAGCGTCAAGCAACGTCCATGACATCCGAAAACTTGTGAAATCAAACTAGTTGATGCGCCTATGTTTTGTGAAGAATTGGGAGTGTTATATGAAGTCCAAAACATATAAAAAGACTGTAAATATGCAGAATGTAATACAAAGGGTCAAAAAATCTAGTAACGACTCCCCAAGGACCTCCTAGAGGATCAATGAGGAGGACCCAAACCTTGTTTTGCATGCTACCAAAGCGGCGTGCTGCAGCCTAGAATTCAAGGTTACTGCACGAGTTCCAGTACTTCAACCCAGATTTGAAAAAAAATGTGAAATTGACCCCACGATGCGCAACCACTTCCCTGGTTCGTTGAAATCGTAATCTAAGCATGCAGACTTCACAAAAAGACCCAATAAAGTGTGGGGTATTTTGGGTAATTTAGGGGTTATTATTACAATCCTAAGGGTATATTTTGAAGTCATTTTTCACTTGAATAAACCAAATTCCAAAATCGAAACCCAAAAGCTCTCATCTCTCTACACTTTATCCCTCCTTGTATCCTCCATTAAAGGAACGACAAAGCTGGAAGAAGAAGAACAATTTCTCTATGTCTTCACTTGAATTATGTGTATTAATTTTCATTAAGGTATGGATTCTTTTTAACATCTGGGTTTACCGCCTAGACGTAACGGACATCGTCGTCCTTTTCAAAGACTAAGACTAGTGTCTTAGTCTCATGCCATTACATTCATAGGGTGAAAATGCGGAAAAAGTTTAAACTTTCATTACAACTACTTGGAAAATTAGATAACCTTCTACTTTTATTGCACATACACATATATAAAAAAATAATCTAAAAGATTGTCTAATGTAATACCATCTATAAGATTATCACAATATAGGCATAACCCTTACATAAACAAGATCACATATGGTTATGAATTGGTCATAGTTTGCCTTATAGTATTTATATACATATTGGGTTTTGATGAATAATTGAGATGGATGAATTTGTGGTTTAGCCGTATTATCATTGTAATTGGTATGTTCTATTGATGTGTGCACTTGTTGAAGATGTCAAGCAATGGTAATTGTGGCTATTGGAATGTGTTAAGTTACCTTAATTCATGTAATTAATGTATAATTTATATTTAATTGCTATTGATTTATATGGTTCACTTATGGTGCGGTATTTACTTGTTATAAACGTTTTGAATATGGACATGTCGACATTATTATGTGAATTGTAGTGTTATCATGTTATCGCTTATATGGGTGTGCAAAGTTAAATATGTTATGGTATATATGAATGTATAAGATGAAGGTACTTATGTGATGTTTATACGGTCGTATATGGATGCTATCATGTTATTATTGAAAGTAATTCTTCTCTTATTGATGATATATGCTGATGAAGGACTAAAAAGGGTCTTATTAGAATGATGTTGTGTTTTGTGTCGGTAAATTTAGTTGTCCCTACTTGATATATAAGTTACATTGAATAAATTATATGATAAATGTTTTGTCTTGTTTTTGTGAATTTAAGTCCCTCTTTTTAATACATGAAAGCTTCTTCAATGTGATATCTTCACTTTGTATGTTCAGGCACCCTTGTCCTGAATTAATCAAATAGTGGAAGTTTAGGATTGGTAGACCTAAAGTAGGTATCCTTCTATAAAAGACTAATATGGAAACTTGAATAAAAAAAAAGGTTTGTGACCGGAAATGTCGACCTTGTGAAAGAAGAGTGTCATCAACCATGCTCCATAATGACATTAACTTGTCTAGGATTATGGTGTATGCTTAATCCATTGAGGAGTCCAAACATAGAAGGATCACAAAGAATTTGAAGAGTGGTAGAGTGGAGGAGGAAAACAAACCTAGGATCAAGAAGAGGGCTCCCATGCAAGATGCATCTAGTGCTCCAAAGATTAATATTGAAAGTGGTAGTGGTTTCCAAGTGGTTAAGCCTACTTGTGCTAGGTGTGGAAGAAGCACTTTGGGAAAGGTTTAGCCGGTACTGGTGGTTGGTTTGGTTGTGTTAAGGATTGTCATAAGGTGATGGATTGTCCTACTATTATCTTTCCATTGAGTGTACCACACTTGAGCAACATCCCTCAATCGATACAATGCTAACTCTGAATTCTCACTAGAAGTCACCGTCATGGCACTCAAAACTTTGTACACACCATCAAGAAACTCTTAGGGATCCTTTTCATCCTTAGATCCAAGAAGGGTTTGAGGATTCACTTTAACAACGTGCTTCTTCCCACACCTAGAACAAGTAGGCTTAACCACTTGGGAACCACTACCACTTTCAATATTAATCTTTGGAGCACTAGATGCATCTTGCATTGGAGCCCTCTTCTTGATCCTATGTTGGTTTTGCTCCTCCACTCTACCACTCTTCAAATTCTTTGTGATCCTTCTATGTTTGGACTCCTCAATGGATTGAGCATACACCAAAATCCTAGACAAGTTCATGTCATTATGGAGCATGGTTGATGACACTCTTCTTTCACAAGGTCGACATTTCCGGTCACAAAACTTTTTTTCATATTCAAGTTTCCATATTAGTGTTTTATTGAAGGATACCTACTTTAGGTCTACCAATCCTAAACTTCCACTATTTTATTAATTCAAGACAAGGGTGTCTGAACGTACAAAGTCAAGATATCACATTGAAGAAGCTTTCATGTATCAAAAAGAGGGACTTAAATTCACAAAATCAAGACAAAACATTTATCATATAATTTATTCAATGTAACTTATATATCAAGTAGGGACAACTAAATTTACCAACACAAAACAGAACATCATTCTAATAAGACCCTTCTTAGTCCTTCATCAGCATATATCATCAATAAGAGAAGAATGACTTTCCATAACAACATGATAGCATCCATATACGACCATATAAACATCACATAAGTACCTTCATCTTATACATTCATATATTCCATAACATAATTAACTTTGCACACCCATATAAGCCATAACATGATAACACTACAATTCACATAATAATGTCGACATGTCCATATTCAAAACGTTTATAACAAATAAACACCGCACCATAAGTGAACCATATAATTCAATAGCAATTTAATATCAATTATACATTAAATACATGAATTAAATTAACTTAACACATTCCAATAGCCACAATTACCTTTGCTTGACATCTTCAACAAGTGCACACATCAATAGAACATACCAATTACAATGACAATACGGCTAAACCACAAATTCATCCATCTCAATTATTCATCAAAACCCAATATATATATATAAATAATATAAGGCAAACTATGACAAATTCATAACCATATGAATGAAGTTGTCCTCATTCATCCATTGGGAACTTTGACTTTAACCGACATATATCATGTGAGCATCATGAAATCTAGTGTCTTCCCCGCATCGAAAAGAGGTCTAATCACCGGCCAAAGTGACCCAAAATATGCTAGCGTACATTGGGATTAAACCCCGCCAGATCCCTATATTGGCAGTATATGTTCAAAGACTAGGAGATATAACGATACATATACCCGACAATTTTTCGACAGTGTCATGTCATGAGAGTTACGTGAACCTCCGCCTTTCCCTAAAGAAGGCATCACCGCTCATAGCTAGTCTATCGGTGCTCAATATAAAGTTCCATTACATTCAACCCATACGTCATGGAAGTTGGCTTTTGCTATGATTACATCATATCTCAATGGATGATTTCTCATCACATTATTAGTATTAAGTGTGTTAATCTAAATGCTTTCATTAGAGTGTTCATAGAGACTGATTTCTTCATTTATTTTACACTCTCATAGGAGAGTACCTTTTTGTAACATTTCTTTAGACTAATTTGAGATTACTCTCATCTTTTACATTAACCTCATAGCATGTTTTCACCACATTCATTAACATTCACGCATTTGCTCTTCATAATTACTCACCCGTTCACGTGAATATTCAGTTCATCATATGCCAATGTACTTGACCATTAAGTGTGTTTCACACTCTTACTTATCCATTCTAAGAATTCATAATTTCGTTGTTCATTTCATCATGTGCGAATGCACTTGTCCATTTAGTGTGTTTTACACTCTTACTTAACCCCCCTAGGGTTACATCATTTCATTACATACATCTTAGGTTCACTTATTTTTAAACGTGTGATAGACTTATGGGTCTATACAAACAAGCCATGAGGCTTCGGTCATAGTTCATTGAAGTGATTAATATATTCTTAAGATTATGTGGTACAAGACATATGCATCTTGTATGTATGCTAAGATCTCGATTTTGATGTAAGTAGGTAGAATTATTCTTGAATATTTAATTAACGTATGACTTATGTATCAATATGGAATATGGGCACGGGAACCCGGTTTTGAATCCCTTGGACAACACTTACATTTTCATTTATTTTATTTTGGTGGACACAGCTTGGGGACCCAAGATCAAGGCCCAACACCTTCATTTTCTTTTAATTTCTTTTATTTATTATCTCTTTCATTGCTAAGGGGTTGTGGGATCGAACCCCCATAACCCCTTTTTATTTTAATTTCTTTTTCCATGGCTTCTTCAACTTGACCATGACGTTGTGGGATCGTACCCCCACAACCTCACTTTAATTTTCATTCAACTCTCCTTTTCAGCCTAGAGGTCGTGGGTTCGATTCCCATGCCTCACACTTATTTTCTTTTCATTTTTCTTTATATTTGACCAAGAGGTTGTGGGTGAGAACCCCACTCCTCTAATTTCTTATTTTCATACAACATTTTCCAGCCAAGGTCATGGGTTTGAATCCCACATGTCACATTCCCTTTTTCTCATCTTATTTCATTGATTTTTAACATCGGAAGGTCACAGGTTCAATCCCCATTGATCTCATATATTTTATTTCATTTTTTATAGTATAAAAATCCCCTTAGCCTGGCCAATACTCATTAACAAGATGCTGGTAATTTTTGCAGCCTTTTTTCTCACTTCTTTAACATTAAATGTTTATATGTTTTAAGTAGTTTTTACTGAGTTCTTTAGGTGCATTATAAAGATTTCATTCGATAAAGAATTGCACTCAAAACAGCATCATTACATCAATTATGAACATCACGATTTACATAAACATGTGTACATGAAATACAAAGAAATAACATCATCCTTAAAACCGAGGCACATATTCATGGTTCATATTGCACACACGTACACATAGTTTTGGATTGCACAGGTGATCATTCATACAATTTCAAACACACTCACGTGAACATATTCATCACGAAAACATAACACATGCCTAATATCTACCAGCAAACATATTAAACCTACGAATCATTGGGATCTAGTGACAAGGACATGCAACAGGGAACAACCCTAGTTTTCGGATTGAATATACAAAACCTTAGGGGTATCTTGTGAGAGGGACAAAGAGAAGAGAACCTATACTTTTTTTATGTTCAAACCTCGACTCGCTGCTAAAAAACTTCTCCAAACTCAAATCCATCATCGAAAGTTCAACACCTTACCCGACGGAAAACCTTCTTTTTGCCTACATGATTGATTAACGTTTGTTTTTCTTATATTTTCGTCTGAGTTCTTCCAATGTGAAGAACCTTGGTAAATTTTTTGTTCTTGAATGATATTTGGCAGAGAGAAACGTGAATGGGAGAAGAGAGAATGATCATGAATGTTGAGGAGATAGACGTGAGACAGAGGGAGAGTTTTATTCGGCATAGGAGTCTAGTTTAGGACTTAGTCAAATAAGGTTTTTTATTAAATGATAAATAATATGATTTACCTTTTATTTTAAATCAGATAATAAATACTAAATACTAATTAATTAGATTAATTTACCAACTTAAATTAAAAAAAATTTAATTCATTGGTTCCACCTAGGTTCGAACCAGGGTTCAGCAAGACTTCACTCTAAGAGCTAATTTTCGGCCCTCCCTCCCCAAACTACAACTCCACCTTATTAATTCAATAGTTAATTATATATTTCTAGGGTAATTACGATACTACCCTTACCCTGGAAAAACAACATTTTACCCCTAGACCCTCCAAACATAAGATTTCCCTGTTTTAATTTCGGTAAAGACTTATCCGGGTAAATATTCATATTCGGGAGCCCTACATGGCTGAACCCAACCTTTCCTAGGTCAACTAACTCCTCAAGTTAGTTGGTTTGGTTGTTGTGGGAGTTTAGAGGTTTGGTTCTACGCGCATCAACCCATGTGAACCCGTTCTAATCGTAGGCATTCTAGACACATTAGTCATTACTTAGCATATCAATTTATTAGAGTTGTTACATTATCCCCCCTTAGGAACATTCGTCCCCAAATGACATTATTAACTATCAGGCGTAATGCAAGTCAGATCATAATATAATTACTATACACAATCAAGCAATAACAAGAAAGAATGGAGAGATAAAGAAACTTAGACTTAAGAGTAGGAAGTCTAACCTCAAGAGCTGAAAAGATGGGGGTAGCGAGATCTCATATCGGCCTCGCCCTCCCATGTAGCACCCTCAAAAAGATGATTCCTCCATAATACCTTCACTGTGGTAATCTTCTTTTACCTCAGCTGCTTGACCTGTCTGTCTAAAATCTAAACAAGTACCTTCTCAAAGGATAAATTTTCATCAACCCCCAAACCTTCAACATGTAGAATCGATGCTGGATCACCTAGGCACTTCTTTAACATAGAGAGATGAAAGAATTGACGAAGAGAAGCTAGTTCCGCAGGCAATGCCAACTTATAGGCCACCTCTCCCACACGATGTAGGATCTCATATGGACGAACATACCTCGGACTCAACTTTCCCTTCCTTGAAAAACTCATCACCCCTTCACAGGTGATATCTTCAAATAGACCTGGTCACCGACATCAAACTCTAAGGGTCGTTTTTTGTTGTCTACATAAGACTTCTGCCTACTATAAGTCGTAGCCAACCTGTCTCTAATCACCCGTACCTTCTCGAATGCCTCATGAATGAAATTTGGACCCAAAATGAATGACTCTCCAACCTCTAACAACCCAACTGGATACCTACACCTTCTAGCATATAGTGCCTCAAACGGTGTCATCCAAATGCTGGAGCGATAACTATTATTACATGAGAACTCTATCAAAGGCAAATGGTCGTCCCAACTAACGTTGAAGTCAATCACACACGCCCTCAAAATGTCCTCCAATGTCTGAATGGTGCGCTCTGCGTGTCCATCAATCACAGGATGAAAGGCATGACCAAGCTCACCTTCGTGTCTATGTTTTTCTGGAAGGATCTCTAGAAATGTGAAGTGAAATGAGCTCCTCTATCTTAAATAAAAGACTAGGGAATCCCATGCCATCTCACAATCTCATCAATTTAGAGTTTTGCATAATCCTCGGCTCTGTAGGTAGAGTTCACTAGGATAAAGTGGGCAGACTTAGTCATCCTGTCCACATAACCCATAAGGAGTCATGTTGTCTCCTAGTCTTAAGAAGACCAACCACGAAGTCCATATTAATGGCCTCCTATTTCCATGTCGGAACCTCAATAACACGAGTAGGAATTCCAGGCATAAGATGTTCTACCTTAACTGTAGACAATTGGGACACTTGGCCACATAATATACAATATCCTTCTTCATGCCATCCTACCATCAGATTTTTTTAAGATCATGATACATTTTTGTGAAACCTGGATGTGTGGAGTATCTTGAACCATGGTTCTCTGCAATGATCCTGGTCTGCAAATCATCCACATCTGGTACACACAGCCTGTACTGGTACCTAATTATGTCGTCATCTCCCAAAGCAAAAGACTCATTACTCGTAACCAACACTGAGTCCTTCAGCTCAATCAGCAAATGATAAAGATGTTGACCATCATTTACTTCAACTACTAAGGATGATTCAGAACTACTATGAACTTAAACCCTAACTAGTACAGTCAACTAACCGCAAACCCAGTCTGGACAGTCTATGTATACCTTTAACCAACTCCTTCTTCAATCCTCAACGTGGGTTGTACTTCCCATGCTCATCCTACTCAAAGCATCATCTACAACATTAGGTGTACCTAGATGGTAGTGGACATTAATGTCATAGTCCTTCAATTTCTCCAATTATCTCTGCTGATGTATATTTAAATCTCTCTGTGTGAACACGTACCAGAGAAACTTGTGGTCTGTGAACACATCCACATGCACCCCATATAGGTAGTTCCTCTACAACTTGAGTGCAAACACCACAGCTTCCAACTCCAGGTCATGAGTGGGATAATTCTTTTAATTGACCTTGAGTTGTCTAGACGCATAAGCTATCACCTTACCACCCTACATAAGAACACAACCCAAACCAACCCTAGATACATCACAGTACACAGTGTAATAATCACAACACTTAGGCATAGTAAGCACCGAGGATGAAGAGAGTCTATCCTTGAGCTCCTAGAAACTCTTCTCAAAAGACTCCGTCCATTCAAGCTTGGCCTTCTTCTTAAACAAATCTGTCAGTGGGGCAACAATGGACAAAAAACCGTCCAAAAACCTGTGATAATAACAAGCCAATCCCAAGAAGCTACGAATATCTATGGGAGTAAGAGGTTTTGGCAAGTTCTTAATAGGTTCAGTCTTCCTGGGATGTACCTCCATACCTTTGGTCAGACACAACATGACCCAGGAAAGTCACTGATCTAAGCAAGAATTCACACTTGCTGAATTTGGTATACATGTGATGTTATCTAAGTACCTGCAAGGTTAGTCTCAAATGTTCTTCACGCTCTTCCTTGGTCTTAAAGTAGATGAGAATGTAATCAATGAATACTATGACGAAAGAGTCAAGGTATTCACGTAAGTGTCTGTTCATGAGATCCATAAATGCGGCAGGTGCATTCGTGAGACCAAATGACATAACTAGGAACCCGTAATGACCATAACGGCTACGGAAGGCTGTCTTTGGGATATCTCCATCCCTAACCCTAGGTTGATGGTACCCTGAATGAATATCAATCTTCGAGAAGAAACTAGACCCTTGGAGGTGGCTGAACAAGTCATATATTTTGGGAAGTGGATACATATTCTTGAAAGTGACTTTATTGATCTGCTGATAATCGATACATATTCTATGGATTCCATCTTTCTTTTTCGCAAATAACATTGGAGCGCCCCAAGAGGATATGCTCAGCTGAATGAAACCCTTATCAGTGAGATCTTTTAACTGCAGCTTCAACTTTTTGAGTTCAGCTGGGGCCATTTTGTGAGGAAGATTTGAAATTGGTTTAGTATCGAGTTCTAAGTTAAAACCAAAGTCAATATCTCTAGGGGGAGGAACACTAGGAAAATCATCAGGAAATACATCTTGGAACTCATTCACTACAGGCATTGAGTCTATGAAAGGAATGTCATGATCTAAATCACTAACACTCACAAGATGACACAATAAACCCTTGGACATCATTTTATTTGCCTTAAGGTTTGAAATCAAGGGATTAGGATGGCTCGAGTTGTACCCCTCCTACAGTAGCTCTTCTTCATTACGGAAACAAAATCTTACAACCCTACTACGACAATCCATGGAAGAATAAAAACTATGAAGCTAGTACGAAGAATAACATCAAAATCATGCATTGGTAAGTCAACCAAGTTTGCACACATTGTTTTACCACATACTATTATTGGTTAATCCTTTTATACTTAATAAGTTCTTACATTTTCTCCCAAATGTGTACTAACCACTTTAGGATCATTTTGAACTTCAGGAAAAATCAAAAAAGTAAGAGAAAGGAAAGGAGTTACAAAGGAAAGTGTAGACCTTGGATCAAGTAAGGCATAACCAAAAGTTGAGAATACTTACAGCATACCTGTTACCACATCAACAAACTTCTGCTTCTCCTCCATGCCCTTAAAGGCGTAAAACTTGTTCCTCTTGGGACGCTCGGATGCTGTTGTATCTAGTGGATTAGGCCTAGGCTAATCATTACCTATAGCCTGACCTCTTTTCTCTGGGCACTCCTTAACCATGTGCCTGCTCTTACCGCAACTGAAGCAGGCATTAGTGCCATGTCTGCACTCTCCACTGTGAGCACGGCAACACTTAGTACACTCATTTCCGGGACGCTGCATCTCACCTCCATTGCCCTTCCTGGGCATGGGTATTCCTCTAGGTGCTGCACTCCTCTGAGAGTTAGAATTCCTTGAACTCTGTTGCTCCCTTTTGAATCTTTGCTGCTCACGGAGACCAAAGTTGTTTTTGTTGCCTCCATTACGGATGCCCCTCTTCTTCCAGCTAACCTCTACGTGTTGGACATGTACCATCGACCTGGAGAGGTCAATGTTATCGTGGAGCATCGTAGACTGACACTTATCCTCCAATTCTCTGTTGGATTCTCTGAGGAACCTTCTCATTCCAGCCCTGCAGTTAGATACAAAGGAAGTAGCATACCTGGAAAGTTTAACAAACTTCAGAGATTACTCCCTGACTATCAAGGATCGCTGCTTAAGGTTGATAAAATCATAAACCATAGCCTCCCTCATCTCCTTGGGAAAGAAGCACTCCAGGAAGTCTGTCTTAAACATCTCACAAGTGACCGTAACTCGGCCCAAAACTCGCCTATCTTACCACATCATGCACCAAGTCTGTGCTACATCCTTGAGTTGATAGGAATCCAACTCTGCTTTCTCAATATATGTGGCCCCCATAGCAACCCAGATATTATGCACCTCATCCACAAATTCCTGAGGATCCTTCGAAGTCTTAGACCTTCTGAAAAGAGGATGATTCATTCTCGTAAAGTCTCTTAGCCGGCAAGCCAAACTGCGAACCGGTGGGTTCTCCCTCTGAACATTCTGCCGGTTGACCTGGTAAGTCATGGCCTAGGCCTGCATAGTGATGTCTTGTGCCATCTGGGACATATATGCCCTCACCTCAGCATCATTCAACCTAGCAGGGTTAACTGACATAGCCACTCCTTCAGTTGGAGCCTAGGGTATAACGTCATTGCCCCCAGCAGCGGCTCTTCCTCTCCTTTGACCAATTGTTCTCCTAGTATTAATTTTCAGAAAGACAACAAGAATTGATGTTAGGCACGCTCATAACACAAAGAAAATTAGACATTAGGAGAGGCAAAATAAGATCAGAAGAAGGGAAATTTTCCTACATATCATGCATTATATAATCCAGGATAGTGGTGTCCTTCACTACCATTACGTAGAAACTACTCAATGTGGTTGATGTGAATTTATTATCCTCGGAATTAACCTAGTGCTATACTACCAACTTTGTTACGACCGGTATCTAGACCCCAAATGAGACCGGTGTAGTTGACCTCTTAAAGTTGTAGACAAGCCTACATACATCATTTTTACTTCATCTAGGGTAATTTTAGCAGAAAATTTGAACTTTTTGTTTTCTTATTTCTTTCTAAACATTTTAAACTTAATAACGTAGGCATTCAAAAATCAACCAACAAATATAGAGATAATAAAATGAAAGAATCAGTTTATAATATTACGAAAAATATTTTTTCCAAAACGGTACCAACACTAGTAGAACATGCTCAACTAGATATAGCCTAAATCTAACCTAGATAATAACGGCAGACATCCTTGAAAGCATGAGGGTGTACCAAGTTCGGATGAATGCTCCATGTCCGGATAGCCTCAACGTCAATTGTAAGCTCTAGCGTCGACCTGTGCCTGCACCTCAAATTGTAGAATTGTATGGGATTAGTACACATTTATACTAAGTATGGGTATATACAAGCACACACCAAGGACATACATTAGTAAGAACATATCTTTCCTAACAACATGATTATGAAAAGTCAAGTCATTAGACTTGCAAAATTGAATTAGGAAAGTTAGTGAGCTTTCAACATTTTGATTAGGAAAGTTATCCATGAGAATAACATGCATCATCATATTTATCATATGGCACACAACATATAACATCTTATACACAACACATAACATATTGCATAAAGCACATAACATCTTTCATATCATTCATTCGTATGCCGTGAGACCTTTGAATTATGGACTTGACATTAAGACTTCCTAAAACGAGGGCTCAACACATGGGACCTCAACTATGGAGCCTTCTTTAGCAAACACAGAGTCTGCTTCATTCATTCATACGCACTTCATTTCATTTCTTTAGGCTAGTGTAAACACCAACTATACCTAGGATGTAGTTTAAGACTTTCATCGGGTTCGATGTGCAATGAGCAAGAATGACCTATTGTCATTAATTAAGTCTATCTCACCTGTTGCTTTTCCTATCGTAACACCTCTAGTATCATTCATTTCATTATGTGCATCATTTGAGGCTAGCCTCATTCGTTCATTTGGAAGTTTAACTTTAACCGACATAGATCATGTGAGCATCATGAAATCCAGTGTCTCCCCCACACCCAAAAGAGATGGAATAACCAGCTAATGTGACCCAAAACATACTAGCATACATGGGAATTGAACCCCTCCAGATCCCTATATTGGCACTATACGTTCAAAGACTAGGAGATATTAGGAGACCCATACACTTCATGCCGGACAATGTCATCTCACGAGTGTTACGTGAACCTCCGGCCTTCCCAAAAGAAGTCATGACCGCTCATATCTAGTCTATCAGTGCTTAGTATAAAGTTCCATTACATTCAACTCATACGTCAAAAAAGTTGGGTGATAGTATGAGGACATCATAGCTCAATGGATGATGTCTCATCTCATCATTAGTATTAAGTGTGTTAATCTCAATACTTTCATTAGAGTGTTCATAGAGACTGGTCTCTTCATTAGCTTTACACTCTCATAGGTGAGTACGTTTTGGTAACATTTACTTAGTCTCATTTAAGATTACTCTCATCTTTTACATTAGCCTCATATCATGTCGTCACCACATTCATTAACATTAGAAAATTTACTCATCATAAGTACTCACCCTGTTTCAATATCTTACTTAACTCTCCTAGGGTGTCATCATTTCATTGTTCAATTTCATCATTTCATTGTTCATTTCATCATGTGCCAATGCACTTGTCCATTTAGTGTGTTTTACACTGTTACTTAACCCTCCTAGGGTTAAGTAATTTTGGTACATACATCTTAGGTTCAATTATTTTTAAATGTATGCTTGACTTATGGGTCTATACATACAAGACATGGTGCTCCGTTCGTAGTTCGTTTATGTGATTTATATCTTCCTAAGATTATGTGGTACAAAACTTATGCGTCTTGGATGTATGCCAAGATATCGATTTTGATCTACGTAGGCAACATTATTATTAAATAGTTAATTCAAGTATGACTTATGTATCAATACGGAATATGATCAAGGGAACCCTGTTTCGATTCCCTTTGACAACACTTACATTTTTCATTTATTTTGCTATGGTCCACACAACTTGGGGACCCAAGATCAAGCCCCAACGCCTTCATTTTCTTTTCATTTGTTTAATTTACATTTTCTATTTCTTGGCCAAGGGATTGTGGGATCGAACCCCCGCAACCCCTTTTATTTTAATTACTTTTTCTATGGCTTCTTCGAGTAGACCATGAGGTTGTGGGATCGAACCCCTACAACCTCACTTTATTTTTCATTTAACTCTCCTTTTCCGCCTAGAGGTCGTGGGTTCGATTCCCACGCCCCACTCTTATTTTCTTTTCATTATTCTTTAAGCTTGACAAAGAGGTTGTTGGTTCAAATCCCACTCCTCTCATTTCTTATTCTCATACATCATTTTCCAGCAATGGTCATGGGTTCGAATCCTACATGTCACAATCCCTTTTTCTAATCTTATTTCATTAATTTTTAACATGGGGAGGTCACTGGTTCAATACCCACTTATCTCATATATTTTGATTCATTTTTTATAGCATTAAAATCCCCTTAGCTTGGCCGAAACTAATTAACAAGATTCTGGAAATTTTTGTAGCCTATTTTCTCCCTTCTTTAACATGAAATGTTTAGACGTTTTAAGTATTGTTTAGTGAGTTATTTAGGTGCATTTTCAAGATTTCATTCGATAAATAATTACACTCAAAACCGAATCTTTAGATCAATTATGAACATTACGAATTACATAAATATGTGTACAATAAATACAAAGAACTAAAATCACATTTTAGATCCTTAAACCCGAGGCACATAGTCATGGTTCACATTAAACACACGTACATATAGTTTTGGATCGCATAGGTGATCCTTTATATGATTTCAAACACACATACATGAACATATTCTTCACAAAAACACAACACATGCCTAATATCTACCAGCAAACATATCAAACATACGAATCATTGGGAGCTAGTGACAAAGGCATGCAATGGGGACAACCATAGTTTTCGGATTGAATATACTGAACCTCAGGGGTCTCTTGGGAAGGGGACCAAGTGCGAAGAGAACCCATACTTTTTTGACGTTCAATCCTCAACTTACTTGCCAAAAATTTCTCCAAACACACGTCCAATTACCGAAAGTTCAACACCTCACTCGACGGAAAACCTTCTCTTTGCCTATGTGATTGATTTACGTTTATTTTCTTATATTTCATTGTGAGTTCTTCAAGTGTGAAGAACCTAGGTAATTTTTCTGTTCTTGAATGTTATTTTGTAGAGAGAAACGTGATTGGGAGAAGAGAGAATCAACGTGAATGTTGAGGGGAAAAACGTGAGAGAGAGTGAGAGTTTTATTAGGCTTAGGAGTCTAGTTTATGACTTAGTCAAATAAGGTTTTTTATTAAATGATAAAAAATCTGATTTCCCTTTTAGTTAAAATTAGCTATTAAATAATAAATATTAAATAAAATGACATTAATGTACAAAGTTAAATTAAAAAATACAATTCATTGCTTTCACCTAGGTTCTAACCAGGGTGAAGCAAGACTTCACTCTAAGAGCAAGTTTTCATCAATCTCTCCCAAAACTACCCCACCACATTATTAATGAAATAATTAATTATATATTTTAGGGTATTTATGATATTACACTTAGATTGGAAAAAAACCATTTTACCCCTAGACCCTCTAAACTTAAGATTTCTTCCTTTTAAGTCTGGTAAAGACTCATATGGGTAAATCTTTATATTCGGGAGCCCTACATGGCTGTACCCAACCTTTCCTTGCTCAAATAACTCCCCAAGTTAGTTGGCTTTGATTTTGTGAGGGTTCTGAGGTTAGGTTCTACGCGCATCAACCTGTGTGAACCCAGTCTAATCGTAGGCATTCTAGACACAATAGACAATACTTAGCATATCAAATTCTAGGGTTGTTACACGTAAATCATGTAAGGGATGAAATACAATATTTCAGAAAAGTACATTAAGTCTACTGTTTTGATCATGTGTGTGCTTAAAATTTACACTGTTTGCTGCCTTAAATTTGTATGTTAAAATGATGTGTTTCGTATGTATAAAAATGTTAAAAGATGATGTTCATATATGGTTAAGGTGGCTGACCGAATGTCACTCAAAATAATACAAGAGTCAACATAAGAATGAGAGAAAATGGATTTGAAGAGACCAAATTTCGAGCTTGCTGGAAATTTGTAGTATCGGCAAAGAATTGCAAAAAATGCCATGTTTTAAAATTTTTAAAAAATTATGTGATTATTGGGAATTTACCCCAAGACCTCACCAAATGTAAATTCTATAAAAAATTTAATGAGAAAAATAAAAGTAAATTAGATGTAGTGAGTGGGTATTGAACCCACAACCTCTTGACTAGATTAGAGAGTTAGGAGAAAAATAAATGTGGTGAGTGGGGATTGAACCCACAACCTTTTGAATATATTAGATATTTATGATAACAATAAAGGAGAAAAATAAAACGAGGTGAGTGGGGATTTAACCCACAACCTCTTTGATAGTTGAGAAAATCATAGAAAAATAAAGAGAAAAAAATGAACTTGTGGGGGATTGATCCCACAACCTCTTTTCCTTAACCGAGAAAGAGAGGAGGGAAAAGAAAGAAAATATTAGGGGGTTTTGGGGATAGACCTAGGGTCCCCCAAATCTGAAAAATGTAACTACCAAGTTTAATGTAATATTAAGTGTTGCTCAAGGGATTCGAAATTGGGTTCCCTTGCCCAATTCTGTATTGACACATAAGTCTTACGTGAATAAATAAATAATGAATTCTTCATCTGATGATCGAAATCAACATCTTGGCGTATGTACAAGATGCATAAGTGTTGTACCACATAATCTTTGGTAAACATGAATCACTTAGACAAAGTATGAATGAAACCTCATGGCTTGTATGTGTGGACTCATAAGTATAGCATACATTTAAAAGTAAGTGATCCTAAGGTGTATGTTATAAAATGATGTAAGCTTAGAAGGGTTAAGTAAGAGTGTGAAACACACTAAATGTCCAAGTGCATTGACATATGATGAAATGAACATTCACGTGAACGGGTGAGTAATTATGAAAAGCATATGTGTTGAAGTTAATGAATGACGTGACAATATGATAAGAGGTGAATATGAAAGATCAGATCAATCTCAAATCATGCCTTAGTAGATTTTACCAAAACGTACTTACCTATGAGAGTGTAAAGTTAATGAAGATACTAGTCTCTATTAACACTTTTCTAATGAAAGTATTCAAGTTAATTCATAATTAATACTAACGATGACATGAGAAATCATCTAATGAGCTATGATGTCCTCATGCTAGAAGCCAGCTTCCATGATGTATGAGTTTATTCTAATGGAAATTTATACTAAGCACCGATAGGCTTTCTATGAGCGGCGATGCCTTCCTTCGGGAAGGGCGGAGGTTCACTTAACTCTCATGAAATGAGATCGTCCAGCATTCCTGGGTATGGGTATCCTTATATCTCCTAGTATTTAAACTTATACTTGCAATTTAGGGATCTAGCATGTTTTACTCCCTATATACACTAGCATGTTCGAGTCACTTTTGCCGATGATTCCCCCTCTTTTCGGTGTGGGGCAGATACTGGATTTCATGATGCTTATATGATCTATTTCGGTTAAGGTTAATGTTCTCAAAAAAAGAATGAGGCCAGCCTCTAATGATACACATAATGAAATGAACAATACCGAAGGTGTTAGGATAGGATAATAAAGAGGTGAGCTAGATTTAAGTAATGAAACTAGGTTATTCTTGGACATTGCACAACAAACCCGATGATAGTCTTAAACTTCATCCTAGGTATGACTGGTGATTGCACTTGTTTATGAATGAATGAAAATGAAGCATGTATGAACAAACAAAGAAGACTCTGTGTTTGCTGATGAAAGATCCTTAGTTGAGATTCCATATGTTGAGCCCTCATTTTAGGAAGTCCTAATGTCAAGTTCATGATTCCAAGGTCTCATGGCACATGAAAGAATTATATTATATACGTGATATGATATGTGCAATATGTTATGTGTTACTTTTAAAATGATAGGAATGATGATGCATGTTACTATCATGGCATGACATTCCTAATCCAAATTTTGCAAGTCCACTGACTTTGCTAATCAAAATTTGGCAAGTCCAGTGACTTGACTTTCCATAATTCATATCGTTAAGAGAGAGCTCTTCTTAATCATGCATGTCTTTGATGTGTTATTTCATATACCCATACTTAGTACAAGAGTGTATTAATCCCATAAAACTCTATACTTTAAGGTGCAGGTGCAGGGGGACTCTAGAGCTTACGATACGACGCAACAACTATCCGGACGTGTAGCATTCATCCGAACATCGTAGTCCTCATGCGTTCGAGGATGCTTGCCAATTATATTTTATCTTAGATATAAGTTTTGGTTAGTGGATTATGTTCCTCTAGTGTTTTATTCCGTTTTTATTTCAGACTTTGTAATGGTGCCGTGTTTTGCAAGGATATGTTTAATGCAATTATCAACTGATCTTTCATTTGATTATTTTTATATTAGATGGTTAATTTGTGAACGCCTATGATGTTAAGTATAATATGTTTCACATGAAATAAGAAAAAAAAAGGTTCAAATTTTTCTGCTAAAATTAACCTAGATGAAGTAACGATGACGTATATAGGCTCGTCTCCGACCTCTAAGAGGTCAACGATGCTAGCCTTGTCTACGCTCTAGATTCCGTTCATGACATTTTTTGATTGGGACATAAGGGCATCCTTTCTCTAAATGGCTTAAGCCATTACTACTCAAGCACAAGCCGTCACACCTCAAGCTCAAGAAATGATGGCCAAAGCTAATCGGGATGTGGTACCCCAAGGAAACTAACATTTTAGAACCATGGACTCCCGCTTGAGGGATTTCACAAGGATAAGTCCCCCTACATTCTATGGGTCCAAAGTGGAGGAAGACCCACAAGATTTCATTGATGAAGTCTACCAAATCCTCTATGCCATGGGGTTGACTACTAGTGAAAAAATCGAGTTAACCACCAACAAAGTCAAGGAGGTCGCCCAAAAAATGTACATCCAATGGAAAGACAATAGGCCTTTGAGGGGTGGTTCGGTGACATGGGAGATTTTTTAGAATGCTTTTCTTGATAGGTTCGTTCCAACGAAAAAGAGGGAATCTAAGATTGAAGAATTAATCAACCTTTATTATGAAGGAATGCGCGTGCTTTGCTACTCTTTGAAATTTACTAAGATGTCATATATTTTCCTTTCTTTGTTTCTAACCCAAGCGATGAGATGATACGCTTTGTGACGGGAGTGTCCGATGACTTGAAATAAGAATGTCATTCGGCTATGGTACATGATAACATGAATATTTCTGATCTCATGGTTCATGCTCAACAAATGGAGGAGGCAATGGTTAAGACGAAGAGTAGAGAGGCCAATATGTCAAAGTCATTTGATGGTGGTTCCTCAGAGGGTAGGCCTGACATCCAAGACAGGGTTTGGTTCAAAAAGAGGTTTTCTAATCGATTTCATTCTAAGTGCCCTAAGGCTCATGATGATAGGGTGTGTAACCGTAAGCCTCAAAACGGAAGCGGTAATATTTCACCAAATAAGAACCAAATTTGTGGAAAGTGTGGTAAGAAGCATTATGGTGATTTCCTCATTGGGACGGATAATTGTTTTAGTTGTGGAAAGAGTTGCCACAAGATGAGGGATTGCACAAACATGAAAGTTCAAGATAAGGGTAGTGTCAAAGCTCAAGAAAGTGGTTTGAATGTTGATGCTCAAAAGAAGAATCGTTTTATGCTCTGCTCTCTAGGGGTGACCCAAAGAGCTCCCCCGATATGGTTACCGCTATGTGACAAGTCTTTTCTATTTACGTATATGCTTTACATGATCCGGGAGGTATTTCATCTTTTGTTACTCCATTGTAGCTAAAGAGTTTGACATTTTGCCTGATGTCTTGAATGAAGTGTTTATGGTTTTTTCCCTGGTCTGTACGGAGGTTATTGCAAAGAGAGTGTGTAGAATTGTCCTGTAATGTTGCCCAATAGAGTTTCTCATGTTGGACTAGTAGAACATGATATGGTCGATTTTGATGTCATTTTTGGAATGGATTGGTTGAATGCTTGTTTCACTTCCATAGATTAAGGGTGGTGAAGTTAATCTTTCGTAATGAACCAGTCTTAGAGTTGAAGGGGGGCAATTCTATTCCTAGAGGTCATCTCATTTCGTGATTAAAATCTTGTAAGATGATCTCTAAAGGGTGTTTATACCATATTGTAAGATTCAAAGATTTAGACTCCGAAAATCCTCCCATTGAGATGGTCCCCGTGATGATTACATTTCTGAAGTACTTCCTTAATAATCTTCCCGAAATCTCTCCCGAACGGGAAATTTTTTTTGGTACTGACTTGCTACCAGATACCTACCCTATTTCAATTACTCCTTATCAGATGGCTCTGGCCGAATTGAAAGAGTTGAAGGCTCAACTCAAGGACTTTCTAGATAAAGACTTCATTAGACCTAGTATTTCTCCATGGGGTGTTCTGGTATTGTTTGTGAAGAAGAAGGATGGATCCCTTAAAATGTGCCTTGATTGTAGCCAAGTCAAAAAAGTCAGTATTAACAAAAAGTATCTTCTCCCTCGGATTGACGACTTAATTGATAAGCTCAACGGGGAAGCTACTTTTCTAAGATTGACTTGAGATCGGGGTATCACAAACATAGGGTGAGAGATGAAGATATACCGAATCGCATTTCAAACTACACATGGTCACTATGAGTTCTTAGTAATGTTTTTTGGTCTTACTAATGCCCTGGAGGTGTTTATGGACCTCATGAATATGGTATTTTGAAGTTACCTAGATTTATTTGTCATTGTCTTTATTGATGACACTTGGTATATTCGAAAAATAAGGGTGAACCTATGGATCATTTGAGTGTGTTGTTACAGTTGCTAAGGAAAACCAACTATTTTCCAAGTATAGAAAAGTTGAGTTTTTGTTGAGGTCGGTGACGTTTCTTCCTCATATCAGTCTAGTGAGGGAGTTGAGGTTGATCCAAGGAAAAACGAGGCGGTCAAGAATAGGTCTAGACAATTTACTCCAACTGACATTAGAAAAATCGATGACCACTAGTATGAGTGGCATGTACCCGTGAAGACCATTCACATGGAGTCCAGCAAAGGATCTCCAAGTCCTACAATCAGTATTCATTAAAAGGGAAGCATTAGAGTAAATTGAACTTAACAAAAGAAGGACACACAATGTGTTTACATTACATCAAAGTGAGAAGGAAGAAGGAAAGATCCATATGTGCATATAGACATTTCATGAATTCAGCAATTCAAGAACGAAGGAACCAAACAAGGCCCATATCTCATCAAGGACAAAGTTGTCAAAGAAGTGTCTATGGATTTAAGATTTCACAAAGGAAGACAACCAAAAAAGGGCCTTACCTCATTTTGGACAACATTTTCAAAGAAGTGTTTTCTTTATTTCCTTAGTATAAATATTTCTTTTATCATTTTACAAGACTTAGACTAGGTTAAATATTGACTCTCAAATTGTAGTATCTTCTTGGTGAGTAATTAGGGTGAATCTTTGTATTTCTAGTTAAATTCTTCAGTTTTGTTAATCAAAGTGTTACCCCCGTTGTTATTTTTGGTTTCATTTGATTATTCCTTCTTGGATTAAATTTAGGTTGTTGAAGTGAATTGGGAGGTGAGTTGTTTAGTCCCTTAGTGCCCATAATATCAATGACTTGACTATTAATCCACATATCCTTTATTTCTTTGTTACTATCGTTGTTTGATCCTTATCATATTTTATCAAGAGTCTAGGTTTAATTTTATTCTTACTAATCTAGTCTTGGTTTGCAAAATCAAAAAGAAAAAGTCCAAAATCCGTCAAAAATAAAACTGATTATTTTTGTTTTGATTTGTTGTTTTTGACACTAGATCCTTGTTACCTATTTGTTTTAGTCTACGTTTCAAATTTTTTCAATTTGGAGTTGTAGAAGTGAAGTTACCATTGAAGAGTTTGAAACTTTTCAAATTTTGAAAGTGGGTCTTTTGATAGAGGAGAAATCGGAGGTTAATTATTAATGGGCTTTGTTCTCTTAGTTGAAGGGAAGAAAATCCTAAATTTTTAGTGAATTTCGAGTTGATTTGACTGTATTGGAGTTTTGTATGTGTTATTGGTTATCTTGGTGTCTTCAAGTTGTTCTTGAAGAAGAAGAAAGAAGAAAGTACATTTGATGAAACTTTTCAAGTCAAAGTTTGTCATAGGTGTTTTTTTGTGAGTCAAGTAGTGAAATTTTGGGAAAAAATCAAAATTTTGAAAATAAATCAAAAATCTGTAAAAAAAATTCCACATGGAATGATACGTTATCAGCCACGCCAACGCCGCATGACATTGCATCTGCAGCCAGCTCAGCAGTCATCCCATGGGGCTTAGTTTTAGAGAGCAAAAGACATGTACATTTTTTTCTACCCCAAAAATATTCTATGTATGGGAAGTTTTTTTGACCTAGAAATTTTTTTAAGTGTCCAAACTTTGTGATTCTTTTTTCTAACATTTTTGTTTCAATTCCTCAACTAATTAAAAATTAACTAACATCTTGAACTACTTGTGTAACTATTTTTTATCATCAACTTATCCTATCAAAATCTTATAATTTATAATCATTGTTAGGGCTTAAAATTTTTTTGCTAAGTGTCCAAATTCACTTCTTCTTTTTCTAAACTCATATTTTTTCTTCTTTTGTTGCTTGGTTTATTTTGAGTCCGAATCATTTGGTAATTCTTTATTCTACTTTTCTCATCTTAAGTTGTTGATAACCTTCTTGATTCAAGTCTGTTTTAGTTATTTTTGGGTCATCCTTCTTTCACAAGTCACAAGAATCCATTCCATCACAAATAATATATGATATTGAGTTGAATAAACGGAGCTACTTCACTATCAGTTTTGAGACTACGCCATAAAGGTGAGTTGATAGTTACATACGAGTGAACTAAGGCTTTTGGTACTAACCTCTTTTGTTGAGTTTTGTAGGTATCATGTCTAGTACAAGTCCGATTGAGGAGAGCTCAGAGAACATTATGGAGGTTCTCACCAACATCTCTAAGCAAGACGCAGAAATGAATGAAAGAATGGGAGGGATGGAGGAAAGGTTTGTACAGGTATAAAATGAGAATAGAAGGAAATTAATTCAACCCAAAAACGAGGAGAAAAGGAGGAAATTGGTGCATTCCACCACCCTTACTCCGAAACTTGCTTATAATGTATGTTCTCCTCAACAAAGTCGTACCCGAAACTACAAAAGCCCAAATTTCAAAACTCCCATCCCTCCAAACCACCTGAGATAACCTACACCTCATCCAAATTCACAACCCTATAACCCTCCAGAAGAAAATCTTCCTTTTGTTTCAAACGAAGTCCAATACCCAACTTAATTTCGAAAAGATTCAAATGCATCATTTCATTAACCCTACACACCACATCCACAAAATGCGCCACAAATGCCCTAAAAAGACTACCAATAACAAAATCCTCTCTATGATGAGATTAATGGAGAGTTCAATAATGATGAGTTGTTGGAGCGTGGAGGTACGGATTGAAATTGAGTAAAACAGTAAGGAGTAACATTTCAAGACTTGGGGTGGATCAAGGCAGGGGAGATCAAGATAGGAAGGGACATAGAGGAGATAAGATGGGAAATAGAGGAAATAGGCTTATGGAGAGGAATGATCAAGATAGAGGCTTGAATTTTTCAAGGTCACACTTCCAAGGTTTAAAGGAAGTAGTGACTCCAATGAGTTTTTTGGAATGGACAATTCAAAGTATGTGGATATCTATCACAAATAATATCTCGGCAACATTGAAGGCGATGTATACTCTCATGCAATTTGAGGGGTGTCACGACCCCAAAGTACCCCCAAGAATTTAGGGATAACTCTTGGGTCATGAACGGGCGTACTTTACCCTTCGGGGTCTTCTACAAGCCCTTTAACTATCGTTGATTACATAAGACATGAAAAGTAGTGCGGAATTTAAAACTTTTCACGAATAAATTAATAAAACAAAATTTTTCATAAATACTTTGAGAATCTCATCTTCACAAACCAGATTAAGACATGACATAATATCTTAGGGACACGCCCTTTACATTGAAAGAAAATACAAAATAAGTCTTAATAATATAACTAGGAAAGGAAGACCATGTCCTCAGATATATGAGGACATACCGAATCTTGAAAGAGTAGATTTCCCATACTTCACCTTCAAGTCTTCAAAAGCTTCCTACCTATACTTATAGAGTATAGAAAAGTATGAGGTTAGTACAAAATAATGTACTAAATATGGCATATGAAAAAATATGTAAAAAGGGACATTTTAGTAAAATATAGTTTTATGCAAAATAACTAAAAAATTCATGAATATAGAAGTAAAATATCATAAGGGACATTATTTAACAATTAGAGAAGTATTCCCATAATTTTAAGCCAAAGGAAGTAATTTACTGTAAAGTAACAAAAATTACAGTGAACTGTTATAACTTTATAGTGAACCAATTATGACTCCAACAATAATGAGCTTCATAGGTATTGCCAATGAGGAAATGATCTCATATCTGTCGTAATTTGCTTGACTTAGGATTATCCTAATACTCCTCAAGGTAAAACATAAATAAACTACGCATATGCCTCCTTCAATGCACACCAAAGCGATCTTCAAGACTACCCCCTTTTGGCTTACTCAGCTCCGGAGAACAAGCCATGACTCAATAACAAGACATTGCCAAGACTTCTCCTTCGGAATGCCTAGTCAGTGCAATGAGTAGATGTCGTCCCATACTACCACCTACCCTAAGTAGTACACTCTTTTAGAAGGCTTGGCACCAAGACTCCATTTTCGGAAGGTCCTACCTAGTGTAGTGGATAGTAGCATCCCATACCACCACCTACCATAAGTAATACATTCTTTTAAGGAGACTAAGTTCATTCAATTCATTCAAGACTCACCAAGACTCTCCTTTCGAAATTCCTACTTAGTGCAATGAATAAATAGTGTCTCATTCCACTACCTACCCAAGGTAGCATAGTCTTTTAGAAGACTTAGCACATTCGTTTCTTTTTTGGGGGTTAGCTTAACCTACATAAACAATAAGGTCTAGACATGGAATCCCGACATTAACCTTTATTCGGATGAGGGATCCTCACTTGCCTAGACTAAGGTCATTCTGTTAGCTTTTACATGGCTTTCCCAATAGCTACACACTTATGAGGGCTCATAGTTAAGGAATAAGAAGATTGCTACTAAGTAATTCATTCTCTACTAGTGAGGAGTACTCATTTCAAGAGGTACATAGGAATAAAATATCTCAACTCAAGAAGTGTGACCACCGTTTCTTCATATCCTCTCGGTGCTAGACATAACCCCCACGAATTATAAACATTATATACTATAGGTTAAGGATAACTAGTGAACACTACATATCATTGACGAAGGGAATTCATCCTCCGACCTATCTTAGTAAACTCTTAGGATGTAGTGAGGTTGCTACTAAACACTTCATCTGAACTCACGAAGAGTGTCTACCTCAAAACTAATCTATTTACTGAACTTAGCCTCATACATTCATTTAAGTGTGTGTTTACTTTTGAGAACATCTTGAATATAAGCATCATTTAATTTATACTAACTTCTATACATGATTTAGGCTTTAATTCATCAAATCACACACATTACATGTTTCATATAATCATAAACTTCATTTAGGCATAATCTAAGTCAAACATGCAATCCAAGATTCATAATACATAGAACAAGAACCATTTTCATTATCACTTAATTTCACATATTAGGCCATAAAATACACACTCATAATTCATACTAAGCATAATCAAATTCATCAAGTAAACACCCCTACAAAGAAAGTGGACGATACCACTCAAGAGCAATTTATAATAACAATTATACACTTAAAGAAACTCGCCATTTAAACAAGACATAAAAACCTATAACCAATTTTTAAATATTTCATCATAATAAGGCCCTTAGGTCAGTAGCTAAATCATTATAACAACACAAGAAGACCAAACCTTATACCCTACACAAACATGTTTATTCAAACTATTTATTAAGCTAAAAGTCTGAAATATGCATAAACATGATTTCATTAGAGTTTTGACATTAAAATCATAAATTTATACAAGAATAATCAAATTTGCATCATTAAAACACATTTACAATGAGACACATCCTTAAAATCAAAGATAGAAGAAAGTAGAGTTTTGAAAACCCTTTTTGAAATATTTTGGAAATGACTCCTTGAATGTAAGAGGGTTCAAGGATTGATACCATACCTTATATAATATAAACCCCAATGAATTATAATGAATATTTTCTCCACCAACAGCCCTCCTAGCTCTTCTTGACTTCTACCTTCCAAAGAGACTTGAGAAAGAGTTCTAAGGGAGAGGGGTTTTGGATTTAAGGAAATGAGGTCTAAAATTAGGTCTTAGGGTTTGAAATACTTTAATATACCTAATAAACCCTAAAATTAACTTCCTAGGTTCATAAAAGACTTGGAGTAAATTTAACAAACACCCCAAGCCTTCACAGGAAAGGACAACTTTTGGTAGGCTCACAGACGAGAACTAAGAAACGGACCTTTTTTCAATCAATGAATCGTTGGTGGGGTCTCATGGCTTGAAACATAGGTCCATTTGGATCCTAGATAACTAACCTTTCAGGTACAGTTGATGAGGAAAGTCAACGGGTCATTGGATTAAAAACTGGCTGTCGATTGCCCTCGTTGGTGATACTACCAAGGCAGTTTGGGTCCTTAACTTAGGCCTTACTCTAGATCCCATTGTGGGTCATAGGAAGGATCTTGTTCGGATTTTAAACCCCTTAAACATAGTCTTCGAGGTCTTAGGAACATACCACATCAATTTCAAGCAAAAGGAACACCTAAAACTCACTCAAACACATAAACAAACACACACACTTTCTAAGGTACACTTTGCGAATGACATGGATGTTCTTGGTCGTTTGACCTTTAAACTTCACTTAACTTCACGAAATGCCTAAGGAAACTACAATAATTCATTTTATAACAAAATTAACTCCACAAACTATCATGAAGCTCTAGTTCACATTAGTTCATTTTAGGACGGTACATTCTCCCCCACTTGGAATAACATTCGTCCTCGAATGACATTAAAACATCATGACCATCAAGTAATTCATTAGAAACACAAAACATTACAATCATGATCAACACACTAAAAATCAAAGCATCAACTATCAAGGAGCATATTTTCACATTTTCACACACTAGCAACGTAAGAAACATTTACATCAACTTCACAATTTCAAAACTCATACTTGTCCTTATTTTACGGAGGATCTACCTTTTCTAACATTAAAAATTCTCATATACAACTTTCTTTCACATATTGAATCTTCAATCAAAGACAACATAACTTTTTTAAAAATTCACAAAACATACATTGAACATCACTTTAACACTATCAAACATGCAAATTTTTTCAAAAATTCATTGTTTGTTTAATTCATCAAGATGGAATGATCATATGAAGTATAAAACTTTATAAAATCATTTCATAACAAAAAATAACAATTATAAAGAGTTATGACTTACCCAGACTATCAACTCCGGATTGGTTATCCTTCCTAGCTCCAATCCCATAGGAAGGGTTCTTCTTTTGAGCATTAGAATCTATGGAAGCTTGATTGACCTTTTTCCTTCTTGCTTTAATGCTAGGGCAGTCCCTCATCTTGTGGCCTTTTTTTAGCACAACTAAAACAACCATACGTTCTGGCAAGACACTTACCCGAATGTTGCTTCCCTTAAGTAGTGCACCTAGCCCTCTAAAAAGTGTGGCCACCACCTTGGGAATGTTGGTTTGAATCCCTATCATTTTCCACTGGACGAATCTCAGTGATAGAACCTCCTCTTTGGTTTTTGGTGACTAGAATCTGCCAACCTAGGCCTCTTACCCTCTTTCCTTATCTCCCTAATTTTGGACTCCTCAATTTTTTGTGCATACACCATGAATCTAGAGATATCCATGTCATTAAGAAGCATTGTCGTACGACCCTTTTTATACACCAAGCTACACACTCCAATCAAAAAAAAAATTCATCATATCCCTAAGGTTGGCTATCATGGTTGGGGCATACATAGAGAGTTGGGTGAATTTAGAGAGTACTCTTGCACACTCATTCCCCCTTGACGAAGGTTCATGAATTCTACCATCTTTTTCTCCCTCCACTCTAAGGGAAAGAACCTATTTAGGAAACCCTATTTGAAATCCTCCTAATCAACCGGTCCTGTTTCTAAGGGTCTCTCAACCCTCCATTGCTTAAACCACACTTGAGCCACATCTTTGAGTTGGTAAGCGGCTAGCTCCTCTTTATCCCTAGGGGTCACAACCATAGCATCTACAACATTGAATACCTTATCTATGAAACCTTGTGGATCTAAATCAACCTTAGTCTAATTAAAAGTGCGAGGGTTCATCCGAATGAAATCCCATATTTTAGAAGCGAGAGTACTAGCATTAGGTTGTGGTCCAACTCTTGATTAGATTGAAAAACAAAGTGATTATTGACGACATGAGCTTGAGTAGTTATGAATTGGGTCAAATTTATTAGGGGATCCCTCAACTTTGCATTAGTTATATGTCCTTACACAAAAGGAGATTGATGAATAGGAGGCACTTGGGGAACTTGAGGCTCTTGAGGTTCTTAAAGGGAAACCTCCTCATTCTCTTACTCTAGGACACGGGGAGGGATCCTCTCATTAGCTACCCCTCCCTCCTCCCTTCTAGCGGTTATTTTCCTAATATTTCATCCTACAAACACAAAGAGAGGTTCAAAAAATACACCTTATATGACTTTAATCTCAGGCACGACATTAGAAGAGAGAAGAAATTAAAACTTTTATCGTCCATAACCTTATGTCCATGGATGTGGCGCAACTTACACCAATTACCAAGATACAACTAGACGTGACTTGTGAGACTTTTAGACACTAAACTATTTTCCATAACATTATGCTCTGATACCAAGCCTATCATGACCCAAAAGTACCCCCTAGAAGTTAGGGAGAACTCTTGGGTCATGACCGGGCGTACTTGACCCTTTGGACTCTTGTACAAGCCCTTTGACTATCGTTCATTACATAAGACAAGAAAAGTAGTGCGGATTTAAAAATTTAGACGAATAAATTAATAAAAGGAAATCTTTCATAAATTCTATAAGAATTTCATCTTCATAAGCCAACTTAAGACACGACATAATATCTTAGGTACACAACCCTTTACGTTGAAAGAAAATACAGAATAACTCCTAAAAATAAATCTAGGAAACAAAGACAATGTTCTTGGATATATGAGGACATACCGAATCTTGATAGAGTAGATTTCCCAAGCTTCACCTTCAAGACTTCAAAAGCTTCCAACCTATACTTATATAGTATGGAAAAGTATGGGGTTAATACAAAACAATGTACTAAGTACGGGATATGCAAAAACATGTAAAAATCAACATTTTAGTAAAATAATCTTTCATGACAAATATCTAAAACATTCATGAATTTAGAAGCAAATCATCATAAAGAACATCATTTAACACTTAGAGAAGGATTCCCATAATTTTAAACCAAAGGAAGCAATTTACAGTAAAGTAACAAAAAATACAGTGAAGTCTTATAGCTTTATAGTGAACCATTTGTGACTCTAACAATAGTGAATTTCCAAGGTATTTCCAACGAGGAGGTGAACTCATTACCGTCGGATTTTCCCTAATTTAGGATTATCCTAAGACTCCCAAAGGTAAGACATGAAAGAGTTATGAATATGCCTCCATCAATGCAGAACAATGCGATCCTCAAGACTACCTCGTTTTGGCTTACTCACCTCGGGAGAACAAGCCACTACTCAGTAACAAGTCATTGGGAAAACACTCAAACACGACACCAAGACTTCCTTTTCGGAATGCTTATATAGTGCAATGAGTAGATTGTGTCCCATACCACCACCTACCCTAAGTAGTAAACTCTTTAAGAAGGATCTTCACCAAGACTTCCTTTTTTGAAGGTCCTACCTAGTACAATGTATAGATAGAATCCCATACCAGTAGCTACCCTAACTAGTACCTTTATTTTAGGAGAATCATTCAGTTCATACAAGGCTCACCAATACTCCCCTTTCAAATGCATCCCATACAACTAGCTACCCTAACTCATAATGCATATTAAGCATAATCAAATTAATCAAGTAAACACCGCCATCAAGAAGATGGACCATACCACTCAAAAGCAATTTAGATTAAAAAATATACAATAAAACCAACTCACTATTTAACCAAGACATCACCGCCTACAGCCAATTTATCTATATTCCATCATAATAAGGTTATTAGGGCAGTTTCTAAATCATAATAACAACACAAGAAGGCCAGAGCTCATACCCTACACAAACATGTTTAATTAACCCATTTCTTAAGCTAAAAGTTTGAAATATGCATAAACATAATTTCATTAGGGTTTTGACATTAAATAATCAATTAATACTAGAAGAAACACATTTTAATCATTAAAACACTTTTACAATAAGACCCATTCTTAAAATAAAAGATAGAAGAAAGTAGAGTTTTGAAAACCCTTTTTAAAATGTTTTGGAAATGACTCCTTGAATTAAAGAGGGTTAAAGGATGTATACAATACCTTAGATAAGAGAAAACCCAATTATTTTTTATGCATAATTTTTCCACCAACAGCCCTCCTAGCTCTTCTTGACTTCTAGCTACCAAAGAGACTTAAGAGAGAGTTCTAAAGTAGAGGGGTTTTTGGTCTTAGGAAATGAGGTCTAAAATAAGGTATTAGGGAATGAAATACTTTAATATAACTAATAAACCCGAAAAATAACTTCCCATGTTCATAAAAGACTTGGGGTGAATTTACCAAGCACCCCAAGCCTTCACAGGAAAGGACAACTTTTGGTAGGCTCACAGAAAAAACCTAACCAACAGACAATTTTTCAATCAACGGACTGTTGGTGGGGTCTCGTTGGTTGAGACTTAGCTCCATTTTTATCCTGGATAAATAACCTTGCAGGTCCAATCAATGAGGTAAGTCAACAGGCCATTGGTTGAACCACTGGCCATTGATTGCCCTTGTTGGTGGGCACCGCCAAGGCGTTTGGGTCCTTCTCTTGGGCCATTCTCTAGAGTTTATTGTAGGTCCTTATTAGGGTTGTGTCCGGAATTTAAACCCCTACACATAGTAGTCTAGGTCTTAAAACATCACACATCAATTTCAAGCTAAACGAACACGTGAAACTCACTCAAACACATCGACACTGTTTTAAGATCCATTTTAATGACTATAAGTCATTTAGGATGTGTAGGAATGAAAATTTTCAAGAACGCCCATGACACCCGGAAACTAGTTCAATGAGGTAGTAGCATTCCTTAGCCTATTGGAATATCTTTTAGAAGTCAAAAAATTATGAAAATTGGTGGAAGGGTATCTAATGTCTGTTTATGTTTATTCATGATCAATACATCTGGGTACGACTCCCCAAGGAATGACCAAGGTCCCTTCAGGAGGACCGCGTCACGTTGGAGACAAATACTGCATGAGCAATGTGAACCCATGAAAGGCCATCGACGAAACATATGTGGATCGACAGGGCGTAAATGCCATCCGTTGACAAACACGTAGACAATTTCTTTAATTCCCTCTTTTGCACAGTCTCTAATTCAAAACAGGGATGTGCCGCACGGAAGGTGGTAGGAACCGTTGACTCACAGACGGACCGTTGGTCGAGGTGTCGTCTTTGAGGGGTGCAATTTTCTGCACGTTTTGACTTATTACTAATTAGTTAAATAAGGGGTTAGTTTGTTTTTTAGGGCTTTAGTAAAGTAAAATTAAGTTAATTAAATCCCCATATAAATACCCCTATCCCATTAGACTAATAAAAACTTACAAAACAAAACTCTCTTCCTTCTCTCTTCTCTCTCTCTCTAGGGAAACTCCATTGAGGACCAATCTAAGGGAGGATTCTAGGACTTAAATTAAAATAGTTTATCCTTCAATCCTTATCAAATAACAAGGTATGGAATCTGATTCACCTTTGAGACTTCTTTACTCAAAGGGTTCTATCAAATTGATTACCATAATTGAGGTTCTCAACTGGTTTCATACAACATTGAAAATTATGTTAGGAATTTATTTGTTTATAATTTCTTTTGGATATTATGCATATATTAACATTTATTTTAACTCAATTATGTTATATCTTTATGGATAGGTCTAGTTTGTAGAAGATGACCCTTAACCCTAGGTTGTGATCTTTTTATGAATTATATTGTATTCGTTCAATTTGATTGGTTATTGGTTGAATCACTATTAGATTATATTGTTAAACTAATTATGATTAAATTAGAGTGATTTGTATTTTTTTTATTCTAGTTCTTGATAAGATGTTCTAGGTTATGAAGTAAATTGTAAATTGACCTAAGTATATTGTCTTAAGCGATGATCTACTATTGAATTGTGAGATAGTAATTCTTCAAGCCTTGTTATCATGTTGGTTATTGAGTTATGATGATGTATACCCAAAATTGGGTTTAATTGAGGGTTTGTGGTAAGAGGACCTTGATGACAAATTATGAAGGATACTTTGTAAGTCTTATGATCCCTCTATTTTACTTCAAATTATGGTTAATTGTGATTAAGTTATGATGTTGTATTGGAGTATGTCTTTTATTAGGATTGATAGGATGGTGTGATTTTGAATTGAAATGTCTTGATTATGATTATGAGGTGTTTGATTAGGATGTAAATGTTATAAGGATGGTGAATGATTTACCAATGTGGCATATCGTGATATAAGAATGTTAATGTGCTAACTTCACCTATATGAAATGTAATGAAGGGACCATACTTAGGCATTTCTTTTTGAGCTATGATGATGAATATAGAATGTTTAGACCCTGTGACCTACAATAAGGAATGATGATTAATAAACATATCAATGATATTTCAAAAAGGGACTCCAGCTTAGCATCGAGTGAACTTGAGTGAGGAGTGTCCCTTCCCATATAGGGAAGGTAGGATCAGTAATGTACTCTTGATATTGGAGACTATAATACTTTGAGTATAAATAGGGTGCCAACTATATCTCCTAGTTGTTGAACTGTGTTGCACCCAAAGGAATAATAGCTAGTGGATCCACGTAGTTGCTATGTTCAAGATTTGGTACTACCTTTGCAAGCAGTCTGCCTTCTTTCGGTGTAGGGTTTCATGACACCGGATTCCACATTAGGTCATGTGGTCTATATATGTTAGGGAGAGATGTTCCCCAAAGATAAAATGAATAAAGGATTGAACTCTAACTAAGATGAACTAAGGGGTTAAGCTTAGTATAGGTAGGGGTATGGTACTCTACCAAAACATTGCACTAGTTAGCCTTTAAGGGAGTCTTAGGAGGATGTTCTTATGTATGAAAATTCTTATAACAATTATACACTAAATAAAACTCACCATTTAACCAATCCATCACGACCTATCACCAATTTCTCAATATTTCATCATAAATAAAGCCAAAGTAACAACACAAAAGACAAAAGCTCATTCCCTACACAAACATTTTTATTTAAACCATTTCTTAAGCTAAAAGTTTGAAATATGCATAAACATGAGTTCATTAGGGTTTTGACATTAAAATAATCAATTCATAATAGAAGAAATATATTTTAATTATTAAAAAACTTTTAGAATAAGACCCATGCTTAAAGTAAAACATCAATGAAAGTATAGTTTTGAAAACCCTTTATGCAATCTTTTTGAAATGACTCCTTCAATGGAACAGATTTCAAGGATGGATATAATACCTTAGATAATATAACTCCCAATGATTTTTGATTAATAATTTGTCCACCAACAGCCCTCCTAACTCTTGTTGACTTCTATCTTCTAGAGAGACTTGAGAGAGAGTTCTAAGCGAGAGGGGTTTTAGGTTTTATGAATGAGGTCTAAAATTAGGTCGTAGGGTTTGAAATATTTTAGTATACACAATAAAACCTAAAAATAACTTCCTCGGTTCATAAAAGTCTTGGGGTGAATGTACCAAACACCCTAAGCCTTCACAGGAAAGGACATCTTTTGGCAGACTCACAGACGAGACCTAACCAACGGACCACTTGTCCATCAACGGACAAACGGTAAGGTCTCTTGGATTAACACTTCTCTCCATTTGGAGACTGTATATCTAACCTTGCAGGTACAATCGATGAGGCAAGTCAACGAGCCATTCACTGAACCAATGCCATCGATTGCCCTCGTGGGTGGACACTGCCAAGGCAGTTTTGGTCCTTTTATAAAGCCTATTTGGGTTCTAGGTGGAGTCGTGCCCAGACGTTACACATCTAATCATAGTCTTCTAGTTCATAGAAACACCCACATCAATTTCAAGCAAAACGAACACGTAAAAGTCACTTAAACACATCCAGATGTACAAGCACTCTCTAAGGCACACTTTACGAACGTCATGGACGTTCTTGGTCGTTTGACCTCCAAACTTCACTCACAGCCTAAGGAAACTAAAATAACTCATTTTATAAAAAAAAATTAACTCAAGAAACAATCATGAATCTCTAGTTCACCTTAGTTCATTTTGGGGCATTGAAAGGGGTGCACATCAACTTGGTGGGAGTCCAAGAGAAGGGAAAGGGAGATTCATTATAACTATAAGTTACCACCTACTTGGAAAGAGTTTATTAAACTTATGGAGTTGATATACTTGACTCAAAACTACTACCAAGAGGTTCTAAATAAGGTGTACATGTTGAGGAGAGGTTCCAAAAATGTGGAAGAATATTATGATGCGTTTGACAAATTGCGGATGTAGTCTAAAAAATCGAAGAGAATATGGAATAAATTGTAATAAAATTATAGCAATATTAAGACATGATATCTTGAAGAACATGAATATTAAGAACTATCAGACACTTGAAGAGGATTTCCATGATGCCTCAAAGGTCGAAGCAGATTTGAAAGAACAAAAGTCGTACAACGCCAAAAGTTCTTTATCCACATGGAGCAAAATTTTTTATAATTTGAAGACGACATCCATGGAAAAATCTAAAAGTGGAGTTAAGGCTTACAAAGTCAAGATTGATTACAAATCAAAGTCAAGTGAGCAACCACAAGGATGTAACTATGTTAAACCTAACTTTCCTCGACCCTCTAGAATTCAATATTTTATATGTCAAGGGTGGGGACATGTTTCTAGTTAGTACCCAAATAAAAGAACAATTGTTGCTCTTTATGTTGGATATAAGATTGAAGATGAATATGAGGGAGATGAAAAAAGTGAGGGAGAGGTGATAGGGGTGAGGGCTGAAGGAGAGGAAGGCGCTTCAGGGGATGAATAACAAAGGTTGGATGTGAGGGTGAAAAACTTTCATGTGTTGTGAGAAGATCGTTGGGAGCCCTTGCAAAAGAAGAACTTGACCAAAGAGAGAATCTATTTCATGTTAGCTGCAAAATCCAAGATAAAGTGTGTTCCTTAATCATTGAAAGTGGAAGTTGCACAAATGTGGTGAGTAGTTCATTGGTGGAGCGTATGAAAACAAATACCAGCAAGCATCCCAATCCTTATAAACTACAATGACTCAAAGAGAGTTGAGAGATGAAGGACCTCAAACAGGAAAGTATTTTGTTTAGTTTGAGAAAGTATAATAAAGAATTAGTTTGTGATGTGGTTCCCATGTTGTAATGTCACCTACTCTTGGGGAGACCTTTTCAATTTGATAGTGATTTTGAGCACCAACGTAGATTTAACATATACATTTTTGTGATTTAAGGTAAAAAGTATGTTCTTGCACCTCTCACTCCATATCAAGTGACTGAGGACTATCGAGTTAAAAAGGAGCTTTGGGAAAGAATAAAAACCGTGGAGGAAAAAGGTGACGACAAAAGTTCCACCATCGTTCCACATGAGGGAAGTGCCTTGTCTAAAAATAAGAAGAAACTATGCATGATAGAAAATCTAAGAAAGTGTTTAAAGGGCGTGGATAAAAGAAACTTTCTACTGTGCCTTGTCAACACGAACATTGTGTTACGTGCTAACCAAGATACTAAAACTTTGCCTAGTATTTTATGTTCTCTTTTGTAGGGATAGATTAGCGACTTGCAGATGAGATGCCCAGAGGATTACCACTATTGAGGGGAATCAAGCACCAAATTAATTTATACCTGGTTCACAAATTCCCAATCTTCCAACTTATAGAAGTAACCCGACCGAAACCAAAGAGCTTTCAAGGAAAGTAGATGAGCTTCTTGAGAAGGGTTTATCAAAGAAAGCCTAAATCCTTGTGCCATGCAAGTAATTCTTGTTACAAAAAAATATGGCATTTGGAGAATGTGTATTGATTATAGATCCGTAAATAAGATCACAGTGAAGTATCGCCATCCCATTCCTCAGCCTGATTATATTCTTAATGAGCTTTGTGGTTCTATTGTTTTCTCAAAGATTGACATTCGAAGTGGGTATCATTAAATTCGGATGAAACTGGGTGCTGAGTGGAAGATAACTTTAAAGACAAAGCTTGGGTTTTACGAATGGCTTGTGACACCATTTGGATTGACAAATGCCCCAATAACTTTCATGAGATTGATGAACCATGTTATCAAACCTTTCATCAACAAGTTTGTTGTAGTGTACTTTGATGACATACTTTTTTATAGTAAGACAATGGAGGAACATGTATGCCATTTGAAACAAGTGTTTGATGTTCTACTAGGAGAGTGTCTCTTTGCTAACTTCAAGAAATGTTCATTTGCTGTTAATTATTGTGTTTTTGGATTTTGTGGTTAGTGAAAATGGGATTGAGGTCGATGAACAGAAGGTGGACTCCATCATGACTTGGCTAATCAGTACAACCAAGGCAAGAGGTTTTCATGGGTTAGCAAGTTTTTATCGGTGACATGTGAAGGGATTTAGTTCAATTGCTTCTCCTTTGACTGAACTGTTCAAGAAAGATGTATCTTTTGTATTGGGTGAGGAGTAGGAGAATTCATTTCAAGCCTTGAAATTAATGTTGAGTTATACACCTTTTCTCCAACTACAAAACTTTGATAAGGCATTTGAAATTAAATGGGATGCTTCAGGTATTGGTATAGGTGGTGAGTTGATGCAAGAAGGAAAACCATTAGCTTTCTTTAGTGAAAAGCTAAAAGGAGCTACACTCACGCACTCATTTTATGACAAGGAATTTTATGCACTTGTGGGAGATGTGGCTCATTGGCAGCACGATTTATGGCACACAGAGCTTATGCTAAGGACATATCATAAGTCCTTGAAGCATCTTAAGGGGAAATCAAAGTTGAACCAGTTATAAGCTAAGCGGGTTGAATTCATTGAAACCATTCAATATGTGATCAACTACAAGCAAGGCAAGGAGAATATGGTAGTGGATGCTCTATCAATGAGGTTTGTATTGGTCAATACCTTGGTTTCTACAATGATAGGGTTTGAAATCTTAAAGGTATTCTATTCTATGGATTTCCACTTCCAAGATACCTTTGATAATCTTAGTCAAGGGAAGCAGTTGATAGGTACAAATTGGTTGAAGGTTTTTTGTTCAAAGATGGTAGATCATGTGTTCCCGTGATCTCATCGAGAGAGTTATTTATCAAAGACGCTCATGTGGTGGTTTGATGGGACACTTTGGGGTACCAAAAGCACTTGATATTCTTAAGGAGCAATTTTTTATCCCAAGATGAAACACGATGCAGAGAGGATTAGTGGACATTGTCTACAACTAAAGCAAGCCAAATCTACTACTAGGCCCCAAGGTAAATATACTCTTCTTCCTGCTCTTAATGGTCTATGGATGGATATATCTGTGGACTTTGTGTTAGGACTGCCTAGGAATAAAAGAGGACATGATAGTATATTTGTGGTAGTGGGTAGATTTTCTAAAGTGGCTCATTTCATTCCATGTCATAAATGTGGTGATGCATCGCATGTAGCATCTTTGTTTGTGATCAATATGCTTAAATTGCATGGAGTCCCTCAAACCATTTTTAGTGATATGGATTCCAAGTTTCTAAGTGTTTTTTGGATGAGTCTCTAGGGTACACTTAGTACCAAACTTTTGTTCTTTACAAAATGCCATCTTCAAACGGATGGACAAATTTAAGTAGTCAACTTGATTCTTGGAGACATGCTTTGGTGCAAGATTAGAGGAACCCAAACTACTTGAGAAGACCGTTTACCATAGACTGAATTTGCATATAATCGATCTTTCCACTTATCTATTGGAATGTCTCCATTTGAAGCATGCTATGGATTTAAACATTTGTTTCTATTAACCATAAATCCTTTGTCTAGCGATGTTATTGTGAGCCTGGATGCTAAGAAAAGAGCAAAAGAGTTGATGAACATTCATGCCAAGTGAAATGAGACCATTGGAAAGAACAATTTAGAGGTGGACATTCAAACGAATCGGAGGGAGAAAGAAAGTGATATTCAATCCATATGATTGGGTCTGGGAGCATTTCCAAATGGAAAGGTTTCTACAAATACGAAAAGGGAAGCTAAGCACAAGAGGGTATGGACCCTTCAAAGTAGTCAAGCAAATCAATGACAATGGTAACATGAATCACCTACCAAGTCAGTATAATATTCATAATGTTTTCAATGTTACTGATTTATCTCCTTGTGTTATAGGTGATCCTTTGGGTTCAAGGAAGAATCATTTTCAAAAAAGGGAGAAAATTATAAGAATAAAATAAGAAAAAGAAACAAAGAAATAAAGTATATGTGGACTAACACTAAAGTCATTGAAATTATGTGCAACAAGGGACTAAAACCCTTACCTCCCAACTGACTTCAACAACCTAAATTTAATAGAAGGAGGAATAATCAAATTAAACAAAGAATCACAAAATGGGTAACACTTTGATTAATCCAACTCAAGAAGTTAACTAGCAATCTCAAGATTCACCCTAATTACTCAATAATTACTTGTTTGGTTTTCTTCTTTTGTGAATTCTTGAATTCATAGACACTTCTTTGACAATTTTGCCCTTAGTGAGATAAGGGATTTGTTTAGTTGCCACTATTTGTGAATACTTGAATTCATGATATATCTATTTGCACACATGGATATTTCCTTCTTTCTTCTCACTTTGAGGTAATGTAAACACATTGTTGGTCCGTCATTAGTGACTACCAATCTTCTCTAATGCTTCCGTTTTCATGGACATTTCTTGTAAGCCTTGAAGATCCTTTTCTTTACTCCGTGTGAATGATGTTATGTGGTACATTCCACTCATTTTAGTATTCATCCATTCTACCCATGTTATCATGTACCCAATGTAGAAGATTTGAGCAACCGAATTCACGAGGAAGCTCGTGGTTCCCGTAATTCAATCCTTTTGGGTTCTACAAATATGTAGCACGACCTAATAGAGGTGTTTTAATGGGTTTGTTTGAAAAGGAACATAGCGGGATTTATAGCAAAAATGTTCAAATTGTCACCAAGTGAAAGTCGAGATCCTAAAGTCGGGTGGTTTACTCTGAGAAATACAAGTTCCTACTTGGAAGTGGGAAGACATTAATATGGACTTCATAGTTGGTTTCCCTCTGACTAGAAGGATAAATGACTCATATGGGTGGTGGCGAATAGATTGGCAAAATCTGCTCATTTTATTCCCGTCAAGTCCACTCACTCGGCGGAGGTTTATGCAAATATCTTCATAGATGAGATTGTGTGTCTTCATGGTATTCCATTATCCATCATATCGGAGAGGGGTGAACAATTCACATCTAGGCTTTGGAGGTTGTTTCAAAAAGCATAGGGTACATAAGTAAAGTTAAGCACCGCTTTTCATCCCAGACGAATGGTCAAGCGGAGCTTACTAAAACCCCTGATATATGCTGAGAGATTGTCTAATTTCTATTAAGGGAGGTTGGGATGAATATTTGTCTTTTGTTGAGTTCTGTTATAACAATAGTATAACACTTCAAAAATCCAAGATGTGTTCTAGACCCTAACATAAGTTTCCCAAGGTATAGACACTATTTTAAGTTTCATTTTAATTAATATAATTCAATTAGGAAGTATAGAAACAAAAGTATTCAAGAACGTCCATGACGTCCGTAAACTAGTTCAATGAGGTACTACCGTGCCTTAGCCTATTGGACAAGCTTTTAGAAGTCGTAAAATGATGAAAATTTGTGGAAGGGTATATAAAATATGTTTAAGTTGATTCATGGTAAAAACGTCTGGGTACGCTCCCCAAGGACCGAACAAGGACCATTGAGAAGGACCCTTGAACATTGGAGTCAAACACTGTGTGGGTAGTGTGCACCCATGAAAGGCCATTGACGAAATGTGTGTTGATCGATGGGGAGTCGATGCCATCAGTCAACCAACACTTAGAAAATTCCTTTAAGGACCTCTTTTGAACAGTCTCTAAATCAAACCACAAATGTGCAACACGAATGGGGGTAAGAACCGTCGACTCACAAAGGGACTGTTGGTCAAGGTCTCGTATGTGAGGAGTCCAATTTTCTCCACGTTTGCAAAATAAAACTTACTTCCTTCTCTCTTCTTTCTCTCTCTAAAGAAGACTACATTCAGGACCAATATAAGGGAGTGTTCTAGGGATGAAATTACCAAGGTTTATATATTAATCTTCATAAAAAAAATTATGTGATCTAATTTACCTTTGAGACCTCTTTCCCAAAGGGTTCTATCAAATTGATTTCCAAAATTGAGGTTTTCAAATGGGTTTCATTCAATCTCGAAAATTATGTTATGAACTCATTTGTTTATGATTTATTTAGAATATTATGGATATCTTAACATTTATTTTAACTATATTATGTCATATCTTGATGGATTGGACTAGTTCGTAGAACATGACCCTTAACCCTTAACCCTAGGTTATGATCTTGATATGAATTGTATTTTATTGATTCAATTAGCTTAGTTATTTGTGAATTACTACTAGATGATATTGTTACACTAATAATGAATGAACTGGGGTTATTTTTAGTCTTTCATGCTAGTTCTTGATAATATGATATAGGTTATGAAGTATATCGAAAATGTACCTAAGAATTTTGTCTTAAGATATGATCTAATATTGAATTGTGAGGTAGTGATTCGTCTAGCCTTCTTATCATGTTGGTTATTGGCTTATGATAATGTATACCCAAATTGGGTATAAATGAGGGTTTGTGGTAAGACCTCGACGATGAATTATGAAAGAGACTTGATAAGTCTTACAATCCATGTCTTTTACTTCAAACTATGGTGTAATTGTGATCAAGTCAGGATTTTGTATTGCAGTATGCCTTGTATTAGGGTTGAAAGGATGGTAGGATGTTAAATTGAAATGTCTTGATTATTATTGTTAGGTGTTGGATTAAGATGTAAATTTTATAAGGACGATGATTGATTTAACAATCTGCCTTATCGTGATATGAATATGTTAATGTCCGAATCTCAACTATATGAATTGTAATGAAGGGACCATACTCATGCAATTCTTATTGAGCTAGGATGATGAAGAATATACAAGGGCTAGATTCTATGACCTACAATAATCTATAATGATTATTAAAGACATTAAAAACATTTCAAAAAGGGACTCTAGATTAGCACCGAGTAAACTATAGTTAGGAGTGTCCCCTCCCACATAGGGAAGGTAGAATCACTAATGTACTCATGAGATTGGAGACTGAAATGAATGTAGCATAAAGAGGCCCCAACTATATCCCATAGTTCTTGAACTATGTTGCCCCTATAGGAATACTAGCTAGTGGATCCACGTAGTGGCTATGTTCATGTTTTGGTAATACCTTGGTAAGAAGTCTGCCTTTTTTAGGTGTAGTGCTCCATGACACCGGATTCCATATTAACTATTGTAGTCTATTTTGGTTAGGGCAAGATATTTCCAAAAGGTATAGTGAACAAATGAATTGTACTCTAACTAAGATTACCTACGGGGTTTAGCTTAATCTAGGTAGGGGTATGGACTCTACCTAAAAATTGCACTAGTTAGCCTCGAAGGGAGTATTAGGAGGATGTTCTTATGTATGAAACATCCTATAATGTTATATGACATGTATAAGATGAACCTGCACATTGTTGATATTGTATGTTGGTTGGTGTAGTTATGAATGTGTGTTGTTTTATATGGTTAAAGTAAGATGATATGTAATGTTAAATTCATGTGAAGTAGGGTGCTAGTCATGATTCTTGTTGGGTTACTTTATTAAGGTTATGGGGTTTTTCTTGATTATTGCACTTGTTTACTTGATAGGGATTCATGGTGTCATGACATGCAGGTAAAACCTAGAAGTTAGAGCGTCCTTGTGTTGCCACACATTAAATGAGACTTCAAGAAGTCTCATATAAGTTAATCGTATCATTCATTGCATAATAAACATACTGAAATGAGTAAGAATTTTAAACTTTTTTCACACACGAAGAGCTCTTTTTATAATCATTACACAAGCGGAAGACTTTCATTTAAAACATTAAACCTTTACAACATCACCTTGAACCATCTAAACTTTAGAGTATACAGTACTTTGGTCTAAGCCCATACAAGACAATAAAATAAGGACTAAGATAAAAAGGAAAAGGTGTGGATATTGTCCTCGAATCGATTAGGAATAACCAATACTTCATTTTCAACCCTTGGAAACCTATCCATCCTCCATTGCACATGAATACTTCCAATTCCCTACACTTTAGTCAAAAATGGAAAAGAAGGACTTAGCACATTTGATGTACTAAGCATGGAAGCCATGCAAAAACCATGAAAAATGGACATTTATTAAATAACAAGATTTTCATGAATTTTGATTAAAACGTCATACTATAATCATAAGAACAACATTTAATAACTTAGAAACACACAAGAAATCATTTAAACAATTAATCACATTTTAGGAAAATAACATAATGAACAATTTAATTTTACAGTGAATTTTATCACTGTTACAGTGAAGTTCCTTAGCTTCAATTTACATACCTTTTAGCATATATTCCCCTCACTAAGAGCTATCCTAAGACTCACTTAAGTAATACAAAGAGAGACTGCCCATACACCAACCTCTCTACGCACACCTAAATTATCCTTTAGACCACCCATAATGAAGGTATACAAACTCACAAATACATCAATCCCATGAATATGAGATCCTCCTACCAAATGTGATTCTAAGGTTCACTTGAGTGAGTTGTGAAGTGACTGCCCATACAATCCCTTAAACCCACACTTAATAAATCCCATAGACTACCTAAGAAAGAATCATTCTCAATTAAAACATTATCATGCATATAACATGATATTCTTCCCTACAAAGTTTATTAAAAGACTCTTAAGTAACTCAAGAAGATAACGGCATGATTGACCTGTTCTAGATTACCAAAGTAATCCGTAAGAATTCCTATGTTTGGATAATGTCTACATAATAAACCATTTTTCCTAACTAGAGTCATTCATAAGACTTATCTAGATAAGATAATAATTGACCATTCTTATGCCCCCTTCACACCTTAACTAGACAACCCTTAACTACTCTAGATAAGTACTTATTTATTTTAGCATACTTCCTTACTTAGCTCATTACATTCCTTATTTCATTTAAGACTCATTCATGACAAAAATACATTTATGTAATGGTATTGGACAAGACCTAGGGACTCCAACTAACACCATCAGAGCCTTTAGTGCAATGTCTAGATAGCGTCCCATACCACCATCTAAACCTCATAGAACTTATCTAATGCTAGTAGGTATCCAATATGATTATAATTGGCAATAAAAAACACCGACAATGGTAGAATAGCATGGAATCCAGAGTTCGAACCTACTTAGATGACGCTGTTTTACTTTCCAATGGTAGTACTTGGACCATCCAATGTAGGCACATGGTTAAGGAATATGAATGGCATACCTTGTATTCTAGTGTCATCCTCTCAATAGAACTAATTCCCTCGGTGATTGCCTTTGGTATCATAGAGTAATTTACATTAAAGTTTAATATAAAGGGGTTCCATATAAAGTTCATAACCTAATCACTTTTACGCTACCAAAGAAGTCCTCTAGGGCTGCCTTCAAATCGAGACAAGAAACTTATAATGTTTTTTCTAAGGTTTGAGATAATGTCGTTCCAGCCAATCAACCTTATGTTTTTCAATCCTTTACTTGAAGGATACCATTAAAAATTTTGACTTCAACATTCATAACCTTACCATTACGTTCAAGGTTTCACATAGAGGACCTTCTTACCAGCATTCAACGTCTCATGTCATTCATACATACAATACTAAGAGACTTTAGCATCCTAAGTCAAGACATGTCAAATTCACATTCATACATGCATCAAGTAAGGGACAAATGTCAACAAAGACAAGACACAACATACTTCACTTTGACACATATTACGTGTCATTCTTTAAATGACTTAGGAATATCCATTATCATCTTAATGTTATCCTATAAACTACCATATCATCATAAATATAACCATCAAAGACTCACATAGTCAAGAAGGAACAACCATGCATCAAGATCTAAGACTACAAATACAAGAATATAGACATAGTCTACATGATCTCCTAACATTCATACAAAGAACACATACTTTCACATAACTTTACATATAGATATATATATGCTCATACTTCACATAAATGAACTACACAAATCATCATAATACTTCAAGTAGTGCCGACAAGGTTATGATCATGATATTGCATAAAGAAACACCCACTAGGCCACATCAATTAACATAGCACCGCCACCATAAGTGGACCATACCAATCAAAATTATAATGCAAAAGATATGCATAATATTAAAAGAATTAGGGCATCATACCACCCATTCCATCTTACCACTTTAATCCAAAGCTAAATCATCAAATTCGATACCATAAGGCCCTTGCCCATGGCCATGAAAATCATTTCAATACAAAAACTATTACACTCAATGTAACTAGGTCAATTCAATATAGATTCCTCAATATAATACACCCTAGATATAAATTCAATACAATTATTACATCAATCAATACCCCATAGAAAACTACACTGGAATTCATAAGCATTGAGTCAATATCAATTCAATAAGCTTCATATTCAATACGTCTAAGAATATACACTACTCAATTGATCAAATTTAAACATCCTATAAATCAATCAATCATAATCTATACATACATTAAAAGACCATAACAATCTACACTTGAATTCATTAATATAAAAGCATGACCACATAACCCATGTTTTAGTCAAATTGAGAGATATGTGAAGTTTAAGGGTTCATAGAGAAATACATTGGAAAACATCAATTATATATCAATAATATCATATCTTAATATTTGAAAACCGTTTCATGCATGAACCAAAGACTTTGAGTAGAAATTGAACTTTTTAATCTTTTTGAGATCTTTGAAAATTATCTTTGAAATTGGCTCTAAGGTGATAGCAAGCCTTATATGAAGAACAGACAAATCTTATTAGAATAATCCCATAACAATTGAATAAGAAACTCCATTGAAGATCCATCTTCAAGCTCTATCTTCACCTTGATCTCTCACGGAGGGTTTTGAAGAAACTTTGGGAGGTAATTTTTTTTTTGGATTTACGATTTAGGGTTTAAATGAGAGTTTCATGACTTATATACTATTAAAACACCCATAAACACTCAAAACAATCGTAAAAAGTCATATTGATACGTGGGGTGAATGTACAGTTTCAATCTTCACTTAATAGTGAAGCTGCACGAAGGGAGAGTTCCATCGACGGTTGGCAGTCGACAAACTGTTTGTCAAAAAACAGACAGTCATGTCCTGCCATCATTTGGTTCAGAGACTCACCTTTTGTCTCTCCTCTTCAATGTCTACGTCTTAACTGAAGAAATACCACCAACGCGGTGTTGACTGACCCACTGGGCGTCGAATGCAATCTATTGGTTGGACTATCTTTGAAAGTCTTAGGCACCAACTTTGGTACTTCCTCAAGGACCCTTGGATGGTCCTTTGGGGATGTTTTCCAGGATTTTTTAAACCCAAACATGCTCGTATACTAGTTTAGGACCTCTCACATAAAATTCATCAAAACTGAACACGTAAAACTCAACGAAACATTCATAGACATGCAAAGTCATTTCTAGGCAAACCTTTCAAACGTCATGGACGTTCTTAGATGTTTGACCTCCAAACATAAAGAAAATTGACACACTGTGTATATACACCATAATAACTCATTTCAGGACCTTATAACCTAATGAATCAAACATAAACACATAAAACCACATATAAGGCACATAGATGACTTAGTCGTCGAACGTCTTTGTCGTCTATTGACGTTTTACTTCCAAATCACCTAAAACTGGAGACATGTCCTCAATACCATATTCTATACCAATTTAGTACCTTATACCATCATGACAACAATTTTAGGATCTAGCTTCACCTATGTCATTTTGGGGTCTTATATTCTCCCACACTTGGACAACATTCGTTCTCGAATTACACTTGTCACTCTCCGAACACTTCCAAGAGTAGAGACTCAACTTAACATATCATTACAATACCATACAAAGCATTATACAAGAAAAAATCAAGGGTAAACTTCAATTTCAAATAATTAAAAGAATCCCAACATAACAAAAAACTAGAATACATTCTACAACTCATTATGCCATAAATATTCATTACGAACACCAAAAAATAATTTTATATTCAGTATGATGCTCATATAAATCATTTCTAACAACATTACAACAATTTTGTAGTAAATAATGAATTAGTCAATTTTCAAAAAATGTCACAGTGAGTAGGCAGTCTTTAAACTGAACATGATTCACAATCGAACAATGCAACAATTAAGAAATTCCTTATAAATTCTCAATAAATATTTCTCATATAACCATTTATACATTCTCACTATTAAACTAGATGAAATAATTATCAACATATACTAGATGCACATGAATCATGAGGAGGATACCATGTATGAAAACTCATTTTCTAATTCAACAAAACTTCAATCAAAACGTTCATATCATAAGGAGAATATTTGAAACTCATCTTACACAAAAGACTCCTACATAATGAAGTTACTAAGATGTCTTTTTTTAGACCTGAATAAACACATAGAGAAAAGTTAAGGCCACCTCACTCCAAACAACCGTACTCCCGCTCTTAGGAGAAACCCATTCTAAAGTCAATATAACATCTACTACCATGAACACCCTGAAGGCACCTTTAACATTACTAATACTTTCTTACCAAGTTCTATCTCATAAAGACTAAACACTCTCAAAGGGCTCATCATCTAACCACTACTTCCCCCTTACTATGAGACCTCACCTTTACGCTTTCAAATCTCATCACCTTCTTTTCTATAGTTGGGTCTTAAACAACTTCAAACTATCTAAACAACCACTCCTTCACGTTTCTCATACCATATACCTTACCATTCTTTTCCAATTTAACTACCCTTCAAAAGGTAACCAAGCCAACCTAAGGCCAAAAACACTATCTATCACACCTCATCTAACAAGTCAAATATCATATTTTCTCTCCCTCAACCGAATCATCATAAAGTTACCCTCAAGGGACCAACACATAAGGGAATTAAGGGAAAGACACCATTTACAAAGCTCTTAGGCACGATTAGATGAATGAAGAAGTTAAACTTTTCCTAGAACCCAATAGCCTCCAATTCATAATGTAGCGTGATTCACATTATAAACAAGACTCTACTAGATGTGGTTCATGAGACAACTAACACTCTCCCTAACCTTATGATCTGATACAAACTTTTTCACGACTCACAAGTACAGCCTAGAAGTTAGAGAGTCCTTTTATTGCCACACGGCAAATGAGACTTCAAGAAGTGTCATCTAAGCTACTCGTATAATTCATTGCATAGTAAACATAATAAAGTGTGTAAGAATTTAAAAACATCTTCACAAACAAAAAACTCTTTTCATAATTATTACACAAGTGAATGACTTTCATTTAAAACATTTAGCCTTTACGACATCTCCTTGAACTATCTAAACATTCGAGTACACAATACTTGGATCTAAGCCCATACAAGACAATAAAATAATTTCTAAGACATAAAGGAACACGTGTGGATATTATCCTCGAATCAATGAGGACTCATCAATACTTCATCTTCAACCTTTAGAAACCTATCCATCAATAACACTTCAATAATGCAAGACATATCTTAAAACCTAAAATAAGTGTCATAAGGGTATAGACACTGTTGAAAGGCCTTTTTAATTATTTTATGTCATTCAGGAAGTCTAAAACCCAAAATGCCGAAGAACGTCCATGACATCCAGAAACTATTTCTAGGAGGTACTAGTGTGCCTGAGCCTATATGACTGGCTTTTAGGTGTCAAAAAATGGTAAATATTTGTGGAATAGTGTCTAACATGAGTTTAAATCAATTTGTGGTTGAAAATTCTGGGTACGACTTCCCAAGGACCAACCAAGGGCCCCTTAGAGGACCCTTTAACAGTGGGGTTAACATTGCCTGGGCACTGTCAAACGACGAGAGGCCATCGACGACTCGTGTATTGTAGACAGGGTGTTGCTTACAACCGTTGTCCAACGCTAAGAAAAATTGTTGGAGCCCTTGCTTTGACCAAACTTACAAGAACCACGGATGTGCACCATGGAGGAAGCCTAGTCTGTAAATTGACCCACGATCCGTGGATTGTGCTGTCGTCGGTGGTACATCAATTTTCCTGCACATTTTTTAAGTTAAGTCTTAGCTAATTAATTGAGGGGTTTGGTGGTTAGTTAGGTTATTAGGGAATCCTAATTAAATTAATTAACCCTCTATATAAAGACCCCGACCCCATTAGTTTAATTATAACTCTCAAAACATTACTCTCTTTCTTTTCTCTATTTTCTCTCTTTATTGGAAGACACCATTGAAGACTAGCTAGGGCATTGATTTGTGGGATGTAAAGGGATGATTTCCCCATCAAATATTCATCTAACTTTGAGTTATGAGATCTAATTCACCTTTGAGACCTCTTTCCTCAAAGGGTTCCTTCAAAGTATTTTTAAAAAATTGGGTTTTCATGTGGGTTCTTTTTAATCCCAAAAGTTATGTTATGATTTTTTTTTCTATTGGATTGTATTAATTGATAAAGATGTACTCTAAGATAATTATTATATATCTTGATCGTTTGGTCTAGCTTTAAAAGATGTCCCTTAACCCTAGGTTTTATCTTGATATGAATTAGGTCATAATTGGTTCAATTGACTCGGTTATTGGTTGTATTACTAGTAGATGATGTTTTTACATTAATTATGAACAATTTAGAATGATTTGTAGTCTTTCATGCTAGTTTTTGATAAGGTGATCTAGGTTAGGAAGTGAATTGACCTTAGTATCTTCTATAAAGCTATGATCTAGTATTGAATTGTGATGTAGTTATTTATGATAATATATACCCCGAATTGGGTTGAATTGAGGGTTTATGGTAAGACCTTGATGATGAACTATGATGAAGACTTGGTATGTCTTCTGATCTATAACCTTTACTTCAAATTGTGGTTAATTGTGATTAAGTCATGAGATTCTGTTGGAGTATGCCTTGTATTAAGATTGATATGGTGGTATAATGTTGAAATAAAATATCTTGATTATGATTGTGAGGTTGATTAAGAGATAAATTTTATAAGGAGGGTGAATGATTTGCCAATGTGCCTTATCATGATATCAAATACTAATATGCTAACCTTACCTAGATGAATTATAATGAAATCACTTATACTCTTTTGATTCTGATTGAGCTATGATGATGATGATGTTATACAAGGGTTAGACCCTATGACCTAACCTAATTTATGATTGATAATAAAGGCTTAAAGACTTATCAAAAAGGGACTCCAGCTTAGCATAGAGTGAACTAGATTGAGGAGTATCCGTTCCAACGTATGGAAGGAAGGATCACTAATTACTCTTTAGATTTGAGACTACAATTCATGTATCATAAATAGGGTCCCAATTATATCTCCTAGTTCATGAACTATCTTGCCCCCATAGGAATACTAGCTACTGGATACACGTAGTTTCTATGTTTTATGTTCTGGTATTACCTTGGCAAGTAGTTTTCATTCCTTCGTTCCACGATATATGACACCTAATTCCATACTATATCATGTGGTCTATGCTGGTTAGGGCAAGATGTTCCCTATAGGTAAAATGAACCAAAAGATTGAAATCTAACTAAGATAATCCAAGGGGTCCAGAATAGACTAGGTAGGGGTATGGGACTTTATGTAAGCATTGCACTAGTTAGCCTTGAGGGGAGTCCTCGGAGGATGTTCCTATGTATGAATATGCTTATAATTCTATATGACATGTTATGATGAACTTGCATAATGTTGATACTATATGATGATTAGTTTCTCTTATGTAAATATATTGGTCTATATGGTTAAATTAAGATGATATGTGATTTTAGATGCTATGTTTTGTGAAGTAGGATGTTAATGATGATTCTTGTTTTATTGAGTAAGGTTATGGGGCTTTACTTGGTTATGTTGAAATGTACTCTTACTCTTGTTTATTGTTAATATGACTTGATGATAAAGTTAAATTGAGTATGTATTTACTTATATGATATGTATGGTTGACTCTACTAAACATGATGTTGTAGTCATTCTAATGTACATGCCTATGACCTAATGAATATGAAATATTGATTGGTATAGTCTTGTTGAAATGTGCATAATGCTTTTTAAATGAAAAGTGCATATTTTATAAAATGTCCCTTTTCTTAACATGTTTATCTAAGTACGTGTGCATATGATCTCATACTTACCACAAGTTGTGTACTAACCCCATTTTTTCCTTTTCCCCAACATTTTAGGCTCCGGTCGTTGAAGTGTTTTGGAAGTCGACTTGAAGAAGACTTGAATCTCCTATTCATCCAAGCAGGGTAGGTCCTCAATTTGTGAGGCCGATAACACTATTTAACTTTTGGATTTTTTATGAGTTTTAAGACTCTTTCATATCTTTTATTTCATTCTTTTAAATTGAGTATTATACATTTTTGTGACCTATATGTAGTGTTATTTGATTGATGTGTGGGCTACGCAAAAAAAATTTGATACACTCTTAGTAGATGGTTATGAGATGAGACGATTAATATGACTATGATTTTTTCTCTATATATGTATGTGCAATAAAAGTAGAAGGCTAGGCAACCTTCATATATGAAGGTTCTATGTATACTCAATACGGATATATATTATTTGTATGTGGAAGTCTATGTAAACCTCCAAGTATAAGTCATGAAAAGTTTTAAATTTTCCGCTAAATTTGACATGTGAATGTAATGATGTAAACTAAGAGGCTAGTCTTAGTGCTTAATGAAGATGATGACACCATTTGCGTCTAGGAGGTAAACTCGGATGTGAGAAACTTTGTATCAGAGCATGAGGTTGAATTATCTTAGAGTCAACGTCTCTCTCAACGACGTCTATGTATGTTCGTATTCATAATTGTGAAGCGCGCCACACTTATGAATAGGAACAATTGTGATTCCTAGTAAACTCTCACTTTCTTGGAAATCTAATTATCGTGCCATTAGAGTATACTTATGGCGTGCCTTTGCATCTAATTCTATTGTTGTGATATTAGAAAAAATGAACAGTCAAAGGAATGTGGCACGAAGTCTTGAAGAGGTTATTTCCAATGCGAGAGCTCCTCTTCGTGGTGATCAAGTTCCATCCCTTGAAAAGGAAGCTAATGTTGAACAAGCTCCGACCAATCCTCCACCCTTGACGGATGGTGACATAAGGTCTGCCTTTATCCAATTTGCCTAAGTTGTCACTACACAAGCCTAAGCTATGAAGTCCCAATCTATCTTGAAGATTGTACCCCGTCCAAATCAACAAATTGCTACCATGGTCTCCCGTCTAAGGGACTTCACTAGGATGAACCCTCCTACGTTCTACCAGTCTTAGGTTGAAGAAAACCCCTAGAGTTCATTGATCAAGTCTATAAGATACTCGTGGCTATGGGGTTATCCACTAGTGAGAAGGCTGAGGTAGCCATTTATCAACTCAAGGATGTGCTCAAGCATGGTATGTCCAATGGAGGAATAATAGGCCAATAAGAGGTGGTTTGGTGACTTGGGAGATCTTCGAGAAGGCTTTTCTTGATCGGTTATTTCTTAGGTAGATGAGGGAAGCTAAAGTGGTGGAGTTCATCACTATTCACCAAGGTGGTACGAGTGTTCATGAATACTCCTTGAAATTCACTAAATTGTCTAAATATGCTCCTACTTTGGTTTCTGATCCTAGAGATGAAACGAGCGGCTTTGTGACGGGGTGTTGAATGATTTTCAACATGAGGGTCATTAGTCTATGCTACATGACCCCATGAATATTTCTCGTCTTATGGTGCACCCAAACATGTGGAAGAGGCAAGGGCTAAGAGAAAGAGTAGAGATGCTAAGAGGGCAAGATCTTTTGATAGAGGTTCTATCAAAGAATATGCTTTAGATACATGACAAGCCTAAATTTATGAACCAGGTTTCTAATCCAGGGACTTCCAATTTCCCTAAGGCTATTGGTGATAGGGTGGCTAAACCTAAGCCTAAGAAGGGAAAAGGAACTAGTTCACCAACCGAGAAGCGAACTTGTGGAATGTGTGGCACGAAAAACTCTAGTGATTGTCTTATGTGGACGAACAATTTTTTTGGTTGTGTTAAAAGTGTCAACAAGGCTAGGGATTGTCCTAATGTGTTGGGTCAAGACACAGTAGTGGTGAAGATCAAGCAAGTGTTTCAAATAAGGCTCCAAAGAAGAACCGCCTTTATGCTCTCCGCTCTAGGGTTGAGCAAGAGACTTTTCCCGATGTGGTAACCGGTATGTAGAAAGTTTTATCTACTGATGTCTATGCCTAACGTGATCTCAGTGTTACTTTATCATTTTTTAACCCTGTAGTAGCTAAAAAGTTTAATATTTTGCCCGATATTGTGCACGAACCATTTATAGTATCTACTCGGGTGGGTGAGTTAGTTGTTGCAAAAAGGGTGTATATAAATTATCCTATTCTGTTCCCATAGAGTTTCTTATGTTGAAATAATAAAGCTTGATATGGTTCACTTTGATGTCATTTTGGGAATGGATTGGTTGAATGTTTGCTTTGCCTCTATTGATTGTAGGACAAGGGTCGTGAAGTTTAACATTCCAAATGAACTCGTTGTAGAGAAGAAAAAAGGGAAATTACATTCCTAGGGGTCGTACGATCTCTTGTATGAAAGAATTCCAAATTGTATCTAAAGGTTGTCTATACCATATTTTATGAGTCCAAGATCTAGACTATGAAATTCCTCCCATTGAGTCGGTCCCCATAGTGAGTGAATTTCCGGAGGTTTTTGCTAATGATCTTCCCGGTATTCCTCCCCAACGAAAAAATTAATTTTGGTATTGATTTTCTACCGGATACAAAACCCATTTCAATTTCTTCTTAATGGATAGATCCGACATAATTGAGAGAGTTGAAGGCACAACTCAAAGATTTACAAGACAAATGATTCATAAGACCTAGTATTTCTCGAAGGGGTGCTCCATTTTTGTTTGTTAAGGACAAGGATGGGTCCTTAAGAATGTGTATTTATTACCGCCAACTCAATAAAGTCACAATCAAGAACAAGTATTCTCTCCCTCGAATTGACGACTTGTTTGATCAACTCCTAGGGGCAAGATACTTTTCTAAGATTGACTTTAATATGGGGTATCACCAACTTAGGGTGAGAAATGAGGATATGCCAAAGACAGGATTTTGGAATAGATATGGTCATTATGATTTCTTAGTAATGTCCTTTGGTCTCACTAATTCTCTGGAGGCATTTATGTAGATTTATTTGTCATTGTCTTCATTGACGACATCTTTGTATATTTGAAAAATGAGGATGATCACCTAAACTATTTGATGGTGGTGTTGCAAGTAATTAAAGAACATCAATTGTTTGAAAAGTATAGCAAATGTAAGTTTTAGTTGATGTCAGTGACATTTCTTGGTCATATCATCTCTAGTGAAGGAGTTGAGGTTGATCCAAGGAAAACGGATGTGGTGAAAAAATTTCCTAGTTCATTGACTCCAAACGATATTAGGAGTTTCTTGGGTTTAGCAGGTTATTATTGGAGGTTCATGGATGGCTTTCCGTCCATTGCATCTCCCTTGACTACTTTGACCATAAAAGTATAAAAATTTTAATGGTCGAAAACATGTGAGAGAAGTTTTCAAATGTTAAACGATAGTCTTACTTCAAATTTGGTGTTGACTTTACCAGAGTGTACAAAGCATTTTGTTGATTATTGTGACGCATCGCCAGTGGGTTTAGGGTGTTTGCTTATGTAACATGGGAAGGTGATAGCCTATGCTTCTAGGCAACTTAAAGTGCATCAGAGAAACTATCCAACTCATTACCTTGAGTTAGCTGCCGTGGTTTTTGCCTTGAAAATATGGAGGCATTACTTGTATGGTAACCATGTTGATGTCTGTACCGACCATAAGAGTCTCCAATATGTATTTACCCAAAAGGAGTTGAATCTCCAAAAAAGAAGGTGGTTAGAATTGTTGAATGATTATGACATAAGTGTCCTCTATTTCCACGACAAGGCCAATGTGGTTGCGGATGCTCTATATTGACTATGGCCAGTATGTCACACATAGATGAAGCCAAGAAAGACCTAGTAAAGGATGTTCATAGGTTGTCTATGTTTGGTGTGAAGATGTAAGATTCTCCGAATGGTTGATTCGTGGTCCATAATAACTTCGTGTCATCATTGGTAGTTTAGGTGAAGTCCAAACAACACCTTAATAAATCATTGATAGAGTTTAAAAAATCGGTCCTTGGAAATCTTAATGAGGCATTATCCTTGGAGGGGATGGTATTTTGAGGTACGAAGGAAGATTATGTGTTCCCAATGTAGATGAGTTGAGGAACTGTATCCTTGAGGAAGACCATGGGTCCCGCTACTCCATTCATCCGAGTTCGACAAAAATGTACCATGTGTATATATTTTGTTGGGAAGGTATTAAGAATGACATAGCGGAGTTTGTTGTTAAGTTATTGAATTGCCAACAAGTAAAAGCCAGATATCGAAAGTTGGGTGGCTTACTACAAGAAATACATGTTCCTACTTGGAAGTGGGAAGACATCAAAATGTATTTTGTAGTGGGTTTACCTCGGACACAGAAGCAATATGACTCTATATGGGTGGTTGTGGATAGGTTGACGAAGTCCGCTCAATTTATTCTCGTCAAGTCAACTTATTCGGCATGATATTATGCTGGGATCTTCATAGATGAGACTGTGTGTCGCCATGGTATTATGTTATCCATCATATCTGATCGGGGTGCACAATTCACATCTAGTTTTGGAGGTCATTCCAAGAAGGGTAGGGTACTAAGGGGAAGTTGAGTACCGCTTTTCATCCCCAAACTGATGGTCAAGCAAAACGTACTATTCAAACCCTTGAATATATGCTTAGGGCTTGTATTATTGATTTAAATGGAAATCGGGATAAATATTTTCTTTTGTGGAGTTTGCTTATAATAATGGTTTTCATTCATCCATTTCCATGTCTCCCTATGAAGACTTGTATGGTAGGAGGTGAAGGTCTCCTATTGGATGGTTTGAAGTGGGTGAGCCTTCACTTCTTGGTCCCGATTTGATTTATAATACTCTGGAGAAATTTCATATCATAAGGAACCAGTTGCGAAAAGCTTATAGTCGGCAAAAGTCTTATGTCGATCATAGGAGGAGGGATTTGTAGTTTTAAGAAGGTGATAACGTGTATTTCAAAATCACGCCTACGAAAGGGGTGGTTTAGTTAATCAAGAAAGGGAAGTTGAGTCCTCTTTATCTGGGTCCCTATGATATCATGCAAAGGGTTGGTGAGGTTGCCTAAGAATTGAAACTTCCTTGTGAATTGATTTCGGTTCATCCGGTTTTCCATGTTTCCCTGCTAAAAGAATGTATTGATTAACCCGGGTCTATTCTTTCTATTGAGGGTCTTGGTGTGAGGTTAACCTCTCCTACGAGAAAATTCCATTTAAAATTCTTGATAGGCAATTCAAGAAGTTAAGGAATAAATAGGTGGCTTCTGTAAAGGTGTAATGGAAAAATCACATAGTTGAGAGTGCAACATAGGAGGTCGAGGCCGACATGATGTCTTGTTTCTCTCATCAATTAGATAACTAAGGTTAGTATTTCATACTAATAATGAAAATAATGACATAAATTGAAGTTGGTTTAATTTTGGTGAAATTTTGCAAAATGTGCATTTTGAGTAGATTTATAGTGAACTTGAAACTTCTTGCTCTTTGGCTTGTTTGACTTATCTTGTTCATTTTGATATGATGAGTCTTTATGAAATGATATGTAGAATGTTGGTAAGTTGAACTTTTTCTTAATTGGTTTATTTAGAGAATGTTGAGATCATGTTGTTGTGAGAAGGATATTCCTCAAAATGTAATTTTGAGTCTTATGTGTGGTAATTGAAGTTTTGAATTGCCTTGTGTAAGTGATATTATAGATGTTGCTACGTTGTTGGTTGGGATGCTAGTCTTGATTCTATTCCTTCCTTCGAACGATTTTTAGTGTCATTCGAGATGAATGTTCCTAAGGTGGGATAATGTAACACTTCGAAAATCAAAGATTTATATTAAAGCCTAACATAAGTGTCATAAGTTATAGACATTGTTTTAAGGCCTATTCTAATTTATATATGTAATTCAGGATGTCTAGAAACAAGAACATCCAAGAACGCCCATGACTTTCGTAAACTAGTTCTAGGAGGTAGTAGCGTGCCTAAGCCTATTTGACTTGATTTTAGGGGTTGGCAAAAGGTGAAAATCGGTGTAGGGTGTATAAACTGTGTTTAAGTTTATTCTTCATTGAAATGTCCGTGTATGACTCCCCAAGTACCAATCAAGGGCCCTTGAGGAGGACCCTTGAACGTTGGAGTCAACACCGCCTGGGCAATGTGCAACGACGAGAGGCCATCGACGATTCACGTATTGATCGATGGGTCATATTTGCCAACCGTCGACCAACACTTAGAAAAATTGTTGGAGCCCTCGCCTGCGCCAGTCTCTGACAAGAACCACGGATGTGCATAATGGAGGAGTCATTGTTCGTCGACTGAAGCACGATCCATTGATTGTGGTGTCGTCGGTGGTACTGCAATTTTCCTGCACGTTTTAAGTTAAGTCTAAGCTATTTAATTAGGGGTTTTTGTGGTTAGTTAGTGGATTAGGGGAGCCTAATTAACCCTCCATATAAAGAACCCAAATCCATTAGTCTTATTATAACTTTCAAAAAAAAAAAACTCTCTTCCTTCTCTCTTCTTTCTCTCTATAAGAAGACACTAAGGATAGCTAGGGGAGGGATTTAGGGGCTATAAAGGGATAATTTTACCATCATATCTTCATTAAACGTCGAGGTATGAAATCTAATTCACCTTTGAGACCTTTTTCCTCAAAGGGTTACTTAAAAGTATATTCATAAAGTTGGGCTTTCATATGGCTTCTTTTCAATCTTGAAAATTATGTTATAAATTTGATTTTTTATGCTTTCTATTTGATAATATAAATTTATTAACATGTATTCTAAGCTGGTCTAGTTTGTAGAAGATGACCCTTAACACTGAAAAACCCTAGGTTTGATCTTGATATGAATTCGGTCGTAATTGATTCAATTGACTTGGTTATTGGTTGAATTACTATTAGATGATTTTGTTAAATTAATCATGAACAAATTGAGTGATCTGTAGTCTATCATGCTAGTTCTTTAGAAGACGATCTAGGTTAGGAAGTGAATTGACCCAAGTATCTTGTATTAAGCTATGATCTAGTATTGAATTGTGATGTAGTCATACTTCTAGCCTTGTTATCATGTTGATTATTGATTTATGATCATGTATACACAAACTGGATTGAATTGACGGTTTATGGTAAGAACTTGATGATGAACTATGAACAATACTTGGTAAGCCTTATGATCTCTATCTTTTACTTCAAATTGTGGTTAATTGTGATTAAGTCATGATATCGTATTAAAGTATGCCTTTTTATAGGAACTATAGGGTTGTACGATGTGGAATTTAAATGTCTCGATTATGATTGTGTGGTTGATTAATATGTAAATGTTACAAGAGGGTGAATTATTTTCCAATGTGCCTTATCATGGTATGAAATGCTAATGTGCTAACTTCACCTATATGAATTGTAATGAAAAGACTTATACTCATGCAAATTCTTATTGAGCTATGATAATGAAGATGTTATACAAAGGTTAGAATCTATGGCCTAAACTAAGTTATGATTTAGAATAAAGGCTTAAAGACATTTCAAAAGGTACTCTAGCTTTGTACAGAGTAGATAATAAAGGCTTAAAGACATTTCAAAAGGTACTCTAGCTTTGTACAGAGTGGACTAGATTGAGGAGTGTACCTTATCACATATGGAAGGTAGGATCACTAATATAATGTTGAGATTGGAGACTAAACTTCATGTATCATAAAGAGGGTCCAAATTATAACTCCTAGTTCTTGAACTAAGTTGCCCCATAGGAATACTAGCTAGTGCATCCACGTAGTTGCTATATTTTTTTTTTTGGTACTACCTTCGAAAGTAGTCTTCCTTCCTTCTATCTAGGGTACTATGACACCGGATTCAACACTAGACCATTTGGTCTATGTCATTTAGGGCAAGATGTTCCCAAAATTTAAAATGAACCAAAGGATTGAAGTCTAACTAAGATAATCCAAGGGGTCTAACTTATTCTAGGTAGGGGTATGGGACTTGTCACATCAAGGGAGCACCCCCTAGAACTAACATGGCATAGTTGACCTCTTGGAGATATTATATAAGCCCATAGTTATCATTGATCGCATTGACATAGTAAATTTACCGAAAAATTTAAAACTTTTCATAGCACAACATACGCTAGAAACTTTACTTCATATATATATATATATATGTGTGTGTGTGTGTGTGTGTGTGTGTGTGAGAGAGAGTGTGTGTGTGTGTGTGTGTGTGTGTGTGTGTGTGTGTGTATGTATATATAACATAAGTCATAATACATATTTATACAATAAGTGTCTTTGTCATCTTAGACTCAACAACATTAGAGAACATTAGGGACACGACCCTTAAAATATTAATATAGGTACAAACTTATACACTTTACAATAAAGACATAAGTAGGAGATCCTTAAGCTTAAGGATTCCTGTCATTGAGCTTGGGATCATCTATCAAGATTTTTACCATTCAAGACATTCTTTAAGTATCCATAACCTACACCTTTCTGTAAAAACTAGAGAAGAATGAGATTAGTACCAGAATGCACTAAGTATGGCAACCATGCAAAAACATGCATTTAATAGGGACGTTTTCTTGAAGTCATAGTTCATGTCTTTTTGAGTCAATCTTTATAGTTACTTTAAAAAATTGCATTTATATCAACCATAAACTTCATGTAAACATATTCAAAGTCCAAACATCACATAAGATCACATATAGGATTTATGACATTTTGTGAAGCCACTTTACAGTAAGCTATTCCTACTTAACAGTGAACATTTCTTTCTTTTATTCATTAACCTTGCAAGTAACCCTCTAGTGATACTTGGTGCAACGCATCTCCTTAAGGCCACAAGAAAACATACATATAACCTACCTAAGCAAACACATATCATCATATAAGCATAATATATCAAAAACACGTTGAAGTCAAGACTAAATTGGCTTTACATTAAGCTACACCAAGTTGTACAGATTTTTACATCTTTTCACATATTCATCATTAACCTTGTTCATGACCCCAATCTTTGTCTACTAGTGCAATGAGACTATGGAACCCCATAGTCCCAAACATTCTAAGTAAACCCTTCATGAGACCACAAACCTTAACATTCCACTTATACCACAATATGTAAGTGAAAGCAACTTCAATCATGTCAATACAAGAACTTCGTCAAATAGTCATTTAGACCAACATAGTTCATATAAGGATAAGACCACATCATATATAATCATACCATGCACAACCTCATAATAAGTAGACCAATACTACAAAGTCATGCAGATGGACATAAACATAATCAAACATATAAGGTCACCATCCTAGGACTTCCAAAGGAGCTACTTGTGCAATGACTAGATGGGTTCATTACTTCCACCTATCCTAAGTAACATACCTTAAGTCCTCCTAGTTAGTATCCTATTTATTTACTTCAATTGTTCATTTTTACTTTACGAAAACTACAACCTTAACCGACCATGGGTGCTAAACATGGAATTTTCTATTGTAGAGTCTTACACATATGGAAGGTGTTCTTACCTAGAAAAGGTATAACACATGCTAGAATACTAAGTGATATCAGAATGCTAGATCCCATGTGGAAAGCATAGTAATGAAACTTGGGGGTACCTGTGTAAACCGTCTTTATGCCAAGATTGGGCATTATGGTTATTAAATTATGGAAATATCACCCTAACACCCTTTTAGATCATGAGGATATCCACCCCGTGAGGTTTATGGTGTCCTACCTTCACACATTGGGAAGAGACACACACTCACATTCAAGTTCACTCGGTGTTAAGCTAAGTTCCATTTAATGAAAAGCCTACATTAGCATTACTTTATAAAATATAGGCTTAGGAGATTCATCCCCTCATATTCTTAGCTCATAGTTCATAGATGAAAGTTCATCCACCTAAATCATGTGAGAATATTCTTTCACATAGACATATCATATGTATTATCACTATCTAGTTTAGGATACACTTGAGCACACCTTTCAAGGCTCTACTATTGACTAGATAATCCTTCATGTGTGTGTATATATGAGAAAACCTTCAACATAACACCTGAAGTCACACATGTTAATACATTCATATTAATATATATAGAAACAAAAACAAGAACTATCCTATCAAGGTACCCATGGGTAATAATAGGCAAAGTCCCATACCCTTTCCCATACTAGTACATCTATCAAGGATTCCTAGATAAGGAAACACATATCATACTTTCATAAACATCATCATAACATGCATGGTAGTAGACACTAGTGAATAAGAGAACTACCTTTCATTTAGACACCATGACCTATACTGCTTGGAACATGTATTTAAAGTGAGTGTGTGTGCATTGGTCAACATGATCACATAATGGCAATCAACAACACATTGAGGCATCCACTATCTTAGACCATAATACTCTTTCTAGCATAGACCACACAACACATAATAGCATAGGAGACAAGGAAACTTCATTTTGCACTTAAGACTCCTAACTTGTTCAATTCTTGCATTAACATAGGGTTACATAGGTAATTGATTATTAACCATTTTAACTCATCAATGGATCACCCATACTTTACCCTAACATGGATATACACATTTTTATACATTAGCCGTACAACCTAGATCACAACTAAAATAGGAAAGTAGGCATAAACCTCTCATAGTATCATCGTAACCATATGTTTATATGTTAATCAATTTTCCTTCAAGGCAATATTAAACACATATATAATTACAATAAGTAAACACCGACACCATAAGTGGACTATACCACACAATTCCATACAAGTTTTCATCAACTAAATTATTATAGAAAAGTAGGGGGATGAGCCATTCTTACCAATTAATCAATATTTGATCATCGTAGATCAATACTCCTTTCTCATCATTTATACATTATATATAGGTAGCTATATGTGCTTTAAAAATAAATTAAACCATGTATAAGTCGTCACAAGAGCATGATACAACGAGTGCACAATATCACATATATGGTAGAAACTAGAGAGTTATAAATTATCAAGTAATTTCCCTAGTTTTGCTCAGCAATAATCATTTATCAATAATATACATTTAGGGAAGTAGATAATATATATAAATAACATCTAAATCACGCTTCATTTACCCTAGAATTAAGAAAACATTATGTTCATTACAACATTCAAATTGTAGGCTAGAATAACCTAGATCAATTCATGCCAAGACTCCTTTTCTTTGATCATCAAGATTCATACCCACATTGTTTAAATATCATCAATATAAGGAAGTAGTTAAGGTCAATATAATCTACACGAAATCGTACTACAATTGCTATAACCTCTAGATCACAATGAACATGCTTTTTTTGACATCAATGGAAAGTGGAAGAATCATAGGCTAATCGACATTGACCCACATGAATAACTTAGTTACAATTCATGATCTCATTACATCATAGGAAGTATCTACAAGAACCATAATATAATTGAATTCCACTATTTTCGTTGAAACACCAATGTTACCTTGGCTAAGCATATCCAAATCTTCACACATTGCAATCATCATACAATTAGGGTAAAATAAAGTTCAAACCAATACATTAACATCAATTCATCATGATTTAATTATTAAAGGAACCCATAGATTGATTGAATAAGAAGTGGTTTGATTATGAAACTTTCATTGAAAATATTGAGATTAACTTGCCAAGTGAAAGGTTACTTAGAAAATAAAGATCACCATACCTTTAGAAATTAGTTCCATGTTCCATGCAAGTAATTCTTGTTCCCAAAAATTATTGAAATTGGAGAATGTGTATTGAATATAGATCCACAAATAAGATCACAGTGAATTATCACCATCCCATTCCTCGACTTATTATATGCTTCATGAGATTCGTGGTTCTATTGTTTTTTCCAAGATTGACCTTCGAAGTAGGTATCATTAAATTTGGATGAAACCGGTTGATGAGTGGAAGATGACATTCAAGAAAAAGATTGGGTTGTACGAACGGCTTGTGACGCCATTTGGATTGACAAATGCCCTAAGCACTTTCATGAGATTGATGAACCATGTTCTCAAACAATTCATCAACAAGTTTTTTGTGGTGTATCATGATGACATACTTGTGTATAGTAAGAAAATTGAGGAACATGTATCCCATTTGAAACAAGTGTTTGATGTTCTACTACGAGAGCATCTTTTTGTTAACTTCATGAAATATTATTTTGCTGTTGATTAAGTTGTGTTTTTGGGTTTTGTGTGAAAATGGGTTTATGTTCGATCAAAAGGAAGGTGGACTCCATAATGACATGGCTGACCCCAATCAGTACAACCGAGGCAAGTGGTTTCCATGGGTTAGCACATTTTTATAGGTGGTTTCTAAAGGGATTTAGTTCAATTGCTTCTCTTTTGACTGAACTGATCAAGAGAGATGTAACTTTTGTATGGGATGAGGAGTAGGAGAAGTCTTTTCGAGCCTTGAAATTGATGTTGGGTTCTGCACCTTTTCTCCAACTACCCAACTTTGATAAGGCCTTTGAAATTGAATATGATGCTTCAGGTGTTGGAATAGGTGGTGTATTGATGCAAGAAGGAAAAAAATTAGCTTTCTTTAGTGAAAAACCTAAAAGGATCTACACTCAAGTACTCAACTTATACTAAGGAATTATATGCACTTGTGCGAGTGTTGACTTATTAGTCGAACTACTTATCGCTAACAGAGCTTGTGATATGGATTGATGACAAGTCCTTGAAGCATCTTAAGGCGAAATACAAGTTGAACAAGTGACATGATAAGTTTTTTGAATTCATTTAACCTTTTAATATGTGTTCAACTACAAAAAAGGCAAGGAGAATGTGGTAGAGGATGCTCTATCAAGAAGGTTTGTATTGGTCAATACCATGGTTTCTAGAATGATGCGGTTTGAAAGCTTAAATGGATTATATTCTATGGCTTCCGACATCAAATGTACCTTTGATAATCTTAGTCAAGGGAAGAGAGTTGATAGGTACCAATTAGTTGATGGTTTTTTGTTCAAAGATGGTCGAGCATGTGTTCCCATGATCTTATGAGAGAATTATTTATTAAAGACGCTCAGAGTGGAAATTTGATGGGACACTTTGGGGTACCAAAAACACTTGATATTGTTATGTAGAAAATTTTTTACCACAAGATGAAACATGATGTGGAGAGGATTCATGGACAATGTCGACAATGCCAGCACGCAAAATCCACAACTAGGCCCCAAGGTAAGTATATTCCTCTTCCTGCTCCTAATGGTCCATGGATGGATATTTTTATGGAATTTATATTTGGTACTGCCTAGGACTAAAATAGTACATGATAGTATATTTATGGTAGTGGATAGATTTTCTAAAATGGCTCATTTTATAAATGTCATAAATATGATGATACATACGATGTATCATCTTTGTTTGTTATCAATAGGCTTAAATTTCATGGAGTCCTCAAACCACTGTTAGTGATATGGATTGCATGATTCTAAGTAATATTAGGAAGAGTCTCTGGGGTACACTTGGTACCAAACTTTTGTTTTCTACATCTTGCCATACTAAAACGGATGAACAAGCTGAAGTAGTCAAGCGGACTCTTGGAGCCATGATTCAATGCATTATTAGAGGAACCCTAACTACATACGAAGACCGTTAACCGTTCATTGGATTTTCTTCCACTCCTCTGTTTGAATCTCTCCATTTGAAGTATTCTATGGCTTTAAACTTTTTTTTCCATTAACCATGATTCCTTTGTCTAGCTATATTATTGTGATCATAGATGCATGTAAGACCAAGAAAATATCTTACGTTAATTACAGACTAAAAAGTTGGTATTGATGGTATACGGTCCTAAATACGTCTGTTATGTGTTTATGAGGAAATTTCTAAGACTTTAGGTACATTGAAAGTCAAATGTCAACGGACGACCAAGACGTTCGATGACTAAGTTACCTATGTACCTAATATGTGGTTTCAGGTGTTTATGTGTGATTCATGAGTTTATAAGGTCCTTAAATGAGTTATTATATTATATATAGGAAGTGTGTCTAGTTTCGTAGAGTTTTGAGGTTAAACGTCTAAGAATATACATGACGTTCAAAAGATGTGCCTTGAAATGACCTTCTATGTCTAGGCATGTTTGGATAAAATTCATATGAGATGTGATAATCATATACGATCATGTTTAGGTCGGAAAATCCTTGGAAAATATCCCCAAGGACAATCCAAGGGTCCTTGAGGAAGGACCCAAATTGGTGCAAAGGCAATACAAGATAGCACAACCAATGATTGGTAATCGACGCCCTGTGGGTCAGTCAACACCCTGTTGGTGGGGTATCATCGATGGATACTTATCCCTGGGATAGGGTAGGCCAACGACCAGCCTCAGTTCCAGTCCACGGGCCAAAAGAATGGTCCGTTGGTCAAACGACAGGCCATCGTTGTGCAATCGTATATGAGGACTACCCTACGTGCAGTTTCACTCTTAAGAGAGAGGTGAAATGAGAATTTCAGCCTTCTTCCAGATAAAAGTAGTGGAAGTTATTTAGGGGTCTGTTGGGTATTTTAAATGTGTATATAAGTCTTAAACACATTGAAGACTTCACTCTTCTAAATCAAAACCCCAAAATCCCTTAGAAATTCCTTAAGACTCAATCGAAGTAAAAACACAAGGAAGGTCTATGTGGCGAATTGAGTGGAGATTCTTCATCAAAGTGATGAATTATCTTCATCAAGGTATGTATTGTGTTCCTTGAAACTCTCTTCATCAAGGAGCCCAACTATCAAGATGTTTTATAAAATTTTCAAAGTTGAATTATCCAATTCCATGATTTTGCCATGGGTTCTTACATAAATGATTTCTAAACATTGAATAAGGATGTAATTGATACTGTATTGATAATTTTATATAAATAACCTATGTACCCATGAATGTGATGAACCCTTGTTTTTGGCTAAGTTATAAGTTACTTGATATTGACCTATTGTATATGAATTATGGTGTAGATTTCTTTTGGCTAACTAATGATGTAATAATTGTATTCAATTGATATATAGGTTGTATTATATTGATGAATTTGCATTGAATTGACCTAGTTCATTGATTATTATATTTTTATGTTGAATTGATGTTTATAACCATTGGTAAGGGCCTTATGTTATTGCATTAGATGTTTTAGTATCAAGTTATGGTGATGAGGATGGAGTGGTGGTACTCTACCTTATTTCCTTTATTTTTATGCTATTTGTACTTCAATTATATTGTGATTGGTATGCTCCACTTATGGTGGAGGTGTTATGTGCTTTACTTGCAATTATCATGGCCTTGTCGGCGTTAACTTTATGCAATATGATGATCATGGCCTTGTCGGCATATTACCTGAAGTAATGTGGCTACTTGAGTATGTGATCATGTGAATCATAACAATATCTATCTACATGTGAAGTCATATATGTGTTCTTCTATTAATGATAGTCAGGAGATAATGTTAGACTATGACCTTGACCTTGTGTGTATAGTCATAGGGTTGAGTGTTGATTATTCCTACTTAACTAAGTGGGTCTATGATGGTCATATTTATGTTTATATGATAGTATATAGGATGACTTGAGGATGATAAGGGTTATTTGTGCTTATAAAATGATATGTATTATGAGTTAAAGTAACGTATGTGGTGTCTTGTCTTGGTTGACTTGTCTCCCTTGATTGGTGTATGTATGAATTTTAATATGTGATGTCTTGACTTAAACTTCTAAAGACTTTTAGTATTGAATATATAAATGGAATGTGACATTGAATTAAGTTAATAGCGTCTTTTACGTGAAACCTTGAACCAAGTGGTGAGGTTATGAATGTTGAAGTCGTAAGTCGTAATGGTATCGTTCAAAGTAAAGGAATGATGTACTTAAGGTTGATTAGTTGGAACAACATCATACCAAACCTTACAAAAGTCATCATGAGCATCTTGTCACCATTGTAAGGTAACTGTAGAAGATTTCTTTGGTAGGGTAAATGTAATTGGGTTATGAACTTGATATGGCACCCTCTTATGTGAACCTTAAGTGTAAATTACTCTATCAGAAAGAAGGCTAGCAACAAGTGAGTATGGTAAGGAGAGTAGTTCTTGTTAAAGAATGATACTAAGGTACAATGTACCTCTACTTGAGAATGAGACTACAGTTCATAAAAGCCCTTCATAATCCTTAAGCATGTGCCCTCATGATATGTGTCCTAGTTGTACCCTTGGAAAGAAGAACACCCTCATCGGAGTAGGTTAGAACTCTGGATTCTGTGCCTAGCTATCAAGGTCTATGTCAGTTAATGCCTATTCTAATCATATGGAATACATATTAGCATTTAAGAAGTTCTATGAAGATTAGGTGGTGGTATGGAACGCTATCTAGACATTGCTCAATAGGCTTTGAAGGTGTTATTAGGAGTACCTAGGTCTGTCCAATAACACTACTTGAATGTCCTTTATTTAATGTTTGATTCTCAATAAACTAATGAACTAATGACTTATGTTATGAAGTATGTAATGGAATAAGTACTTATCTAGAGTAATTAACGGTTGTCTAGTTAAGGTGTTAAGAGGGCATAAGAATCTTAAGGTTTATTTAGGAGGTCAATAATGGACGTTATCTTCTTTAAGTATGTCTTTTGATAGCCTTTGATGATGAAATGTCATATTATCCAAGTGTTGATACTTTCATGTCTTTTAATTGTGTATATGTCTCATAATAAGTATTCTTGAAGGTAATTTTGGTATGGTTAAGAAGGTTGTATGGGTTGTCTCTCTTTTTGTTGCTTAAATGAGTCTTAGAATAGCTTTTAGTGAGTATACTACGTGGTAGGAGGTGTTAAAATTAAAAAGGAAGAACTTTACTATAAAAGTGAATTACTTTCGTGTATAGTAAAAGTAGCTTACTATAAAGTGAGCTGGAAAATGTGATGAATTGGCTAAATGTTATCTTATGTGTTTCTAAGTTGTGAAATGTTGGTCTTGTGATTATAATATGATTTTTAAATGAAAAGATGCATATTTCAAATAAATGTTTGTTTTCATGATTTTTATGCATCATGTCATACTTAGTACATGTGGTTGTACTAATCCATGTTTTTATCTATCTCTATAGTTGTTGGTAGGTGAGAAGCATTTCGAAAGGAAGAGTTGGACCGTAGCATCGTTCAAGAGAAGTTCAAGTATAACCTCATTTGACTCGAGGGCATAAATGTCTTTTAGGTTCCTAATTGAAGTACTGTAATAGACTAAGTATTTATATATTTTGAAGTATGGGCCATGTCCCAAGTATTCTAGTGGATTAAGATGATGATATTGAGTGTTTGTATTTCCTATGATTTTATATGAAAGAGATTTTTAAAGACCAAGATATTTGTGAATAGTTTTAAATTCTGCACTACTTTTCACTATGTTTATGCAATGAATGATAGGTAATGGCTTGTACAAGACCACTGAGACGTCAAGTATGCCGGTTGCAATCCGAGATTGCCCCTATATTCTACGGTGTTGTTTTGGATGTGACAAATTCTTGTTAGATCATAGGTTCTGAAAGTAGTATTATGAATCGAAAAGTATCATGAAGTCACGTCTAGTAGAGTATTGACCATCAGTGTGAGTCGCGTCAAATCTATGGGTGAGAGGCTTTAGGACGATAGAGTTACCTTCTTTTCTACTCCTATGTCGTGTCGTAGAGTTAATGGTATGATTACTCATTTCTTATTGTTTTCCTTGTGACTCTAGAAGATGAATACGAGGAGGACACCGGCTAGGAAAGTTGAGAAGAATGAGGTGCAAGTAGAGATTCCTCCTCAAGTTGAGGAAGTTGAGCAAGTTCTTCAATATACTCAAGGTGATCAACTCCCTATTGTGGATGGAGGACATGATGTCCCGGAATTGAGGAATAGGAATATTAGAGAGGTTTTGCTTGCTTTAACTTGAGTCGTAACTACTCAAGTGAATAAGAAGATGGTGCCTAGGGCAAATGATGCGGAGAGCACCATGACGTCTTTGTTAAGAGATTTTCTGAGGATTAATCCTCCTATCATTGTTGTCTCTAAGGTGGGAGAGGATCCCCTAGTGTTCCTAGATGGAGTGTACAAGATGTTAAGTTCTATAGGGGTCACATGAAGGAAGAATTGGAGTTAGATTCGTACCAATAGAGAGATGTTTCTGAAATATGGTACACTCAATCGGAGGATAATAGGTTAGAGGAATCGGATCCTATTGAGTGGGAATAATTTAAGGAAGTTTTTCTTGGTAAGTACTCTCCCCGTGAGATGAGGAAAGTTAAGGTAGAGGAGTTTATCAATCTCAAGCAAGGCAATCTAAGTGTTGAGGAATACTCTTTGTAGTTCTCTATGCTGCCCAAATCTGTTCCCTCTCTTCTATTAAATCCAGGTGATGAAATGAGTCGCTTTGTGACCGGGGTTGCTGACTTAGTAAGGGAAGAATTTCGTACAACGATGTTACATGATGATATGACCATAGCTAGACTAATGGTGTATGCACAATCAATTGAAGAGTCCAAACTTGAGAGGATGGCTAGAAACTTATAAAGTGGTGGATCTAATGACCATGAGAAAAATAGGGTTAAGAAGATGTCTCTATCTCAAGAAGAACCTAGGAGTTTAAGTTCAAGATTGAGAAAGGATGTGGTTCCGAAAATTGCAAGCCTACATGTGTCAATTGTGGCAAGAAACATTATGGTGAGTGCCTATTGGGTACCGGGAGTTGTTATGGTTGTGGTAAGGAAGAACACAAGGTGAGAGATTGTCCTAACATTGATTCTAGAGTAAATGAGGGTAAGCAAGTTACTCCGAGTGTTCCAAAGGATGATGCTCCAACAAAGAGGCGTTTCTATGAACTCCGGACTAGAGGAGAGAAGCCATATGAGAACGATGATCATGATGAGGGTAAGTCCTTGTATTTTCTTTTTGATATATGATTTTCTTCTAAGTAAGGGATTATGGTTAGAAGATGGGATAGAATAATATAGAAGCATGTTGCGTGTGCATGGTGTTTAGGAGTTTCTTTTAAATTGAATTTCATTAAATTATTATATGGTGTATTTATGAAGTTATGATTGTGTTGTAAGATGTTTTTATATGATGTTACTTTGCATACAAACATGTTTATAGAATCAATTGACTAAAAGATGGATTATTAGAAAAATGACCTAAATCACTGTAATATTTTTCCCTGCTAAGTGTTAAAAAAATGAAAATTTAATTAATCGATTCTTTGGTATAAATTTGTTTTAATGTTTTTAGAAATGTATATGAGTATGATATTGAATATAAAAAAAAATTTGGAATGAAGCATCTGAGTTTTGAAGCATAATGAGTTATAGAATTATCTTCTAGTTCTTGTTGTGTTGTGAATCTCTTGACTATTTGAAATTGATGTTTTTCTTCATTATTATGTGCTATATGGTATGTTTATTGATCTTCATGTTAAATCTCTATTCTTGGAAGTGTTCAGAGAGTGGCAAGTGTCATTCGAGGACGAATGTTGTCCAAGTGCGGGAGGTTGTAAGACCCAAAAATTTCCGTAGGTTAACTAGATCCTTAAATGTTGGTATTGACGGTTTAAGGTCCTAAATAGGTCTATTAAGTGTTAATGAGTCAGTGTCTAAGAGCTTAGGTGCATTTGATGTCAAACGTTAAGGACGACCGAGATGTTCGACGATTAAGTCACCCATGTGCCTCATATGTGGTTCTATGTGTTTATGTGTGATTAATTATGTTATAAGGTCCTTAAATTTCTAATTATATTATATATAGGCAGTGTGTTGTGTTTCGTTGCATTTGGAGGTCAAACGTCCAAGAATGTCCATGACGTTCGAAAGATGTGCCTTGAAATGACCTTGTGTGTCTAAGCATGTTTGGTCGAGTTTTACAGGTTATTTTTGGATGAAATTAATGTAAGAGGTGATAATCTATTATACGATCATGTTTGGGTTGAAAAAATCCGGGAAAACATCCCCAAGGACCATCCAATGGTCCTTGAGGAAGGACACAAAATTGGTGCAAAGGCAGTCCAAGAGAGCCCAACCAACGGTGGGCAATCGACGACCTGTGGATCAGTTGACGCCCCGTTGGTGGGGTCTTGTTGATGGAGACATATACATAGGAGAGTGGAGGCCAACGACCAGCCTCAGTCCCAAACCACGGACCAACAGGACGATTCGTTGATCAAAGGACGGGCCACCGTTTTGTAACCGTCTATGTGGACTGCCCTGCGTGAAGCTTCACTATTAATTGAGGTGTGAAATGAGAATTTTACCCCACTTTTAAATAAGAGTATTGGAGGTTATTTAGGGGTATTTTGGGTGTTTTAAATGTGTATATAAGCCATTAACACATTCAAGACATCATTCTTCTAAATCAAAAAACCAAAATCCCTTAGAAATTCCTTAAGACTCCATCAGAGACAAATCTCAAATAAGGGATCGGCGTAACTAATTGCGCTTAGATTCTTTATAAAAGTGAAGAATTAGCTTCATGAAGGTATGGATTTTGATCCTTGAAACTCTCTTCATCAAGTATCCCAACTCTCAAGATGTTTTTAAAGTTTTCAAAGTTGTATTTTCCAATTTCACGATTCTACCATGGGTTCTTGCATTAATGATTTCTAAACATTGAGTATTAATTTAATTGATATTGTATTTATTATATTAACCTAAATTACCTATGAACCCATATATTGAATGAACCCTAGTTTTTTACTATGTTATGGGTTACTTGATATTGACCTATTGTATATGAATTACGATGTAGATTTCTATTGTCTATCTAATGCTGTAATAATTGTATTAAATTGATATATAGCTTGTATTAGATTGATAAATTTACATTGAATTGACCTAGTTTATTGATTATTATAGTTTATATGTCGAATTGGTGTTCATAGCCATTGGTAAGAGCCTTATACTATTGAATTGGATGATTTAGCATCAAGTTAAGAATTTGAGGATGGAGTAGCGGTACAATGCCCTATTTAATTTACTTTGATGTTATTATACTTCAATTATATTTTGATTTGTATGGTCCACTTATTGTGGCGGTGTTATGTGCTTTACTTGCAATTGATGTGGCCTTGTCGGCATTACTTTATGCAATACGATGATCATGGCCTTCTCTGCAAACTACTTGAAGTAAAGTGTCTATTTGTGTAGTTGATTATGTGAAGCATGACAATATATATCTACATCTGAAGTCATATATGTTTTCTCTATTAATGGTAGTTAGGTAATCACGTTAGACTATGTCTTTGACCTTGTGTGTGTAGTCTTAGGGTTGAGTCTTCGTTATTCCTACTTGACTATATGGGTATATGGTCATGGTAATGTTTATATGATAGCATATAGGATGACTTGAAGATGAAAAGGGTTATTTCTATGTGCTTATAAAATATTATTTATTATGAGTTAAGGTAAAGTATGTGGTGTCTTGTCTTGGTTGACTTGTGTCCCTTGCTTTGTGTTATATAAATGTGAATATGTGATGTCTTTACATACGATGCTAAAGTCTTTTAGTCTTGAATGTATAAATGACATGTGATCTTAAATGATGTTAAGAGAGTCTTTTATGTAAATCCTTAAACCTAGTGGTAAGGTTATAAATGTTGAAGTTGTAAGCCGTAATAGTATCCTTCAATGTAATGTAATGATGGACTTAAAGTTGTAATGTAACCCTAGAAGACCTCTTTGGTAGGATAAATGTAATTGGGTTATAAACTTCATGTGGAACCCTCTTATGTGAACCTTAAGTGTAAATTACTCTATGAGAAAGAGGTCTAGCACTGAGTGAATATGTTAAGGGAAGAAGTTCAAGTTAGAGAATGAGACTAGAGTGAAATGTACCTCTACTTTAGAATAAGACTAGAGTGCATAAAATCCCTTCATATTCCTTAACCATGTTCCTACATGGGATATGTCCTAGTTCTACCCCTGGCAAGTAGAACACACTCATTGGAGTAGGTTAGATCTCCGGATTCCATGCCTAGCTATCATGGTCTATGTGGGTTATTGCCTATTCTCATCATATTGAATACTATTAGCATTTAAGAAGTTATATGATGTATAGGTGGTGGTATGGGATGCTATCTAGACATTGCATAATAGTCTTTGAAGGTGTTATTGGGAGTTCCTAGGTCTTGTCCAAGACCACTACTTGAATGTCCTTTATGTAATGTATGAGTCTTAATGAACTAATGAACTAATGACTTATGTTATGAAGTATGCAAATTGAATAAGTAATTATCTAGAGTAATTAAGGGTTATGTAGTTAAGGTGTGAACCGGGAATAGGAATAGTCACTTCGTATCTTACCTAGATGAGTCTTAAGAATGACTCTAGTTAGAGAAGATGTATTATGTGGACATGAGCCAAAGATAGGAATTCTTAAGGATTATTTAGGTAGTCTTGAAGAGTTCAATCATGGACCTTATTTTCTTGATCTTTTTAAGTATGTCTTTTTATAGACTCTTATGAGGAAGTGTCATATTATTTATGTGTTGATACTTTGATGTCTTTTAATTATGTATATGTCTCATTATAAGTATTCTTGAGGGTCATTTAGGTATGCTTAGGGAGGTTGTATGGGCGGTCTCTCTTTTTGTTTCTTAAGTTAGTCTTAGGATATCTTTTAGTGAGCAGACTACGTGCTAGGAGGTGTTAAAATGGAAAAAGAAGCATTTCATTGTACAGTGGAAGTAGCTTACTGTAAAAATGAGCTAACAATGTGAATAATTGGCTAAATGTTATCTTATGCATTTCTATGTTTTTAAATATTGTTCTAATGATTATAATAATATTTTTTAATGAAAACATGCATAATTCAAATAAATGTCCGTTTTCATGATTTTTATGCATTATGTCATACTTAGTACATGTGGTTGTACTAATCCATGCTTTTGTCCATCTCTATAATTGTTGGTAGGTGAGGAGAATTTGGGGGAAAATACTTTCACCATAACATTGTTCAAGAGAAGTTGAATTATTTCCTCATTTGACTCGAGGACATATATTTCTTTTATGTTTCCATTTAATGTTTTGTAATAGACTATGTATTACTATATTTGGATGTATGGGCCGTGTCCAAAGTATTCTTGTGTCTTAATATGATGAGACTGAGACTTAGTTTTTGCTATGACTTTACATGAAACAGATTTTTAAAGACTATGATATGTTTTGTGAAAAATATAAATTTTGCACTACTTTTAACTATGTTTATGTGATTAATGATATGTAAAGGCTTGTACAAGACCTCCGAGAGGTCAAGTGTGCTGGTTGCAATCCGAGATTTCCCCTAACTTCTAGGGTGTGGTTTCGGTATGTGACGATGCTAAGCAAAGGGAAAAGAGATGATGAGCATTATGCCACGGTCAAAGAGGCCATTTAAAAGAACAATTCTAAGGTGGCCATTCGAAATAATCGAGGGAGAAAGGAAGTGATATTCAATCCATATGATTGGGAATGGGAGAATTTCCGAACGGAAAGGTTTCTACAAGTACGAAAAAGGAAGCTAAGACCAAGAGGGGATGGACCTTTCCAATTAGTCAAGTGAATCAATGACAATGCTTACATGATTGACCTACCAAATGAGTATAATGTTCATAATCTTTTCAATGTTACCGACTTATCTCCTAGTGTTGTAGGTTATCCTTTGGATTTGAGGACGAATCATTTTCAAGAAAATAAGAAAATGATACGGATTAAATAAGGAAAACAAACAAAGAAATAAAAATATGTGGACTAATACTCTGGTCGTTGAAGTTATTGGCAAGAAGGGACTACAACCCTCACCTCCAAATTGACTTCAACAACCTAAGTTTAATCCAAGGAGGAATAATCAAATGAAACCATGAATCACAAAGTAGGTAACACCTTGATTAATCAAACTCAAGAAGTTAACTAGCAATCTCTAGATTCAGCCAAATTACTCACTAAAAAAAATACAACAATTTGAGAGTCAATATTCGACATAGTCTATGTCATGTAAACTTATAAAAGACTAATATTTACACTAAGGAAATAAATAAGACACTTCTTTGACAATGTTACCTTAATGAGGTAAGGGACTTGTTTGGTTGTCTTCTTTTGTGAATTCTTGAATTCATAGACACTTCTTTGACAATTTTACCCTTAATGTGATAAGGGCTTTGTTTGGTTGCCTTTATATTTTTAATAATTGAATTCATGAAATATCTATTTGCACATATGGATATTTCCTTATTCCTTGTCACTTTGATGTAATGTAAACACATTGTATGTCCTTCTTTGGTTACCTTCAATCTTCTCTAATGTTTCCCTATCATGAGGATTGCTTGTAGGACTTGGACAACCTATGGTGGACTCCATGTGAATGGTCTTGACGGGGTACATGCCACTCGTGTTAGTGGTCATCCATGTTGCCCATGTTATCAGGTACCCAATGTTGACGATTTGAGGAACCGGATTCTTTGGGAAGCTTGTGGTTCCCATTATTCAATCTATTTGAGTTCTACAAATATGTAGCATGACCTCATAGAGGTGTTTTGATGGGTTGGTTTGAAAAGGAACATAGCAGGATTTGTAGCAAAAAAGTCGAAATTCTCATCAAGTGAAGGCCGAGCACCTAAGGTCGGGTTGTTTATTCCAAGAAATACAACAACCCACTTGGAAGTGGGAAGACATTAATTTGGACTTCTTAATGGGTGTGCCTCGGACTTGGAGGCTAAATGACTCTATAAGGGTTGTTGTGGATAGATTGACAAAATCTTCTCCTTTTATTCCTGTAGAGTCCACTCACTCGGCGATGCATTATGCAAATATCTGCATATATGAAATTGTGTCTCTACATGGTATTCCATTATCCATAATATCGCATACGGGTGCACAATTCACATCAAGGCTTTGGAGGTCGTTTCAAAAAGGATTGGGTACTCAAGTGAAGTTAAGCACTGCTTTTCATCCCCAAATGGATGGTCAAGTGGAACATACTATTCAAACCCCTGAGGATATGCTTAGATTTTTTCTAATTTATTTCGAGGAAGTTGGGATTAATATTTGTCTTTGGTTGAGTTCTCTTACAACAATAGTGTAACACTTCGAAAATCAAAGACGTGATCTAGATCCTAACATAAGTTTCCTAAGGTATAGAAATAGTTTTAAGGTCTATTTTAATGAATATAAGTCATTTAGGAAGTCTATCAATGAAAATATTTAAGAACGTTCATGACGTCCGGAAGTAGTTCAAGAGGTACAAGCATTCCTTAGCCTATTACACAAGCTTTTAGAAATCAGAAAATGATTAAAATTGGTGGAAGGGTATCCAACATGTGTTTAAGTTGATTCATGGTTGAAACATCTAGGTACAACTCCCCAAGGAACGACAAAGGGCCTTTGAGGAGGACTTTTTCACGTTGGTGTGAAACATTGTCTTGGCAGTGTGCACCGATGAAATGCCATCAACCAAACGTATGTGGATCGACTGTGTGTCGATGCCATAAATTTACAAACACTTAGAAAATTGATTTAAGGATCTATTTTTCATAGTCTCTAAATCAAACTACGTATGTGCAGCACGGAAGGGTGAAGGAACCGTCAACTCACAGACGGACTGTTGGTAGAGGTTTCGTGTATGAGGGGTCCAATTTTCTTCACGTTTTGACAAATTTTTTAGTAGTTAATTAAGGGGTTAGTTTGTTATTTAGGTTATTAGGGAAGTGTAATTATGTTAATCAACTCCCCACATAAATACCCCAATCCCATTAGACTAATCACAACGCACAAAACAAAACTCTCTTCCTTCTCTCTTCTTTCTCTCTCTAGTGAAAATTCCATTGAGGACAACGCTAAGGGAGGATTATAGGGATTAAATTACCAAATTTTTTCCTTAAATATTCATAAAATAAAAATTTATGGAATCTAATTAACTTTTGAGACCTTTACTGGAAGGGTTCCATCAAATTGATTACCAAAATTGAGGTTCTCAACTAGTTTCATCCAACATCGAAAATTATGTTATGAATTTATTTGTTTATGATTTCTTTTGGATATTATGGATATATTAACATTTATTTTAACTCAAATATTTAATATATTTTGGATAGGTCTAGTTTTTAGAATATGACCCTTAACCCTTAACCCTTAACCCTTAACCGTAGGTTGTGATTTTTATATGAAATATATTGTATTGGTTCAATTGGATTGGTTATTGGTTGAATCACTACTAGATGATATTTTTACACTAATCATGAATTAATTAGGGTGATTTTTTGTCTTTCGGTTTAGTTCTTGATAAGATGATCTAGGTTAAGAAGTATATTGTAAATTTACCTAAGTATATTGTCTTAAGATATGATCTAGTATTCAATTGTGAGATAGTGATTCTTCTAGCCTTGTTATCATGTTTGTTATTTACTTATGGTGATGTATACCCTAATTTCTTTCAATTAAGGGTTTATTGTAAGACCTTAATAATGAATTATGAAGGATACCTTGTAAGTCTTATGATCCCTATATTTTACTGAAAATTATGGTTAATTATGATTAAGTCATAATGTTGTATTGGAGTATCCTTGTATTAGGGTTGATAGGAAGGTGTGATGTTGAATTGAAATTTCTTGATTATGATCGTAAGATTTTGGCTTAAGATGTAATTGCTATAAGGATGGTGAATGATTTACCAATGTGTCGTATAGTGATAACTGAATATTGATGTGGTAACCTCGCCTATATGAATTTTAATGAAAGGACCATACTCATGCAATTCTTATCGAGCTATGATGATGATGATTAATATACAAGGGTTAGACACTATGATACTAATAATAATAAATAATAATAATAATAATATTAAGTAAATAAATAAATAATAAATAACGAGGAGTCCTAGTTTGACTAAGTCTCCACTTAACTCTCCTAATCCCAATAAACTCAAACTCATGTTTCTCTCTAGTCAAATCTCACTTGAACATCTGATTTTTCTCTAAACGAACAGAACAAAAAAATATAAAGTTCATCAAGAACTTGAACGCTAAGAAAAACAACTCAAAAGAAAATTTCGTCTAAAAACGTAAAGCAAAATAGAGTTCTAGACGGGATTGTTCTTAAAGTTTCGGTGGTGAGATTTAGTTTTGCGTTAAATTGGAAGCATTTAAAAAAGTTTTGAAATACATTAAGGTATGGGTTTTCTTATCTCTTGTTCCCTTTCCTAAGATACCCCTAAGTTCAGTTTCAATTCCAATCGAGAAACGAAGGTTGTCCTAGTTGCATGCCCCTGTCATTAAATCCTTTGAAAAATTTAAAGTATGTGTTTGTATGACTTCAGGTAGATAATTTTAGGGCTGGTTTTGATTACGTGTTTTAATGTGTATTCGGAAATTATGTGATAAATGAAAGATGTTTTCCAAAAACGGGAATTACGTTAACTTGAGTCTGCATGTGTGTGCCGTGAGTTAACCATGGTTTGAAGCTTATATTTTTACATGTTAAAATGTTGTATTTTACGTATATGAATATGTTAAAAACGTGTTGTTAATATGAGTTCAAAATTACTGAATTGGATGATAATTCTTGATTGAAAGTAACATTGAAAATGCACCTAAAGATCTCCCTAAAAACTACTCGAAATGTCTTGATGTTTAACGTGAAAGAGGGTGAGAAAATGGACTGCAAAAATATGATTAATTTCTAAAAATAACCATGAAAACTCAAGTGAAGATGAACTATATGTTACACGAAAATTTATCCTAAATCTAACATCTAAAAGTTGAGAAAATGGAATGCAAAGAGGGTGAACAAATTTCCAGTATTCTGGAAATTTATTTTTGCTTACTGTAAACAATTCATGTTAAAAGTTTTTTTTTAATGCTTGAGGTCAGTGGGGATTGAACCCAAGACCTCACCATATACATGTTATTAAAAAATAATAAAATGTGGTAAGGGGGATTCGAAATGGGGTAAAGATCAAGTGAAAAGTTGGGGGGAAATGAATGGAAATGAAATGAGGAATGTGTTTTTCGAACTCACCTCTTGGATGGATAAAGAAGAGAGGAGAAGAATGAAATAAATAAATAGTAAAAAATGATATATGTGTGATTTGAACCCACATCCTCTTGGAATAAAGAGAAGGTAAGAGGAAAATGTAAATTAAAATAAGGTGAGGCTGTGGGGACTAAACCCACAACCTCTTGAATGGATGAGAGAGTTAGGAGAAAAATAAAGGAAAAGATAAATGTGGAGAGTAGGGATTGAACCCAAAGCCTCTTGGATAGGTGAGAAAGTTAAGAGATAAATTAAAAGAAAAATAATGAGCTTGCGGGGATTGAACCCACAACCTCCTTCCCTTGAAATGAAAAAGGAGAGGAAAACAAGAAAGAAATATTATGGAGTTGATGGGAATCGAACTAGGGTCTCCAAAATCTGAAAAATGTAATTATGAAGTTTAAAATAAAATTAAGTGTTGCTCAAGGGATTCGAAATTGGATTCCCTTGCCCAATTCCGTATTGACACATAAGTCATACGTAAACAAATATTTAATGAATGTTGCCTCTATTGATAAAAATCAATATCTTGGCATATCTACAACGGAAGACTTTCATTTAAAACATTAAACCTTTACAACATCACCTTGAACCATCTAAACTTTAGAGTATACAATACTTGGGTCTAAGACCATACAAGAAAATAAAATAAAGACTAAGACATAAAGGAACACGGGTGGATATTGTCCTCAGATCAATGAGGACTCATCAATACTTCATCTTCAACCCTTAGAAACCTATCCATTAATAACACTTCAATAATCCAAGATGTGTCTTAAAGCCTAAAATAAGTGTCATAAGGTCTAGATACTTTTGAAAGTACTATTCTAATGTTTATAAGTCATTCAGAAAGTCTAAAAACCAAAACTTCCAAGAAGACCATGGCATCCGGAAACTAGTTCTAGGAGGTACTAGTGTGCCTAAGCCTAGTTAACTGGATTTTAGGTGTCGATAAATGGTTAAAATTGGTGGAAGAGTGTCTATATTGTGTTTAAGTCGATTCGTGGTTGAAACGTCTGGGTACGACATCCCAAAGACCAACCAAGGTTCCTTGAGGAGGACCCTTGCACGTTGAGGTCAACACTGCCTGGGTAGTGTGCAACAACGAGAGGCCATCGATGATTCGTGTATTGATTAATGGGGCGTTGTTGCCAACCATCCACCAACACTTAGAAAAATGGTTGGAGACCTCGCCTTCACAAGTCTCTTACAAGAACCACAGATGTGCAACATAGAGGAAGCCTGGTCCTTAAACTTACCCACGATCCATCGATCGTGGTGTCGTTACTGGTACTGCAATTTCCCTTCACATTTTAAGTTAAGTCTTATCTATTTATTTAAGGGATTTGGTGGTTATTTATGGGATTAAGGAATCCTAATTAACTTAATTAACCCCTTATAAAGACCCAACCCCATTAGTCTAATTACAACTCTAAAAAAACTCTCTTCCTATTCTCTCTTTTCTCTCTTTATTGGAAGACACCACTGAGGACTAGCTAGGGGAATGATTTGGGGGATTTAAAGGGACAATTTCACCATAAACTCTTCATCAAAAGCTGAGTTATGGGATCTAATTCACCTTTTAGACCTCTTTCCATAAAGGGTTCCTTCAAAGTTTTTTCAAAAAGTTGGGTTTTCTTGTTGCTTCTTTTCAATCTTAAAAGTTATGTTATGAATTGGTTTTTCTAATGGATTATTTTAATTGATAAACATATATTCTAAGCTAATTATGATATATCTTGATGGTTTGGTCTAGTTTGTAAAAGATGTCCCTTAACCCTAGGTTTGATCTTGATATGAATTATGTTGTAATTGGTTTAATTGACTTGGTTATTGGTTGAATTACTATTCGATGATTTTTTTACATTAAGAATAAACAAATTAGAGTGATTTGTAGTCTTTCATGCTAGATCTTTAGAAGATGATCTAGGCTAGGAAGTTAATTGACATATGTATCTTATATTAAGCTATGAACTAATATTGAATTGTGATGTAGTGATTCTTCTAGACTTGTTATCATGTTGATTACTTATTTATGATAATGTATTCCAAAACTGGGTTGAATTGAGGGTTTATGGTAAGACCTTGATGATGAACTATGAAGAAGATTTGGTATGTCTTATGGTCTCTATCATTTACTTCAAATTAAGGTTAATTGTGATTAAGTCATGATATTGTATTGGAGTATTCCTTGCATTAAGATTGATAGGGTGGTATAATATTGAATTGAAATGTATTGATTACGATTGGTAGGTCGATTAAGAAATAAATGTTATAAGGAGGGTGAATGATTTACCAATGTGCCTTATCATGATATGAAATGCTAATGTGCAAACCTCACCTATATGAATTGTAATGGAAGGACTTATATTGATGCAATTCTTATTGAGCTATGATGATGATGATGTTATACAAAGGTTAGACCCTATGACCTAAACTAAGATATAATTGATAATAAAGGCTTAAAGACATTTCAAAAAGGGACTCTAGTTTAGCACCAAGTGAACTAGATTGAGGAGTGTCCCTTCCCAAATAGGGAAGAAAGGATCACTAATTACTCTTGAGATTTGAGACTAAAATTAATGTAGAATAAATAGGGTCCCAATTATATTTCCTAGTTCATGAACTATGTTGCTCCATAGGAATACTAGCTATTGGATCCACGTAGTTGCTATGTTTTATGTTCTGGTACTAACTTGGAAAGTAGTTGCCTTCCTTCGTTCGAAGGTTTTATTACACCGGATTCCATACTATCTCATGTTGTCAATGTTTGTTAGGTCAAGATGTTCCTATAGGTAAAATGAACCAAAGATAAACATCTTACTAAGATAATCCAAGGGGTCTAAATTAGTCTAGGTAAGGGTATGGGACTTTACGTAAGGATTGCACTAGTTAGCCTTGAGGGGAGTCTTCGAAGGATGTTCCTATGTATGAATATGCTTATAATTCTATATGACATGTTATGATGAACTTGCATAATGTTGATACTATATGATGATTAGTTTCATTTATGTAAATATGTAGGTCTATATGGTTAAAGTAAGATGATATGTGCTCTTAGATGCTATTTTATGTGAAGTAGGATGTCAGTGATGATTCTTGTTGGGTTACTTAATTAAGTAAGGTTATGGGGATTTACTTGGTCATTGCTCTTATTGAGGTTATGGGGATTTACTTGGTCATTGCTCTTATTGACTTGATAGGGGTTCATGGGTATTTGACTTGCTTTGGTTATGTTATATTGTACTCTTATTCATGTTTATTGTTAATATGACTTGATGATAAAGTTAAATTGAGTATGTATATGCTTATATGATATGTATGGTTGACTCTACTAGACTTGATGTTGTAGTTTTTTTAATATACATTTATATGGCCTAATGAATATGAAATATTGATTGGGATGGTCTTGTTGAAATGTGCATAGAGGTTTTTAAATGAAAAGTGCATACTTTATAAAATGTCCCTTTTCTTAGCATGTTTGCAAAGTATGTCTTCATATGGTCTCATACTTAGTACAAGTAGCGTACTAACCCCATTCTTTCCTTTTCCCCAACATTTTAGGCTCCGGTCATTGATATGTTTTTGAAAGCGACTTGAAGAAGGCTTGAAGCTCTTATTCATCCATGTAGGGTAGGTCCTCCATTTCTGAGGGAAATGACACTATTTAACCGATGGATTTGTTATGAGTTTAAAACTCTTTCATATCTTTCATTTCATTATTTTCAATTGAGTACTATACATTTCTCTGACGTATATGTAGTCTTATTGGATTGATGTACGGGCTAGTCCCAAAAATTTGATATTCTCTTAGTAAATTGTCATGAGATGAGACAATTATTATGACTATGATATTTTTTCTATATATATTTATGAGCAATATAGAAGTAGAAGGCTATGTAACCTTTATATACGAAGGGTCTATGTATACTCGATACAGATATATATTATTTGTATGTGGGGATGTATGTAAACATCCAATTAAAAGAATGAAAAGTTTTAAATTTTCCGCTATATTTGACCTATGAATGTAATGATGTAAACTAAGAGGCTAATCTTAGTCCTTAAAGAGGATGACGACACCAGTTGTTTCTAGGGGGTAAACTCGGATGTGACAAACTTTATATCAGAGCATGAGATAGAATTATCTTAGAGTCAATATCTCTCGCAACCACGTCTATGTAAGTTCATATTCATAATTTTGAAGCACGCCACAGTTATGAATAGAAACCTACGCGATGACTACGAAACTCTTACTTTCATGGAAATCTAATATCGTGCCGTTAGAGTATATTTATGGTGTGCTTTTCATCTAATCCTATTGTTGTGATTTTAAAAAATGAACACTCAAAGGAATGTTGCACGAGCTCTTGAAGAGGAGATTGCCAATGAAAGAGCTCCTGCTCGTGGTGATAAAGTTCCTCCTCTTGAAGAAGAAGCCAATGTTGAACAAGCTCCAATCAATCCTCCACCTTTGACGGATGGTGACATAACATCTTCCCTTATCCAATCGTCCCAACCCATAACTAAACAAGTCAAAGCTATGACGGCCCAATCTACCTTGAATATTATACCCCGTCCAAATCAACAAAGATTATACCGATCTAAGGTTGAAGAACACCCCCAAGAGTTCATTGATGATGTCTATAAGATACTCTTGGTTATGGTGTTATCAACTTGTGAGAAGTCCGAGTTAGCCACTTATACACTCAAGGATGTGTGAAAGGATGGTATGTCCAGTGGAGGGATAATAGGCCATTAAGAGGTGGTTTGGTGACTTGGGAGATCTTCAAGAAGGCTTTTCTTGATCGGTTCTTTCTTAGGGAGATTAGAGAAGATAAAGTGGTGGAGTTCATCAATCTTCGCCAAGGAGGTATGAGTGTTCATTAATTCTCCTTGAAATTCACTAAATTGTCAAAATATGCTCCTACTTTGGTTATCGATCCTAGAGATGAAATGAGCCGCTTTGTGATGGGGGTGTCAGATGATTTACTACAGGACTGTCATTCGGTTATGCTACATGAAAACATGAACATTTCTCATTTTATGGTGCATGCCAAACATGTTAAAGAGGCAAGGGCTAGGAGGGAGAGTAGAGATGCTAAGAGGGCAAGATCTTTTGATGGAGGTTCTTCAAAGAATAGGCTTGAGATACAAGACAATTCTAAGTTTAAGAAGAAGGTTTCTAATCAAGGGACTTCCAAGTTCCCTAAGGCTAGTGGTGATAGGGTGGATAACCCTAAGCCTTAGAAGGGAAAAAGAACTAGTTAACCAATCGAGAAGCCAACTTGTGGAATGTGTGGCAAAAAACTCTATGATGATTGTCTTAAGGGAACGGACAATTGTTTTGGTTGTGGTAAAAGTGGCCACAACGTTAAGGATTGTTCTAATGTGAAGGGTCAAGACAATGGTACTGGCTAAGATCAAGCAATTGGTTCAAATGATTCTCCAATGAAGAACTGCTTTTATTCTCTCCGCTCTAGGTGTGAGAATGAGACTTCTCCCGATATGGTGACCGGTATGTAGAAAGTTTTTCTCTATTTAGGTCTATGTCTTATTTGATCCCGTTGCTTCTTTATCATTTATTAACCCTCTAGTAGCTCAAAAGTTTGACATTTTTCCCGATATTGTGCACGGACCCTTTATAGTGTCTATTCTGGTGGGTGAGTTGGTTGTTGCAAAAAGGCTGTATAGAAATTTTCCTATAATGTTACCCAATAGAGTTTCTTATGTTGAACTACTATTGCTTGATATGTTTCACTTTGATATCATTTTTGGAATCGATTGGCGGCATGCTTGCTTTGCCTCTATTGATTGTAGGACAAGGGTGGTGAATTTAACTATCCAAATGATCCCTTTGTAGAGTAGAAGAGGGGAAATCAAATTCCTAGAGGTCGTACCATTTCTTGTATGAAGCATGGAAAATGGTCTCTAAAGGTTGTCTATGCAATATTGTTAGAGTCCAAGATCTAGAATATTAAATAACTCCCATTGAGTTAGTCCCAATAGTGAGTGAATTTCCGGAGGTCTTTCCTACTGATCTTCCCAGTATTCCTCCCAAACGGAAATTGATTTTGGTATAGATTATCTACTGGATACAAATCCCATTTCAATTCCTTCTTAATGGATAGCTCCCACCGAATTTAAAGAGTTCAAGGCACAACTCAAATATTTACAAGACTAAGGTTTCATATGACCTAGGGGTGTTGTAGTTTTCTTTGTTAAGAACAAGGATGGGTCCTTAAGAATGTATATTTATAGCCGCAAACTCAATAAAGTTACAATCAACAACAAGTATTCTCTCCCTCAGATTGACGACTTGTTTGATCAATTCCTAGGGGCAAGATACTTTTCTAAGATTGACTTGAGGTTGGGATATCACCAACTTAGGGTGAGAGGTGAGGATATACCGAAGACGTCATTTCGGAATAGATATGGTAATTATGAGTTCTTAGTAATGTCATTTGTTCTTAGTAATTCTCTGGCGGCATTTAAGGACCTAATAAATAGGGTAGTTAGAAATTACCTAGATTGATTTATCATTCGCTTCATTGACGACATCTTGGTATATTAAAAAAAATGTGGGTGATCACATGAACCATTTGAGGGTGGTGTTGCAAGTACTTAAAGAACATCTATTGTTTCCAAGTAAAGCAAATCTGAGTTTTGGTTGATGTCGATGACATTTCTTGTTCGTATCATCTCTAGTAAAGGAGTTGAGGTTGATTTAAGGAAAACAAATGCGGTGAAAAAGTTTCCTAGACCATTGAATCTAATTTATATTAGGAGTTTGTTGGGTTTAGCAGGTTATTATCGGTGATTCATGGATGATTTTGCGTCCATTGCATCTCCCTTGACTACTTTGACCCAAAAGTGTAAGAAATTTGAATTGTTGGAAGCATGTGAGAGAAGTTTTCAAATGTTAAAAGATAGACTTACTTCCGCTCCGGTGTTTACTTTACCGGAGGGTACAAAGCATTTTCTTTTTTGTTTTGACGCATCCCTAGTGGGTTTAGGGTGTGTGCTTATGTAACATGGAAAGGTGATAAACTATGCTTCTAGGCAACTTAAAGTGCATGCGAGAAACTATCCAACTCATGACATATGAGTCTCCAATATGTGTTTACCCAAAAGGAGTTTAATCTCAATCAAAGAAGGGGGTTAGAATTGTTGAAAGATTACGACATGAGTGTCCTCTATTACCCCAACAAGGCCAACGTGGTTGTGAATGCTCTATGTTTACTATGGGCAGTGTGTCACACATAGATGAAACCAAGAAAGACCTAGTGAAGGATGATCATAGGTTGACTAGGTTGGGTATGAAGATGTAAGATTCTCCGAATGGTGGATTCATGGAGCATCATAACTTCGAGTCATCATTGGTATTTGAGGTGAAGTCCAAACAACACCTTGATATATCATTGATGGAGTTGAAGGAATCGGTCCTTGTAAAGATTAATGATGTTTTCTCCTTGAGGGGATGGTATTTTAAGGTACCAAGGAAGATTATGTATTCCCAAGGTAGATGAGTTGAGGAACCAAATCCTTGAGGAAGCCCATGGTTTCCGCTACTCCATTCATCCGAGTTCAACAAAAATGTACCATGCGTAAGTATTTTGGTGGGAAGATGGGAAGAAGAACATAGCGGAGTTAATTGCTATGTGTACTATTGCAAATAAGTAAAAGCCGAACATCGAAAGTCGGGTGGCTTACTACAATAAATCCAAGTTACTAGTTGGAAGTGGGAAGACATCAATATGGATATATGAGTGGTAGATAGGTTGTCCAAGTCCGCTCACGTTATTCTCGTTAAGTATACTTATTCAATGGAAGATTATGCTAGGATCTTCATAAATGAGATTGTGTGTCTCCATGGAATTCTATTATCCATCATATCGGATCGGGGCGTACAATTTACATCGAGGTTTTGGAAGTCATTCCAAGAAAGGTTGGGTACTAAGGTGAAGATGAGTACTGCTTTTCATCCCCAAATGGATGGTCAAGCGGAATGTACTTACTAATCCATTGAGAATACGCTTAGGGCTTGTATTATTGATTTCAAGGGGCATTGGGATAAGTTTTTGCTTTTGGTCGAGTTTTCTTATAATAATAGTTTTCATTCATCCATTTCCATGGCTCCCTATGAAGCCTTTCATGGTAGGAGGTGAAGGTTTCCTATTGGATGGTTTGAAGTGGGTGATGCTTCCTTTCTTGAACCCAATTTGATTTATAATACTTTGGAGAAAGTTCATATCATAAGGAACCGGTTACAAGAATCTTATATTTGGAAAAAGTCTTATGTCGATCATAGAAGGAGGGATTTGGAGTTTGAAGAAGGTGATAACGTGTATTTAAATATCTCTACTATGAAAGGGGTGGTTAGATTTGCCAAGAAAGGGAACTTGAGTCTTCTTTATGTGGGTCCCTATGAAATCTTGCAAGGATTGGTAAAGTTGCCTAGGAATTGAAACTTGCTAGTGTATTGACTTCAGTTCATCCGGTTTCCCATGTTTCCATGCCTAAAAAGTGTATTGGTTATCCCGGGTCTCTTCTTTCTATTGAGGGTCTTGGTGTGAAGGATAGCCTCTCTTTAATGAGGAAGTCCCGGTTTAAATTCTTGAAAGGAAATTCAAGAAGTTAAGGAATAAGTAGGTGGCTTCCATAAAGGTGTTATGGAAAAATCACCTAGTCCAGGGTGCAACATGGATGCCGAGGACGACATGAACTCCTGATACCCTCATCAATTAGATAACTAAGGTTAGTAGTTCTTACTAATAATGAAAATAATGACAAATATTGAAGTTGCGTTGATTTTTTGTGAAATCATGCAACATGTGTATTTAGAGTAGCTTTATAGTTACTTACAGTGAATTTATACATTTGAACTTGAAACATTTTGCTCTTTGTATTGTTTGAGTTATCTTGTGCATTTTTATATGATGAGTCTTTATGAAATGATATGTAACATGTTGGTAAGTTTAACTTTTGCTTAATTTATTCATGTAGATCATGTTGAGATCATGTTATTCTTGGGAGAACGATATTCCTCATAATGTAATGTTAAGTTTTATGTGATAATTGAAGTTTTAAATTGCCTTGTGTAAGTGATATGGTAGATGTTTCTATGTATTGTTGTTGGTTTGGATACTAGTCTATTCCTTCCTTCTAAATATTTTTAGTGTCATTCGGGGATAAATGTGCCTAAGGTGGGATAATGTAACACTTCGAAAATCCAAGATGTATCTTAAAGCCTAACATAAGTGGCATAAGGTATAGCAACTATTTTAAGGCATATTCTAATGTATATAAGTCATTCAGGAAGACTAGAAACCAAAACGTCCAAGAACGTCCATGACTTCCGGAAACTAGTTCTAGGAGATAGTAGCGTGCCTAAGCCTTTTTTGACTGGATCTTAGGGTAACAAAATGGTAAAATTTTTTGTAAGGATGTCTAAAGTGTGTTGAAGTCGATTCGTTATTGAAACGTCCGTGTACGACTCCCCAAGGACAAACCAAGGGCCCTAGAGGAGGACCCTTACACGTTGGAGTCAACACTGTCAGGGCAGTGTTCATCGATGAGAGGCCATCGACCACTTGTGTATTGATCGATGGTCGTCGTTGACAACTGGCGACCAACATTTAGATAAATTGTTGGATCCCTCTCCTGAACAAGTCTCTTACAAGAACCACGGATGTGAAGAACAGAGGAGGCCTGGTCCGTCGACTGACCCACTTCTATCGATCGTGGAGTCGTCGTTGGTACTGCAATTTTCCTGCACGTTTTAAGTTAAGATTTAGCTAATTAATTAAGGGTTTGGTGGTTAGTTAGGATTATTAGGGAAGCCTAATTAACTTAATTAAACCCCCATATAAAGACCCCAACACAATTAGTCTATTTACAACTCTCGAAACAAAACTCTATTCCTTCTCTTTTCTTTCTCTCTCTATTGGATGACACTGTTGAAGGCTAGATAAGGGAGGGATTTTGGGGATTTAAACGGATAATTTTACCATCATATATTCATCAAATGTTGAGGTATAGATCTAATTCACCTTTGAGACGTCATTCCTCAAAGGGTTCCTTAAAAGTATTTTCATAAAGTTGGGTTTTCATGTAGGTTCTTTTCAATCTCGAAAATTATGTTATGAATTGGTTTGTTTATTTTTTCTATTGGATAATATGAATTGATAAACATGTATTTTAATATAATTATGATATATCTTGATGGTTTGATCTGGTTTGTTAAAGATGATCCTTAACCCTTAACAATAGGTTTGATCTTGATATGAATTCGGTTGTGATTGGTTCAATTGGCGTGGTTATTGGTTGAATTACTATTAGATGATGTTAAATTTATCATGAACAAATTAGAGTGGTTTGTAGTCTTTCATGCTAGTTCTTGAGAATACGGTCTAGGATTGGCAGTTAATTGACCTAAGTATCTTGTATTAAACTATGATCTTGTATTGAACTATGATGTAGTGATTCTTCTAGCCTTTTTATCATGTTTATTAATATTTATGATCATATATACCAAAATTGGGTTGAATTGACGGTTTATGGTAAGAACTTGATGATGAACTATAAAGAATACTTGGTAAGCCTTATGATCTCTATCTTTTACTTAAAATTGTGGCTAATTGTGATTAAGTCATGATATTGTACTGGAGTATACCTTGTATAAGCATTTATATGGTGGTACGACATTGAATTTAAATGTCTTGATTATGATTGTGAGGTTGATTAATATGTAAATGTTATAAGAAGGGTGAATGTTTTACCAATGTGCCTTATCATTATATGAAATTCTATTGTGTTAAACTCACCTATATGAATTGTAATGAAAGGAATTATCCTCATTCAAATTCTTATTGAGCTATGATGATGAAGATGTTATACAAGGGTTAGAAGCTATGACCTACACTAAGTTATGATTTATAATAAAGGTTTAAAGACATTTCAAAAGGTAATCTAGCTTGGTACCGCGTGGACTAGATTGAGGAGCGTACCTTATCACATATGGAAGATAGATCACTTATATAATCTTGATATTGGATACTATAGTGCATGTAGCATGAAGAGGGTCTCAATTATATCTCCTAGTTCTTGAACTAAGTAGCCCCATAGGAATACTAGATAGTGAATCCACGTAGTTGCTATATTTTCTATTTTGGTTCTACCTTCGCAAGTAGTCTTCCTTCCTTTGGTCTAGGGTATTATGACACCGGATTCCACACTACCACATTTGGTCTATGTCGGTTAGGGAAAGATGTTACCAAGGGGTTGAACTTATTATATGTAGGGGTATGGGACTTGTCACATCCTGGGAGCACCCCCTAGAACTAACATGGAATACTTGACCTCTCAGAGGTCTTATATAAGCCCATAGTTATCATTCATCTCATTGACATAGTAAATTTAGCGGAAAATTTGAAACTTTTCATAGCATAACATCTGGTAGAAACTTTACTTCAGTCATATATATATACATATATATATATATATATATATATATATACGTACATACATATATATATATTTATATATATATATATATATATGTATAACATAAGTCATAATACATATTTATAACTTAAGACTCTTTGCCAACACAGACTCAACAACATTACAGTAAATTAGGGACGCAGACCTTAAAACATAAACATTAGCACAACCTTATACACATTACATTAAAGACATAAGTAGGAGATCCTTGAACTCAAGGATTCCTTTCATTGAGCCTGGGGATCATCTATCAAGATCTTCACCATTCAAGACATCCTTTAAGCATCCATAACCTACACTTTGTATAAAAAGTAGAGAAGAATGAGATTAGTACAAGAATGCACTAAGTATGGCAACTAGGCAAAAACTTGGATTTAACATTTTCTTGAAATCATACTTCATGCCTTTTTGAGTAAATCTTTATAAAACCTTTAAACAATAACATTTATATCATTCATATACTTCATGTAAACATATTCAAAGACCAAACATCACATAAGATAACATATATGATTTATGCCATTTTTGAAGCCACTTTACAGTAAGTTATTCCTACTTAAAACTCAACATTTCTTGATTTTATTCATTAACCTCCCAAGAAACCCTCTATTGATAATTGGTTCAATGCATCACCTTAAGGCAACAAGGACACATATATACAAGCTATCTAAGCCAACACATATCATCATATAATCATAATATATCAAATACAGGTTTAAGTCAAGACTATATTGGCATTATAGTAAGTTACTTCAAGTTGTACATATTTTTACTTCTTTTCACATATTCATCATTATAAGACCTTGTTCATGACCCTAATATTTTTCTACTAGTGCAATGAATATATGGATCCCCAAAACACCATACATTCTTAGTAAAGCCTTCATGAGACCACAAACCGCAACATTTAATTCATACCTCAACAACTAAGTGAAAGCAACTTCGTTCATGTCAATACAAGATCTTCATCATATAGTCCTTTAAATCAACATAGTGCATATAAGGATAAGACCACATCATACAGATTCATACAATGCACATCTTCATAACAAGCATACCAATACTTCAAAGTCATGCGTATGGACAAAAACAAATCATACGTATTAGGTAACCTTCCTAGGACTTCCTAAGGAGCTACTTAAGAAATATCTAGATGGGTTCATTACTTCCACCTATCCTAAGTAACTGACCTTAAGTCCTCCTAGTTAGGATCCTATTCATTTACTTCCATTGTCCATTTTACTTCAGGGAAACTATAGCCTTAACCGACACTAAGACCATATGTGCTAAACATGGAATTTTCTGTTTTAGAGCCTTACACATATGGAAGGTGTTCTTACCTAGCCAAAGTAGAACATTAGCACATGCCACCATACTAAGGGATATCAGATTGCTAGATCCTATGTGGCAAGCATAGTTGTGGAACTTGGGGGTACATGTGAAAGACCTCTTTATGCCAAGATTGGGCATTATAGTTATTCACTTATGGAAACATCACTCTAAAACCCTTTTGGGTCAAGAGGCTATCCACCCCATGAGGTTTATGTTGACTTGCCTTCCCACATTGGGAAGGGACACACACTCACATTCAAGTTCACTCGGTGCTAAGCTATGTTCCCTTTGTTGAAAATCCTGCATTAACATTACATAATAAAATATAGGCTTAGGAGATTCATCCCCTCATATTCTTAACTCGTAGTTAATAAATGAAAGTTAATCAACCTAAATCATATGAGAAAATCCTCCCACATGATAATAGTATATGTATTAGAACTATCTAGTTTAGGATACACTTGAGCACACCTTTCAAGGTTCATCTATTGACTAAATCATCATTCATGTGTTTATACATATATATGAGCGTACCATTCACATAACACCTTAAGTCAAACATGTTCATACATTCATATTCATACATATAGAAACAAAAACTAGAACTATCTTATCAAGGTACACATATGCAATGCATAGGAAAAGTCCCATACCCTTGCCCATACTAGTACACTTATAAAGTCAACCTAGCAAAGGATACACATATCTTACTTTTGGAAACAACATCTTAACATGGATAATAGTAGACATATCGTACTTTTGTAAACATCATCTTATCATGCATAATACTAGACACTAGTGAATATGAGAACTACCTTTCATTTAGACACCATGACCTATACTACTTATAACATGTATGTAAAGTGCGTGTGTGTGTATTGGTCAACATGATCACATAATGCCTATCAACAACACATTGAAGCAATCACCCTCTTAGACCTTAATATTCTTTCAAGATTATACCACACAACACACAATAACATAGAAGACAAGCCAACTTCATTTTGAACTTATGACTCCTAATTTGTGCTATTCGTGCATTTACTTAGGGATACTTAGGTAAGGGATTATTAACAATCTTAACTCATCAATGGAAGCAGCTATACTTTAGTCTAACATATATATGCACATGCTTATACGATAGTCATAAAACCTAGTTCACAACTAGAATAGGAAAGTAGACACAAACCTCTCATAGTATCATCATAAGCACATGTTCATATGTTCATAAATTCGGCTTCAAGGCCATGGTAACCACATATATAATGAAAATAAAGTAAACACCGCCACCATAAGTGGACCATACCACACAATGTCATAAAAGGCTTCATCAACATTAATATAGAAAAGTAGAGGGATGAGCCATTATTACCAATTCATCAATCTTTGATCATCATTGAAAATTAATCATTTATAAATTATAGAACAGTAGGTATAAGTTCTTAAATCATAAATGAAACCATGTACAAATCGTCACGAGAAAATGATACAACTAGTGCCTACAATCATGCTTCCCAAACCATACAAGTCAAATAATTTTTCAAGAGACTCAACATATTTCATTTTAAAGAGACTCAACTTTTCATTATAAGGCTAAACATTACACCTCACAAGTGACTATTACCATGTTTCTCATCTTGTCTCATGAAGTCAAATGCACAACTAGCATATTAAGATGCAATTTAACATGGGAAAACATGAATATTATAAAAAAAATTCTTTCATGCACTTTGGAATTTCTAATAATTAAGGTAATGTCAACCAATGCATACCAAACATATAAGGTCATGCATTTCATAATTTATGCAAAACACTTATTCATGAACAAGCTTACTAAAAATTCAATAGATTCAAGTTCAAGTAAGAATATAGGGACAAGGTGACAATTTCTACAACCTTACTACTCAATCACCATCCCCCACTTAGGGTAAACCCAACAAAGAGCAACGTAACCGAACCTTAAGAGTATCTTAACTAAACAACCTTCATTTCATCATTTAAAATGATTAAAACTTAGAAGGATTACAGTAAGTTAACATAGGAACACTAAGGTATACAACTCATTATGCCATAAGATTCTCATTCTTTATTCAAAATAGAAAATATCCTTTATACATTTATTATCATGTTCATATGCATCAATTCTATACACATTTCAACAACTTTAAATCAAAGGAAAATTTAGTTGATTTCCCAAAAATATTACAGTAAGTTGATTAGCATTATAGTTAACATGCTTCAACATTCCAAAAATGCAATACTTAGGCAATTCAAGGGAAAATAATGACAATGTGATATACAAAACATTACTAAGACAAGCATGCTATAATCTAATCTAGGATCAAGTCTATACAAAAGACTTCGATCCATACTAGCAACTTATCATAGACAACATAGATAAAAAGGGAAACATTGAGAACCTTTAAGTACATAAGCTTAGGGTACCGTACTTCCATATGTAGTCATAAAGCATTTCAAGTTCAAATCATATCATAAGGCTACCATCATGCAAAACCATATCGTAACAAATTATTTAAAAAGAAACTCATGTCAACCAGAATAACTTTTACATGCTTTAACTATATCATCACATACATTTCTCAATATAGATGCTATTTCACATAAATATCATATATAGCCATAATTGGCATCATATAATCAAAAGATGTCAAAATTCACCTTCACGCACACTCATCACACCATAAAACACAGAAAAGCATTTAAACTCACCTTTTCTCCCTCAAGCAAAGAGAACAATCTCATCAAAGCTATCACATCTAGAAGATCACCGGACAGAAAATGCAAAAGAGAGATCATATAGAGTTAAGTTCTATGGGACGATATTAAAATGATGAAGAAGGGAAACTATATCTTCCTATATCCTCTTGTACCATTTGATGTGTCGCGAATCACCACCAATTATACAAGACTCTACTAGACGTGGCAATATGAGATTTCTTGGACAATAAACCACTTTTTAAAACCAGATGCTATAATACCACGTCTGCACATTCGGGGAGCACCCCCTAAATGTAACATGGCGTACTTGACCTTTTGGAGGTCTTATACAAGCCGTCATTATCATTCATCACATTGACATAGTAAATTTACCCGAAAATTTAAAACTTTTCATAGAACATCATATGCTAGAACATTACTTCATATATATATATATATATATATATATACTGTATTGTTATACATAGTTGAAAACTCTAGTCTCTTTTTTCCATCTAAGACTCACCATCATAAGATTACTTTAGGGACATGACCCTTAATGCATACTGAATAGTATAAAATTAAAGAACTTTACAGTACAATATAAGTTGACATAGGACATTCTTGAATCTTAAGGATTCCTTCTACTGGAGATTAGGGAACACATATCAACCTCCTCAATCATAGAGACATCCATTAAGAATCCATAACCTACACTCTGTGTAAAATTTAGAGAATAATGGAGTTAGTACAAGAATGCACAAAGTAGGGAAACCATGTAAAAACACTCATTTAAAAGGGATATTTTCTTCAAAATCATACTTCATGCCTTTTTGAGTAAATCTTGATAAAAACCTTATGCAATAGTATTTGTATCATTCACATACTTAATATAGATATATTCAGAGGCCAAATATAGATCACACATAGAATTTAAGCCATATTTGGGGTCACTTTACAATGAGCTAGTTACAGTGAGCATTTTGTTGTTTTAACTCTTTAACCTCCTAACTAACCCTCTAGTGATATTTTGTTCAATGCATCACCTTAAGGCCACAAGGAAACCACACATATATCCTTTACAGGTCATCATATATTATCATAGAATTATAGTACATGATAGACATGTTTTAGCCAATACCTTAACAATATTACAATAACTTACATTAGCTTGCAGATAGACTAGATTCAATTCACATTAATAAATTATAAGACATTACTCATAATCCTACTCTAAGTCTACTAGTGCAATATATCTATGAAGCCCCATAGCCTCACATACACTTCGTAAATTTATCAAAAGACTAAAAGCCTTAACATTCTATAAGAATAAAATCACATCATATAGACTCTTACCATGAACATCTTCATAAAAAGTAGACAAATAATACTATTAAATGGGTAAAGATATAAACATAATCATACACCTTAGATCGCCTTCCTAGAACCCCCTAAGGAGCCACTTGTGCAATGTATAGGTGGGTTCATTACTTCTATCAATCCTAAGTAACCTCCCGTAGGTCATCTTAGTTAGGGTCTTAGTCATTTATGTCAATATGAAATTTTACTTTAGGGAAACTATAGCCTTAACCGACAATATGACCATGTGAGCCAAACATGGAATTTGGTGTTATCCTTCATACCAAAAGAGGATATCTTACTTGCCAAGGTAAGATACGAGTATCATGCTAGCATATTAGGTGATATAACTTGTTATACACTATGTGTAAACATAGTTATGGAACTGGGAGGCATCATGGAAACATTAACTCTATGCCCTTGGGCTATGAGGCTATCCATCTCATAAGGATTATGGTTACCTACCTTCCTCCAATAGGAAGGGACACCTCTCACTTCATGTACACTCGGTGCTAAGCTAACTTCCCTTATTACATTACATTATTAAACATAGGATTTAGCAGATTCACTCCTGATATACTTAGCTCATATGTTATAGATGAGAAGTAGTTTTATCAACCTATATCATATGACAAAACCTTTCACATGGACATAACATATGTAAGTATCTATATAGTTTAGGATTCTATTTAACACCCCTTTAATGAGCCCATATATTGACTAGATCATCAAACATATTTGTGTGTACATATATGTGAGAAAACCTTTCATATAACACCTTTAGACCACACATGTTCATACTTTACTTCATTCATGCATAAGTGTACAAGTGTAACTATATGAGCTATGCTTTCATATAACCATATTTAAACACTAGGCATAATCAATATAACATTCTAGAAAATGTACTTGTCTAGTGAAGAGCCTATTAGGTTTTAAGAACAGGAATTGGGATATATAGGCATCCCAACTCCCAATATTGAGTAGTTCTGGGCATGTTAGAGAATATTGGCTAAAAGGGTGTTAGCCAATTTCTATGAATTAACAAAACTTAGAATACACCTTGATGTTAAAATGCCCCAATCCAAACTTTGTTACGAAGTGTATCTGCAATGGAGATCCTAGGCTAAAATTCATAATCAATCATAATACACATTAGGTACGAGACATCCAAGTGTCAAGCCTAGATACCATAGCACATAACCATTAAAAATGATTATGTAGATTAAGAAGTGACCAAGGACATAGTTAGGATCCTTGGAAAAGGAGTGAATTTTCCATAAGTGAACGGTCAGGAAAGTGCACAACAACAGATGTGCAAAGACATGTTCAAGCACATGTAACCGGCAGAGAGACAAGCCCAACCGATTCGAATAGCGTAGTTAGAGGGCAGGCGTGTCGGATCAAACAAGGTGGGGTCGAGGTTCCTAACTAAATGTAAATCCTAAATAAATAACATAAATATATAATTAACCTAGGACTAACTAAAATAAACCAACTAGTGTCTCCGAAATCCTAATACCTAACAAGGTGGTACTAACCGAATTACTAACTAAAGAAACATACTATAACCTAACCTAGGATGGTCCAAAGGGGTTAGTTATGGTCCAAAAGACTTGGGGATACTTTATTAATTACCCTAGGTCACTTAATCAATTTAATTAGAAAATTAATTATTTAATTTAATTCCTAGTCAAAACCCGAGACCCTAAGTCAATGTTCTCCTAGTTGTAGTAAATTTAGGAGGGGCGTTTAGGTAATTTAAGTGGAGGATCTTTAGGGTAATTATTGGGACATATATATATTGATATTAGGTCAGTCTTATACCACTTTTAAACATACCAAACCAGATCAAAACGAAATTTCTCTCATCTCTCAGGAAACACTCTCTTTTCCAAACACAATTGAAGAACAAGAAAAAGCTTAAGGAAGAAGACGAAGGTTTTGAAGTTTCCAATCAGATTTGTGGATTCTTCATCTATACGATATGGGTTTTTCACTTTTGGTATTCCTTTACCCAACAGGTCCTTTNTATATATATATATATATATACAAGTCATAATACATATTTATACATTCAGCCTCTTTTTCATTATAGACTTAAAAACATTAGAGTACATTGGGGACATCACCCTTAAAACCTAAACATAGCCACAACCTTAGCCACTTTACAGTAAAGACATAAGTAGGAGATCCTTGAACTTTAGGATTCCTTTAATTGAGCTTGGGATAATCTATCAAGCTCTTCACCATTCAATACATTCTGCAAGAATCCATAACCTACACTTTGTGTAACTTGAAAAGAATGGGATTAGTACAAGAATGCACTAAGTATGGTAACCATGCAAAAACATTCATATAATAAGGACCTTTTCTTGAAGTAATACTTCATGTCTTTTTGAGTAAATCTTTATAAAACCTTTAAACAATAGCATTTATATCATTTATGTACTTCATATAAATATATTCAAAGGCCAATATGTGACAACCCAAATCCCTACCCTAGAAGTTACGGCACAATCTCGATTGTGGCACGGTGTCGTGGAACTCTTGAAGTTCTTAGAGAAGAATCTTTCATATCATTCATTGCATATACATAGTGAAAAGTAGTGCGGAATTCAAACTTTTCACCAAACATAATATACTCTTCAAAATCACTTTCATATAAAAGTAATAGGAAATACTAAGTCTCAATCTCATCATCTTAAGACACAAAAATACTTGGGACACGGCCCATACTGCAAAATACGAATATAGAAATACTTAGTCTATTACAATACTTCAATAAGAAACATAAAAGACATATATGTGCCCTCGAGTAAAAAGACGACATAATTCAAGTTCTCTTAAATGATCTTCTAAGTCCAAGATTACACTTCTCAAATCTCCTCACCTACCAAGAACTATATAGATAGATAAAACCATGGAGTTAGTACAACCACATGTACTAAGTATGACTTATGCATAAAAATCACTAAAACGGACTTACTGGAAATATGCATATTTTTATTTAAAAATTATATTATAATCATAATAACATCATAAAGAAATTTAAAAACACATAAGATACTTCTAGAATGTAATTTTTCACTTAAAGTCATCCTAAGATTCAAGTCACACAAAGAGAGACCTCCAATATACCCTCTCTAGATGTGCCTAAACAACCCTTAAGATTACCTACATTATTCACATACATACTTACAAAGCAATCATAAACATCAAGGTAAGCTTCTTCTACCAAACATGAAGTCTAAGTCTCACTTGAGTGAGTAGTAAAGCGACCGCACATACAATCCCTTACACACACCCGTAGGACATCCAATAGACTCCCTAAGATAGAATCATGCTCACATAAATCACCAACACATAGATGATATGACATTCTCTTCCCAAAGGCTATGAAAATATGTACTAAAGTAAATCAAGAAGATAACGTCCATAGTGACCTGTTAAAGATTACCTAAATAGTCCTTAAGACTACCTAAGGCTTAGATCATGTCCACAGAATCAACAAACTTCCCTAACTATAGTCATACTCAAGACTTCCAAACATAAGACATGAAGAGATCATCTCTTATGCCCTCTTCACACTTTAGCTATGAAATCCTTAAGTTACTTTAGATTAGGTACTCATTTATTTACATACTCCTTGACATAAGTAGTTAGTTCATTAGTTCATTAAGACTCATACATTACATAAAGGACATTAAAATAATGGTCTTGGACAAGACCTAGGAACTCCACATAACACCTTCAAAGTCTATGGTGCAATGTCTCAGAAGTTTTATCGTACTCCAATGAGGTTGTTCTACTTGCCAATGGTAGAACTTGGACACATCCCATGTTGGCACATGCTTAAGGAAAATGAAGGGCTTCTTTGTATTCTAGTCTCATGCATAACTAGAACTACTTTCCCTTACCATAGTCACTCGTTTCTAGCCTTTGTTCTCATAGAGTAATTTATACATTAGGTTCACATAAAAGGGTTCCATAACTAATTCATAACCCAATCACATTTACCCTAGCAAGGAAATACCACTATGACTACCTCACAATGGAGACAAGAAGCTCATGATGAATATCCTAAGGATTAATATGACGTTGTTCCAGCCAACTAACCTAAGTCCATTATTCCTTTACTTGAAGGATACCATTACGCTTACACTTCAATCAATCTTAACCTTATCCTTAAGTTAAGGTTTTCACATAATAGACTCTCATATCATCATTTAAGGTCACATATCATTTATATATTCAAGACTAAGAGTTATAACACCTTAAGTAAACACATCACATATTCATAATCATATATACATCAAGCAAGAGGTACAAGTAACCTAAGACAAGACATCACATACTTCTTTTTTAGCACATAATACAAGTCATTCTAGAAACACCTCTAAAACAACCTAACATCTTCAAGTCATCATAACATCATTAATATACTCTACATAGATTCATAAAGTCAATTAGTAATAACCAATACTTAACCTAACACTATAATCATAATGTCAAAGTCATAGTCTAACATGATCACTTAAGGCAACATAAGTATATATGACTATATAACTTCAGATGTACATAGATAGCGTCATGATTCAAATAATTAAACTACACAAATAGCCACATAACTTCAAGTAGTTGCCAATAAAGCCATACTCATAATGTTGCATAAAGTAAAATCGACAAGGCCACGTCAATTGCAAGTGAAACAGATAACACCGCGACCATAAGTGGACCATGCCAATTAAAATAGAATCGAAGTATAATTAACTCAAATTAAATAAATCTGGGCAGCATACCTTCATTACTTTTTTAACACTTCAATTCAATGTTAAATCGTCCAATTCAACATCACAAGGCCTACACCCAACGCCATAACCAACAATTCGAGCAATAATCATAAAATCCAATGAAAAATCTATCAATTCAATCTAGGTTTAACAATCTAGGATCAATTAGATAACAATTGAATACAATTCTCATAACATTAGAAAGCCCATAAGAAACTACATAACAATTCATTAATATTAGCTTAATATCAAGTAACCCATATTATAGTCAAAAATGGGGGTTCATCAAAATTCATCGGTTCATAGGTAATTTATATTGAAATCATCAATAAAATTTCAATTTGATCGTAATTCTATGTTTGGAAATCATTTATGCAAGAACTCATGGTAGAATCATGAAATTGGACAATTCACTTAAGAAAACTTTGATAAACATGTTGAGAATTGGGCTACTTGATAAAACAAGTTTCAAGGATAAAAATACATACCTGAAGGATGATAATTCTTCCCTTTGATGAATAATTTCGACACAAAAACCCCTCACCAAGCTTCCTCTTCAAGCTGGACTTTAATGGAGGCTTTGGGATATTTTCTAAGAGTTTTGGGATTAGGATTTTAAAGAATGAGGTCTTCCATGTGATTACCCATTATATACTTAAATTAAAATACCCAAGAGACCCTTAATAAAACGTCCATGACTTAATTTAGAAGTGGGGAGAATTTACCAATTCACCCCTAAGTGGACAGCAACACCTGCTCAAAAAGGCATGTCGTGCGACGACTGCCGTTGACGGGGCGTCACCACCTCGACAGGCCATCACAGGCCTCCGTCGGTTGCAACAATAGCTGGATAAGATTCCTCTCTCCACCCTTGGTTAATTCCCTCACGACGGGGCATCATAGCCACGACTGGCTGTTGACTACTCCCTCGCCAGGGTTTGCCTGGGACAGCCTGAACACTGGTTTTGGGTCATTCCTAAAGTACACTTAGATGGTCCTTGGGAATAATTTCCCGAACGTTTCCAACCAAAATACGATCATCTAAAATTTTAACACCTCTCAAATGAATTTCATCCAAAACGAACACGTAAAAATGGACGAAATACGCCTAGACGTACAAAGTCGACTCAAAGCATATCTTTCAAAACGCCTTGGACATTCTTGGTCGTTTGACCTCCAAACTTCATGAAACATTAAAAACTACATATACATTATATATTAACTCTATTAAGAACCTTAAAACACCATGAAACACAAATAAACACATAGAACCATATTTTACATATTTAGTTGACTTAGTCGTCAAACGTCTTAGTCGTCCCTTGACGTTTGACTTCCAACACCTCTAATACTTTAGCTAATTCCTCTATAGCACATAGGAGACATATTAAGGACCTTATTCCATCAATACCAACATGTTAGTCTCTAGTTAATCTAGTTCATCTTCGGGTCTTACACAAACATCAAATAAGATCACACATAGGATTTATGACATTTTTGAAGCCACTTTACAGTAAGCTATTCCTATTTAACAGAGAACATTTCTTGATTTTATTCGTTAACCTCCCATGTAACCCTCTAGTGATAGTTGGTGCAATGCATCACGTTAAGGACAGAAGGAAACATACATATAACCTACCTAAGCCAACACATATCATCATATAAGCATAATTTATCAAATATACATTCAAGTAAAGACTACATTGGCTTTAAACTAAGCTACTTCAATTTGTACATATTAAGAACTATTTCATGACCCCAATCTTTGTCAACTAGTGCAATGAACATATAGAGCCCCATAACCCCATACATTCTTACTAAACCCTTCATGAGACCACAAACCTTAACATTCAATTCATACCACAAGAAGTGAAAGCAACTTCATTCATGTCAATACAAGACTCTCGTCATATAGTCACTTAGACCAACATAGTGGATATAAGGATAATACCACATAATATAGATTCATACCATGCACACCTTCATAACAAGTAGACCAATACTACAAAGTCATGCAGATAGATAGAACATTATCATATATATTAGGTCACATTCCTAGGACTTCCTATAGAGCTACTTGTGCAATGTCTATATGGGTTCATTACTTCCACCGATACTAAGTAACATACCTTAATTCCTCGTAGTTAGGATCCTATTCATTTACTTTTATTGTCCATTTTACTTTAGGGAAACTACAACCTTAATTGACACTAAGACCATGGATGCTAAACAGGGAATTTGGTGTTGTGGATCCTTACACTTATGGAAGGTGTTCTTACCTAGCCAAGGTATAACATTAATACATGCTAGCATACTTAGTGATATAGGAATGCTAGATCCCATGTGGCAAGCATAGTAATGGAATTTAGGGGTACCTGTGAAAACCGTCTTTATTCCAAGATAGGGCATTATAATTATTCACTTATGGAAACATCACTTTAACACCCTATTGGGTCATGAGGCTATCCACCCCATGAGGTTTATGGTAGCCTACCATCCCACGTTGGGAAAGGACACACACTCACATTCAAGTTCAGTTGGTGCTAAGCTAAGTTCCATTAAGTGAAAAGACTTCATTAACATTAGTTTATAAAATATAGGCTTAGGAGATTCATCCCCTCATATTCTTAGCTCATAGTTCATATATGAAAGTTCATCAACCTAAATAATGTGAGAATATCCTTTCACATGGACATATCATATGTATTAGCTCAATCTAGTTTAGGATACACTTGAGCACACCTTTTAGGGCTCCGCTATTTACTATCATCATTCATGTGTGTGTATATGTGAGCAAACCTTTCACATATCAACTTAAGTCACAGATGTTCATACATTCATATTCATATATATAGAAACCAAAACTGGAACAATCCTATAAAGGTACCCATGTGAAATGCATAGGCAAAGTTTAATATCCTTTCTCATGCTAATACATATATCAAGGCTTCCTATATAAGGAAACACATATCATACTTTTATAAACATCATCTTAGCATTCATAGTAATAGACACTAATGAATATGAGAACTACCTTTCATTTAGACACCATGACCCATACTACTTGTAACATGCATGTAAAGTGAGTGTGTGTGCATTGGTCAACATGATCACATAATGAACATCAACATATTGATGCATCCACCCTATTAGACCATAATACTCCTTGAATCATAGACCACACAACACATAATAGCATAGGAGACAACCCAACTTGATTTTGCACTAAAGACTCCTAACTTGTTCTATTCATGAATTCACATAGGGATACATAGGTAAGGGATTATTAACCATTTTAACTCATCAATTACATTAGCCATATTTTACCCTAACATGTATATGCACATGCTTATACAATAGACATACAACTTAGATCAGAATTAGAATAGGAAAGTAGGCATAAACCTCTCATAGTATCGTCATAACCATATGTTCATATGTTCATAAATTTGCCTTCACGGAAATATTCTACACATATATAATGAAAGTAAAGTAAACACCACCACCATAAGTGTACCATACCACACAATTCCATAAAAGGATTCATCAACTCCATTAATATAGAAAAGTAGGGGGATGAACCATTCTTACCAATTCATCAATCTTTGATCATCGTTGATGAATGCTCCTTTATCATCATTTATACATTATAGAGACGTATCTATAAGTTCTAAAATCATAAATGAAACAATTTACAAGTCGTCACGAGAGCATGATACAACGAGTGCACTATATCACATACATGGTTGAAAGTAGAGATTTATAGATCATCAAGTAATGTCCCTAGTTTTGTTCATCAGCCATCATGTATCAATAATATACATTAAGGGAAGTAACTAAATATATATATAAATAACATTTAAATCATGCTTAATCTACACAAGAATTAAGAAAACATAATGTTCATTACAACATTGAAATCGTAGGCTAGAAAAACCTAGATCAATTCATGCCAAGACTCCTTTTCTTTGATCATCAAGAATGCATACCCACAATTTATTAATATCATGAATATAAGGTAGTAGTTAAGGACAATATAATCTACACGAAATCATACTACACTTGCTATAACCTATAGATCACAATGACATGCTATTTTTGACATCAATGGAAAGAAGAAGAATCATAGGCTAATCCACATTGATCCACATGAATCACTTATTTACAATTCATTATCTCATTACATCATAGCAAGTATCTACAAGAACAACTAAAATCGAATTCCAGTATTTTCGTTGAAATGCCAATGTTACAGAGAATCATGGAAAACTAGGCTAAGCATGTTCAAATCTTCACACATTGATCCTCGTGGATCCATTACAAACAATTAAAGATTAATTCATGTAAATAACATTAGATATAAGCAATTCAATGTAATAAAATAATAAGTCAATCCATAACAAGTCAGATCACAAAGCCCATGCAAGGACTAAAGTGATTCAGGGAGGGAACATGGGTTCATCATGAAATTGGAGTAAAATCACAATCAAACTATTACATTAACATAATGTCATCATTATTTAATAACCAAAGGAACCAATGGATGGATTGAAGAAGAAGATGTTTGATCATGAAACTTTCTTTGAAAACATTGAGATTAACTCTCCAAGTAAAAGGTTACTTAGAAATTAAGGAAAACCATACCTTCATAAACATTAAAACCTTTAAAAATTGATTAATAAACCATATTAATTAATTATCGAAGCTGTTCTTGAGCTTTACCAACAATGGAGGTTTCTAGGGAGAAGAATTTTGGAGGGAAACATTCTTTTTCGTGAGAGGGGATTGGAAATGGGTTCTTCACGTGCTAATACTCTATATACACCCAAATATAGGTTTATTAATCAGATATAGTCAGTTTAGGACGTGGGGTGAATTTCCCATTCACCCCTTAGATAAAATAGTCCACTAGACAGTGTTGCAGGCCACCATCGTTGGAACCCCATCGATTGTGCTCTGGTCAATCGACTGGCCGTCCTTTGGATTCCGTCGATTGGTCCTTGGCCTATTTTTGGGTTCGTACATGTCCAAATTTTCCATTGACTATACCTAACCAAAAGGCCATTGGTCAACCAACTGGCCGTCCTTTTGTCCGTCGATTGACACTGCCAAGGCAGTGTCTCGACCAACCTTGGGTTGTTCTTGTGGGCTTTTTTTTGGGGCCCTTTAGAAGTTTTACTGGGACGTTCCCTACATAAAAACAACCCTTACAAATTTTTATACCTACCACATGAGTTTCACCCAAAATAAATACTTGCAACTCCTCCAAACATGCTATGCCCCATCAAGACACACATTGAGCGTCTTAAGGGCTATCTTTCGAACGTCTTGGTTAATGTTGGACGCTTGACCTCCAAAATTTATGAAACTCCATAAAATATATTTAAAACTCATTATAAATCATCCTATTACTTCATAGTATCATTTCATACAATGCATAAATACGCATGGACACACGAGACACATAGATGAGTAGTCATCGAACGTCTTGGTCGTCCCTTGACGTTTGACTTCTAAATCACCTAAAACATTACACGCTGACTCTAAACCATATTATAATTAATATTAGGACCTTATAACTTTATGAACACTATGTTAGGCTCTATATACCTTAACTCATTTTGGGGGTCTTACAGGACTCTGCCTAAGCATTGCACTAGTTAGCCTTGAGGGGAGTCTTGGAAGGATTTTCTTATGTATGAGTATATTTATAATGCTATATGACATGTATATGATTAAATTGTATATTTTTGATACTATATGATTATTAGTTTCACTTATGTAAATATGTTAGTCTATATGTTTAAAGAAGGGAGTATGTGCTCATAAATGCTATGTGATTTGAATTGGGATGTTAGTCATGATTCTTGTTGGGTTAGTTGATTGAGTAAGGTTATGGGGCTTTACTTGGTCATTGCACTTATTTTTTTTATAGGGGTTCATGGGTAATTGACTTTCTTTGGTTATGTTGAAATGTACATGTCTTATTCGTGCTTATTGTTAATATGACGTGATGATAAAGTTACATTCAGTATGTATTTACTTATATGATATGTATGGTTGAATTTATTAGACTTGATGTTGTAGTCTTTTTAATATACATTTATATGGCCTAATGAATATGAAATATTGATTGGGATGGTCTTGTTGAAATGTGCATAAAGGATTTTAAATGAAAAGTTCATACATTATAGAATGTCCCTTTTGTTAGCATGTTTTTAGAAGTATGTGTGAATATGGTCTCATACTTAGTACAAGTGGTGTACTAACCCCATTTCTTCCTTTTTCCCAATGTTTTAGGTTTTTGTCGTTGAAGTGTTTTGGAAGGCGAATTGAAGAAGGCTTGGATCTCTTATTCACCCAAGTAGGTAAGTCCTCAATTTCTTAGGGCGATGCCACTATCTATTTTATTGAGTTGTTATGAGTTTTAAGACTCTTTCATTTATTTCTTTCAATTGAGTAATATACATTTGTGTTACTTATATATGGTCTTATTGGATTGATATATGGGCTAGATCCAAAACTGTGATACACTCTTAGTAGATGGTTATGAGATGAGATGATATTATGACTATGATATTTTCTATATATATTTATGTGCAATAAAAGTAGAAGGCTCTGTAACCTTCCTATAAGAAGGGTCTATGTATACTCAATACGGATACATATTATGTGTATGTAGAGGTCTATGTAAACCTCCAAGTAGAAGTAATCAAAAGTTTTAAATTTTTCGCTAAATTTGACTTATGACTGTAATGATGTAAACTAAGAGGTTAGTCTTAGTCCTCAAAGAAGAAGCTGAGGCCGATTGCGTCTAGGGGGTAAACCCGGATGTGAAACCACGCTACATGGCACATCAAGACTTCCAATTCCCCACACTTTATTCAAAAAGGGAAAGAAGGTGTTAGCACATTAGATGCACTAAATATGGAAGTCATGCAAAAACCATGAAAAAGGGAATTTAGTAAATAACGTGCTTTTCATGAATTTTGATTAAAAAATCATACTATAATCATAAGAAGAATATTTAACAACTTAGAAACACATAAGAAATCATTTAAACAATTAACACATTTTTAGGAAAATATCATAGTGAACTACTTCACTTTACAGTGAACTTCTTCTGTGTTACAGTGAACTTCCTTAGCTTCACATTACATACCTTTTAGAATATATTCCCCTCACTAACAGTTGTCCTAAGACTCACTTAAGTAAGACAAAGAGATACCTCCCATACACCCTCTCTAGGCACACTTAAATAATCCTTAAGACCAATATAATGAGATACACACACTCACAAATACATCAATCACATGAACATGGAATCCTCCTACCAAAGGTGATTCTAACGTTCACTTGAGTGAGTTGTGAAGCGACCGCCCATACAATCCCTTACACACAAACATATGAGATCCTATAAGCAACCTACGGTAGAATCATTCTCGCTGAATACATTAGCATACATATAAAATGACATTATCCCCTACAAAGGTTATCAAAAGACATATTTATGTAAATCAACAACATAACGTCCATTACTGACCTCTTCAAGATTATCTAAGTAATCCTTAAGAATACCTAAGTATGGATCATGTATACATAATCAACCATCTTCCCTAACAGGAGTCATTCTTAAGACTTATCTAGATAAGGGAAGAAGTGATCATTTCTATGCCCCATTCACACCTTAACTAGACAACCCTTAATTACTCTAGATAAGTACTTATTCATTTTGACATACTCTCTTACTTAAGTCATTACATTCCTTAGTTCATTTAAGCCTAATTCATCAAATAAAGAGATTCAATTAATGGTCTTGGAAAAGACCTAGGGACTCCAACTAACACCTTCAAAGCCTATTGTGTAATGTATAGATAGCATCCCATACCATCACCTAAAGTTCATAGAACTTCTCTAGTGCTAGTAGGTATCCTATATTATAAGAATAGGCAATAACCGAGATAAACCATGGTAGAAAATCATGGAATCCATACTTCTAACGTACTCCGATGAGGGTGTTCTACTTGCCAATTTTAGAACTTGGACACATCCCATATAGTCACATGGTGAAGGAATATGAAGGGTGTACTTTGTATTCTAGTCTCATCCTTTGACTAGAACTACTTCCCTTACTATACTTACTCGGTGCTAGTCTTTGTTATCATAGATAACTTACATTAATGGTTCATATAAAGGGGTTCCATATCGAGTTCATAACCGAATCACATTTACCCTACCAAAGAGGTCCTCTAGGGATACCTTCCAATTGAGACAAGAAGCTCATCATGACTTTCCTAAGGTTTTATATGATGTTGTTCCAGCCAATCAACCTTTAGTATATCATTCCATTACTTGAAGGATAACATTACGAATTTCAACTTCAACATTCCTAACCTTACCAATAGGTTCAAGGTTTCACATAAAGGACCCTCTTAACATCAATCAAGGTCTCATGTCATTCATACATACAAGACTAAGAGGATTTAGGATCCTAAGTCAAGTTTTCTCATATTCACATTCATACATGCATCAAGTAAGGGACACAACTCAACCATGACAAGATACAACATACTTCACTTTAACACATATTACATTCCATTCCTTAAGTCACTTAGGAATAACCATTATCATCTTTATTTCATTCAATAAACTACCATATCATCATAAAATATAACCATCATAGACTCATATAGTCAAGTAAGAACAACCATGCATCAACATCTAAGATTACAAATACAAGCACACAGCCATAGTTTACATGATCTGCTAACAATCATAGAAAGAACACATACTTTCACATTACTTCACATATAGATAGATATGCTAATACTTTACATTAATCAGATACACAAATCATCATAATACTTCAAGTAGTGCCGACAAGGCCATGATCATAATATTGCATAAAGTAACGCACGAAAAGGCCACATCAATTCACATGGAGGTTTGCACAAAGTTACGCCGAAAATGCCACATCAATTTACATAGCACCGCCACCATAAGTGGACCGTACCAATCAACATTACAATACGAAATCAATAAATAATATTAATAGAGTTAGGGAATAATACCAGCCATTCCATCTTACCACTTCAATCCAAAGCTAAATCATCAAATTCAATTCCATAAGGTCCTTACCCATGACCATGAACATCAATTTAATATAAAAACTATAATACTCAATGTAACTAGGTCAATTCAATGTTTATTAATCAATATAATATAACCTATATATCAATTAAATACAATTATTAAATCAATCAATAGCCCATAGAATACAACTTTAGAATTCATAAGCATTAAGTCAATATCAATTCAATAAGCCTAATATTCAATAGATCAAAGAATATACACTACTAAATTGATTACATTGAAAAATCTTATAAACCAATCAATCATAATATATACATGAACCAAAATCCCATAATAATCTACACTTGAATTCATCAATATCAAAGCATGACCACATAACTCATATTTTAGTCAAATTGAGAGATTAGTGAAGGTCAAGGGTTCATAGAGAATTTCATTTGAAAACGTCAATTATACATAAATAACATTATATCTTATTGTTTTAAAACCTTTCATGCAAGAACCCAAGACTTAAAGTAGAAATTCCACTTTTTCATCTTTTAGAAATCTTTGAAAATCATCTTTGAAATGGGCTCTAAGGTGATAGAATGGCTTATATTAAGAACTTCCATGCCTTATTAGAGTAATACAATAACATTTTAAGAATAAACTACGTTGAAAATCCATCTTCAACTTTTATGTTCACCTTGAGCTCTCATGGAGGTTTTTGAAGAAATTTTGGAAGGGAATGTATTTTGATTTAGGTGTTAGGGTTTAAATAAGAGTTTCATGACTTATATACTCTTAAAATATCCGTAAATACTTAAAACAACCGTACAAAGTCTTATTGGGATGTGGGGTGAATTTACACTTTTACCCTTCACTTAATAGTGAAGCAGCGCGCAGAGACAGTGCCATCGATGATTGGCAGTCGACGGACCATTTGTCCACAAACAGACAATCCTGTCCTCCCGATGTATGGTTCAGCGACTCAACTTGGGTCTCTCCTCTTACCTTCCTAAGTATCAACCGATGAGACACCACCAACAGGACGTAGAGTGACCCACTGGGCATCGATTGCCATCCCTTAGTTTGACTGTCTTGGACATACTTGGCCACAAACTTGCGTCCTTCCTCAAGGCCCCTTGATTGTCTTTGGGGATGTTTTCCCAGACGTTTCAAACCAAAAACTGGTTGTGTATGAGTGTATGACCTCTCACATGGATTTCATGCAAAATGAACACGTAAAACTCGATAAAACATGGATAGACACGAAAGGTCGTTTCAAGGGAAACCTTTTGAACGTCATGGAAATTCATGAACGTTTGACCTCCAAGCTTCACGAACATTGACACAATACCTATATACACCATATTAAATCATTTAAGGATTTTATAAACTCAATAATTAAACATAAACACGTGAAACCACATATGAGGCACATAGTTGACTTAGTCATTGAACGTCTTGGTTGTCTCTTGTCGTTTTACTTCCAAATCACCTAAAACTATAGACATTGCCTCAATACCACATTATATTAAAATTAAGGACCTTATACCATCACGAAAACCATGTTAGCATCCAGCTTCACCTAAGTCATTTTCGGGGTCTTAAACATGGGTAAGTGTCTTTCCTTGGTTATGTAGAAATGTACTGTTATTCATGCTTGTTGCTATTATGAATTGATGATAGAGTTTATTTACTACAATGTTCAATTACAGTATATGGATGTCTACTTGACTAGTTTTGATGTTGTTGGTATTGTGATGTACATTCTTATGACTTAATGAATATGTTCTATTGATTGTTATAGTAATGTTGAATATGCATAAAGGATTTCTTTTATGAAAAGTGCATACTTCATGAAATGTCCCTTTTCTTACCGTGATTTAAAAGTATGTGTGCATATGGTCTCATAGTTAGTACAAGTGGTGTACTACCCCATTTCTTCCTTTTCCCCAGTATTTTATGTTTCGGTCATTCAAGTGCTCTTGAAGATGACTTGAAGAAGGCTTTGATGTCTTGATCATCCAAGTAGGGTAGGTATTCACTTTCCGAAAGCGATGCCACTATCTTGCTAATGGAGTTGCTTTGAGTGTAAGACTTCTCTGTTTCTTTCTTTTCCATTTAGTATCAAATATTGCATAGCCCATGTGAGGCATTCTTACTTTGATGTACTGGTTATGCCTAAGTTCTTACACTTTTCTTAGATGGTTATGAGATAAGACGACTATTATGAATGTTTTATATTTTATATACTTATGTGTAATAAATTAGAACACTAAGTGATCTTCCTATTCGAAGGGTCTATATAAACTCTCTCTCTCTCTCTCTCTCTATATATATATATATATATATATATATATATATATATATATATTATGTGTATGTAGAGTTATATGTACACCTTTGATTAGATATAATGAAAAGTTTAATTTTCTGCTAAATTTGACCTATGAATGTAATGATATAAGCTAAGAAGCTAGTATTAGTCCTCAGAGAGGAAGAGGACGTCGATTACGGCTAGGGGCTATTCCCGTATGTGAAAAATAGTTACCATTAAACTACATCAATGACTCTTTTTGAGGGCTTGTATGGTAGGAGATGTAGATCTTCGACTGGATGATTTAAAGTTTTTGATTATTCACTCTTTGGTCCTGAACACCGAAAGAAGGTGGTCTACAGGCCAAAGTAGAATTAAACATGACATAGCTTTCTAGGTGGATCCAATATCTAGTATCCTATGGTGGAAACATAGTTCAAGAACTAGGAGATGTATTAGAGACCCATACTACCACATTACATGGCAGCTTATATATCATTAAAGTCCTTGTGCTTACCTTCCAACTAGGGAAGGGACACCTCCCATATCTAGTTCACTCGGTGCTAAGCTAAAGTCCCTTTTTACTTAACCTTTAATTCATCATTTATTCATAAATCATATCATAAGTCATAGGAGATTAACTCCTTGTATAAACATGATCATAAGCTCTTTAGGATTAGATGAGAAGTTCCTTTCATTGTAATCCTCCATTTGTGAGATTAACATATCATAAATCATCTTGTAAAAGTATGAAAGAGAATATCATAAACTTGTATTATCGTATTCTTGTCATGATCTCACAAATTAACATATTCATAGCCCAAGATATATGCATAAAATCATCATACATACTTCATTATCATTGTAAAATCATTTATAGGCTAACATAAGCATCATAGAGTAATAAGGACTTTACAAGACTTACCTCTAGCTTCCAAGATCCATATTCAAGAACTTTTATTAAATATACAACAACCATCCAACAACCTAGTGAAATACTCAATAACATTATCAATACTAATTCTTCAACTTATGAACAAGACTAATTCATATAGTAGAATAAGGAAAAGGGTCATTTATGAGTTCATTCAAGTCATAGTGCCAATCCCAACAATTACATGTTATCAAGTAGTAGGTATACTCCATTCAGAACCATTAATTTGATAGGGGACATGATTCACACGAAATTCAAACATTACAAGTCAAACAATCCTCAATCTATACTAAATCAACCATAGAAAACCATATTTTTCATCGATAGTCATAAATTTAGACTTGGGAAGAAAACCCATTTTGTAGAGTAAAAATCCAATGATTTGAATTTCTTGAAAACTATCTTTGAAAGGACCTATTGGCTAAAAGAAACCCAATAGTGAATAAAACATACCTTATTGACGAACAATCCACTAATTTTTGAAGAAAATCTTTAAGTCTTCGTCTTCTTCCTTAAGCTCTTCTTGTTCTTCAATGGAGTTTGGAAAAGAGAGCGTTCTTGAGAGAGATAAGACAAAATCATTTAATTTGGTTTAAGTGTGTAAAAAGTGGTATAAAACTGACCTATAATAAATTTATAGGCTTCCTATAAAATACCCAAAAGACCCTTCACTTAATTGGGTTCTTTTGTGAAGTTAAATTACCAAAAATATGACTTTAACAAATTTGGGAAGTGGCTGCACGTAGCAAGGCCAATTCCCATTTTCTTTTTGAATTTTCGATCGAGGCAGTGTGCCTTGTTAAAGCCTCGCATCGTGTGTCTGCCACCCAAGTATTGGGGCAGTAAACCATTTGTGGGCTAAGCATCCCGCAGCAGCCCCCAC